>NC_136263.1:96033185-96098185 GCF_964187855.1 Myxine glutinosa | reverse complement strand
ACCTATTAGAGACGAGGGTGTCCTTACTTTTTCCACATGCGAAATTTGCATTTATGTTTATTTAAATTATACAATGGACTACAAAATGTAAATGTTTCATGATATTTGTTATATTATATCACCTTTATCTATCAATGTTGTTGAAATGAAGATCAAATAGCTGTATGTTAAAATATGTTGAAAAAGTCAAAGCTTTACATGGGGTAACATGTAAAGTCAAAACAGTAACAGTAATAACAGTCAGTAATAACAGTAATAGTAAATTATAAGTAACATATAAGTAATATAATATAAGTAATAATATAAGTAATATAATATAAGTAATATAAGTATAAGTATAATATAATATAAGTAATATAAGTAACATATAAGTAATAACAGTAAAAACAGTAACAGTAATAACAGTAATAACAGTCAAAACCATGTAAAGTTTTGACTTTTTCAACATATTTTAACATACAGCTATTTGATCTTCATAGTAATTGTAAGTAACATATAAGTAATATAATATAAGTAATATAATATATAATATAAGTAATATAAGTATAATAAAATATAAGTAATATAAGTAATAACAGTAAAAACAGTAACAGTAATAACAGCAATAACAGTAATAACAGTCAAAACCATGTAAAGTTTTGACTTTTTCAACATATTTTAACATACAGCTATTTGATCTTCATTTCAACAACATTGATAGATAAAGGTGATATAATATAACAAATATCATGAAACATTTACATTTTGTAGTCCATTGTATAATTTAAATAAACATAAATGCAAATTTCGCATGTGGAAAAAGTAAGGACACCCTTGTCTCTAATAGGTGGTATTGCCCCCTTTGGCAGAAACAACCTCAAGTAGGCGTTTCTTATAACTATCTACCAGTCTCTGACATCGACTGGGAGAAATTTTTGCCCACTCCTCCATGCAGAATTCTTTCAGCTGTGTGATGTTTGAGGGGTTTCTTGCATGCACAGCTCGTTTCAAATCCCCCCACAACATTTTGATGGGATTTAGATCCGGGCTTTGACTTGGCCATTCCAGAACCCTCCATTTCTTTCTTTTCAGCCATTCCTTGGTGGATTTACTGGTATGTTTAGGGTCATTGTCATGTTGCAAGGTCCACCTTCGGTTGAGCTCAACTTTCCAACAGATGGCCTCACATTATCCTCAAGCACACTCTAGTACAATGAAGAATTCATAGTGGATTATATGATGGTGAGCTGCCCAGGCCCTGATGTAGCAAAGCTGCCCCAAACCATAACATTTCCACCACCATGCTTTACAGTTGGTATCAGGTTCTTGTGGTCAAATGCTGTCTTTAGTTTTCGCCAAACATGTCTTCTGGTGCTGCGGCCAAATAGCTCTACCTTTGACTCATCTGTCCAGAGCACATTGTTCCAGAAGTGCTGGTCTTTGCCTAGGTGTTCATTTGCAAACTTTAGTCTTGCCCTGATGTTCTTTCTGGACAGCACAGGTTTCCTCCTGGCACACCTCCCATGTAGATCAAATGTGTGCAGCCTCTTTCTAATGGGAGACTTGTGCACTTTGACATCAACAGTGGCAAGAGATACCTGTAGGTCCCGTAATGACATTCTGGGGTTCTTAGAGACTTATTTCAGCATCTTGCAGTCTGCTCTCGGCCTGAACGTGCTGGGGCGGCCTGGCCTGAACAAGTTGGCAGTTGTTTGGAATCTTCTCCACTTGTAGATGATCTTCCGGACAGTCGAATGATTGATTTCAAATTGTTTGGAGATCTTTTTAAATCCCTTCCCAGACTCATAGGCATCTATAACCTTCTTTCTGAAGGCCTCAGATAGCTCTTTTGATCTTGGCATGTTGATGCCGCACACTTCAACAACAAAGAGCAAACCAAACTAAATGTCTGAGGTTTAAATAAGACAGGTTCCTCCAAGGTCCTCTCTGACGATGTTCTAATCATTTGCACCTGAGATGGTGCACCTGATTCTAATTTTAGGTATTTGAAGTAGTGATAAATGTAGGGGTGTACTTACTTTTTCCACATGCAAAATTTTCATTTATGTTTATTTAAATTATACAATGGACTACAAAATGTAAATGTTTCATGATATTTGTTATATTATATCACCTTTATCTGTCAATATTGTTGAAATGAAGATCAAATAGCTGTATGTTGAAATATGTTGAAAAAGTCAAAACTTTACTTGGGGTGTACTTACTTTTCCACGTGACTGTATATTGAAAAATAAACGGTTGATTTTTCTGGGACGGTTGTGAGCATCTCGTTCGTGCGAGTGCTTTGCTGTTTTGTATTAAAGTATTTATATGATGCTCAGTATTGGTGTTAGTGTGTTTGGTTTGGTCATGTGTTGAGGAAGGATGAAAGTGACTGTTTGAGAAGAGTGATGGAAATGAATGTAGAAGGAATTAGAGGACGGGGAAGACCGAGAAAGACTTAGCTAAAGATGGTCGAAGAATAAATGCGGGCAAGGGGGTTAACAAGGAGAGATGCAGAAAATAGGGCAAAATGGAGAAGATTGCCATGGGGACTGCAAGGCTAACCTCCGCTCTTGCAGGGAAAATGGCCTTAAAATGCCTGTTGTTGTTGTTTTGCTCAGTATTGGTGTTATCATAAATTTCTTTAGTTTCCAGGTGTGGCATTATTCCAGCATTGCTCGTGGTAAAATGTAAATAAATTTCACTGCGTACCATATAATTTTTAAAATTCTGATAATGTTTCAGAAGAAACCTTTACATTTGACATTTTGCAGATCATTCCTTGTGACGGGACAGACGTACAGCCGCAAGGTGGACTTCGACATCCTGGCTGTCCTGGCCAGCCTTGGAGCTTCAGTCCATAAGGCATGGCTGTGTTACCACGTAGACCCAATATAATACTCTGGTGCAAACCACGTGCGATTCTTGCGTTTGGCTTGATTTTATACTCACGTACTTCTCACAGATGTGCACCGACATCCGGCTCCTGGCAAATATGAAGGAACTCGAGGAACCTTTTGAAAAAGACCAGATTGGTAAGATAATTTAAGCATTTTTTGATGGGATCAAGATTTATATCTCGCTTATTTTCATCGCTTAAAAACGCTTAAATCTCGCTTTAAAAAAAAAAAAAAAAACCTTGTGGTTTTGTGTTGTTTGTAGTATTTTTATTTATTTATTTATTTAGATTACAAAATTTCAACCTTGGAGCTGTCAATCATTTTTTTTAAATTCAATTTTTCAAAATTTATTCTTTTGAACCCCCTCCGTACAATCCTCTTAAAAACATATAATCACTTGTCCACACCATCCCTCCCATTCCCTGTATTTATAACATTGTTTCTACATTGGTTTTATTTATTTTATTTATTTTTAACTCAACTGGACTACCGTCCAGTTGAGTTCATCACATACTGAACCCTCCGGCGTCCGTCGTCTGTCGTCGTCGTCTGTCGTCCGTTAACTTTTCGACCTTAACACTCCAGCGTCCACAAATATCAACCGATTCTGATCAAACTTGACATGCCGCATCCTTACCCCAAGGACCAGGTTGGTATTACATTTCAGCCCGATCCGTTGAAAAATGGCGGACTTAGGCGACCATTTTGTTTTTGGTCATGAACCTTAAAATTATTACACAAGGTTGGTGGCTTTTCATTTAAGTCAAATCTAGTACAGACAACTGACCTACTTTAAAGTTGTCCAGTCAGTTCAGTTGAGTTCTGCTTCCCTGGAAGCTCTAGTTATTCGTGTGCAATGTTCCACTTTTCAAGGTTCCAGTGCGATGCCTTACAAACGCAACCCAATGCGTAGCGAGCGGTGCTGTGGACTAGCCCGACACCTCGGTGCGCTGCTGCTCGACCCTCTTCACACTGCATCAGTGCAGTGGATGGAACGAACCCTAGACGACAGTGCCAATAGGTGAGCAAAGGAGTGAGGTGATGGTGCAAGAGTTGAGCAAAAGAACATCTAATACTATCTTGTTAATTTGCAGCAGATTTTTGTTCTTGTTTCATATGTAGCTTGCCACTTCAAAGATGTACAAGTATTTCCTGTGTGCAAAATGTCTTTGGTTTACCCTGAAGTGATCTGAGCAACTAAGATGCTATTTGTAATTACCAGAAATTAAGCCCCGTTGTCTTTCACGAGCATTCCAAGTGATTGATTTTTTTTTTCCTTCATACGGATGATCTGACTGTAGGAGAATCTGTCTAGCTGAAGCCTTCTTGACGGCAGACATTATCCTGAGCACTTTGCAAAACATCACAGAGGGACTTGTCGTTTACCCAAAGGTGATATTTGTTGGTCGTGTGTATTTTTGAGTGGGTATAAGATGTTAATTTATCTGGAATTTTATAGAAAGCCTCTGCCATCTGACATTTACATCTCGAGAACATCTCGAGATCTTTGATGGCGGAGGGAATTATTGCTTTTTCAGTTGATTTGTTAATGGTGTTTAATGATGTTGACTCTGTGATATCTTTATGGTGAGTGTGGTATTTTTTTGACATCAGGTGATAGAGCGACATATTGCTCAGGAATTGCCTTTCATGGCCACTGAGAACATTATCATGGCCATGGTGAAGGCTGGTGGAGATAGACAGGTACTTCTATCTTTTCCTCTCTGTTTTTATTCTCCGCCAAGGATAACTGCCCTGATTTGGGTGGAATTTGAATATTTTGCTCTGTCTAAAAATGTCGTTTGCATTTGGAGCTGTGGCACAACATGTAACTTGTCAGTTTTTCTGATTCGCTAATCCTTGGTACTAACCTACTTTTACAGGATATGACAGCCAAGATTTGGCCTCAACAGAAACATTCCCATTGCTGTGTATTTTGTCTCTGACATGAATCTTACTCTTGGTCTCCAGGAGTGCCATGAGAAAATCAGAATACTGTCGCAGGAAGCAGCTGCTGTTGTAAAGCAGCAAGGTGGTGACAATGATCTGATTGAGCGCATTTCACAGGATTCTTACTTCAAGCCTGTCCACTCAGCCTTGCCTACCTTGCTTGATGCCCATACATTTGTGGGACGAGCACCTCAGCAGGTAAATTGTGGTGTTAGTCATATGTGATACACAGTAGGGGTTTGGAGGGCATGGTTGCTTCCAGTTAAGCTTAAATAAATTGTATTAGCATTGTTGCATCTACGCGTCTGATTAACGTCAACCATTGCGTCCGGAGCTTTTGCTTCTCGTGAAGATGGTTGAGCTTACCACATTCACACTGCATTCCATTAACTCTTCTTTACCATTTACAAAACCCCAAGGATCATGGCAGTCTGAGGCCTTGTGTTGCAAACTTGTGTACAACGAGAGAAATAACCCACTATGGTGCCAAAAACACATACCACGACTTGCACAACAATGGGGAATGAGTGAGGGCTTGAGCAATGCACGAGCTGGGTTTGAGTCTAGTATGGCCCGCACAGGGCTGGTGCGGAACAGGGATAGTTCGGCACAGGGCTGGTGCGGCACAGGGCTGGCAGCTGGCAATGAGGAGAGGTATGGTGATGAAGAGAGGGATGCAGCCTCTCTAATGGTCCAACTGCAACTGCTGCACGCAGCGCGGCTATGGCTCTGATAAACTTTGAGACCGCCTACATGCACGGCGGGTCGCTATCATGCCAACCCCTGCCACCATGGCCTGTGGTGTGCCGGCCAAACAGTCTGTGCTGTTTCCTCCTAAAGTGCAATGTGCTTTCCATTTGTGCCTTGGTGCCCAAGTCCTTGCCCTGTCTCACTGGAAATCAGGAGGTTTTACATGACAAGCTTACTCTATACTGTCTTAAAGTTAACACTCACTGCCTCTCCAGTGCACGTTTTACAAAACTACTTGCTCTGATGATTTCCTTTATGTAATGGTATTACATTAGTTTGCTGTTTTTACTTTGTTTTCATTGGACCAGAAGCGCTGGCATGTGGTTTGGTGAAGAGGGAGAGTGCCGGGGTGCGGTGCATTCTGAGGCTTTATGTTGCAGTTGCTTGGTGCGTGACGATTCCGGTACTGCAATAAACCCCATCGTTATTTTTGAACATTGCCTCTCTATCATTAACATCAGAACTTTACATGGTGGCAGCAGTTATACAGCACTTATTGGAGTCCATCAAGGGAACAACAAGTCGGTGTTTTCTGTGCCTCCATTCATTGCCTCATCCCGTTGTTCACAATGGCAGACCTGGCGGGAATTCCGTGCGTGGACCGTGCCAAATTAAGTGGCGGCTTTCAATATGTTTAGGCAGCAATTTCAGCTATATTTTCAAGTTGAAGGCATTACAGAGAGCAACCAGGTGCCACTGATTCTGTTTCAAGTGAGAGAGGAAGGCCTCAAAAAAAGGTACAATACATGGACATTAACAGATGAACAATGGCAGCAACCAACGCTTATTTTCAAATGCTTCCTGGAACAAATAGTGCCCTCAGACAACTTCAGGATCTGCCGACTGGAGCTTCGTAATTGCAGCCAGAATGCCGGTGAGTCGTTGGATGCTTTCATCAACTGGTACAAACCTCTCTCTCTCTGAAATGTGATTTCGGCTCCAAACAAGAAGACGACGAATGCTTGTTGGAGCAGATAATTGCAAGTACCCCAATTCCCGATTTCCAGAAGAAGCTTTCAACAATACCTGAGACCTTTACTCTTGATGATGCTTTGAAACTGGGACGCACACATGAAGCCTCTGCCACATACATCAAACAGTTGCACACTATGAATGGCTTTGTGCAAATATAGCGGTAGACAACATAAGCATCTCCACTGGTGGCCCGAGACTCAGCAAATGCAAGAACTGTGGTACTTCACATCCTCCAGCACGTAATTTATGTCATGCTTGCAACGACGCATGCAGATTGCGTCATAAACTCAACCATTGGGCCATGCTCTGTCTTACTTCTAAGTTTCTACAACCATGACCCAACCTCTTGTCAAATGCCTGCAGCTACCAAGCACCTAGAAATTCTGCACCCGACAGCTGTCGTCCAACAGGGAATGCTTGCTGGAACCCCCGGACATCATATGCTCATGTTGACCCTCACAACATACAACAAGATACGGTACAACACCCATATACGTAATATATTTGCGTTCTCCTGATACTCGCGGTGTTCTCCATGCCATTGACGAGTCTGGCATTTCACTCAGGCCAACTGGCACGGTCTTCAAGCAGCCATCAATCATCTGGACTGGTCTCCCATCTCTACCACCTCTGACATCAACTCATCCTGGGAATTCTTCCAAAGTAAATTGCTCTCTCTCATGCACAGATTTATCCCATCTCGTCTTCAGTTGTCATACCCTTCCTCCCGTCCATGGTACACGGAATCTTGTGGTGAGGCTGTTGCCCAGAAACAACTTGCCTTCGTCTCCTGGAAAGCAAATCCAACGGAAGGAAATCTCATTTCCTTTCACAAAGCCCGAAACAAGTGTGTGTCCACCCTCAGGAGAGCCAGGAAACAATATCTCTCCGTTCTCAAGACCGAACTCTCTTATCTGTCTCCCTCTTCCAAATCCTGGTGGCGTCTGGTCAAATCCGTTTCTGGTGTTTGTTCCCCCTCCATCCCCTCCCTTACCTCAAACGGCTACACAGCTGACTCCGCACGTGAAAAAGCTGAATGCCTCAACTCTGTGTTTGCCTCTAAATCTTGTGTCCCAAACCCATCCCTCTCTGTACCCACCATACCCAGTCGTACCCTGCTGCTCCTGGACTCCGTGTCCTTTCCTCCTGACAAGGTGGAAAAGTTTCTGTCAACCCTCGACTCTGATTCTGCAACTGGACCCGACGGCATCAGCCCACAGGTCCTAAAATCCTGCTCTGCTGCTCTATCGCACCCTCTCTCTGTTCTCTTCACCCTCTCTTTTGCTCAAGGTCAACTGCCATCTGCTTGGAAATCAGCCAACATCACCGCTTTGCACAAAAAAGGTACAAAAACAGATCCTAGCAACTACAGACCAATCAGCCTTCTCCCAATTATCAGCAAAGTCATGGAATCCATCATTGCTTCGGATATGAAATCTTTCCTCTTCTCCAATGGCTTGATCTCTGATCATCAATTTGGTTTCAGACCAGGTCACTCTACTCTGGACATGCTGCTTCTGCTGTCTCAACAATGGATGGAGGTCCTCAATGCCAAACAGGAAATTAGAGCTGTCTCCCTCGACATATCACGTGCCTTCGACACGGTCTGGCACCCCGCTCTGCTCACCAAACTCTCCTCCTTTGGTATCCATGGAAATCTCCACGCATGGCTGGCGGACTTCCTCTCTAGTCGTCGTCAACGTGTGGCCCTGAATGGGTTTCTCTCATCTCCTCTTCCTGTTCAGGCTGGAGTTCCCCAAGGCAGTGTTCTGGGCCCCGTGCTTTTTCTGGTCTTCATCAATGATCTCTCTGACTCTCTCGAAAATCCTCTCTATCTCTTTGCTGATGACTCCACTCTCTGCCGCTCCATTCCTCTTCCCTCAGATCGGCAGTCTGCTGCCTCCTCACTCTCTGAAGACCTGGACAAAATCACAGACTGGTCAAACAAGTGGAACATGTCTTTCAATCCTGACAAATCTCACACTCTTACTATGTCTCTCCGAAAAGATCGACTGGACAACCCTCCCATCTACTTTCTCAACAATCCTCTCCAAGAAGTTCTGTCGCTCAAGATTTTGGGTCTCACTATCTGCCATGATCTTTCTTGGGAAAACCACATTTCCAAGCTGGCCTCCAAAGCCAGTCGCCGACTGGGCATACTCCGTCGTGCGAAGTCCTTCCTCGGCACACCTGAGCTCCTCACCACATACAAGGCTTTCATCCGCAGCTCAATGGAATACTGTTCTCCCCTATGGGCCGGTGCTCCTGCCTCACACCTAGCTCGGCTTCACGCTGTTGAAACCAAAGCTTTCAGAATTATTGGAATCTCCCGCGATGAAGCTATCTCTGAGGGCTTTTCACTCACTCACCGCAGGCAGGTAGGTGGTCTTTCTGTCTTCTACCGACTCCTCTCCGGCCTTGCACCCCCAGCTCTCTCTGTGCTCTGTCCCCCAAATATTCCTACAGGTCGCACAAGATCTGCCAGCAACCCTCTGATGGTTAAACTGCCGAAATCTCGGCTCTCTGCTCACCTTCACTCTTTCATTCCTCTTTTCTCCCGCCTCTGGAAGAAACTCCCTCACTCCCTTCAATCCCACTCCTCCCTCCAGGTCTTTAAAACAGCTGTTCACCACCATCTCTTATCTTCCCCCATCCAAAACCTTGATCTTTTCTACCCCCGCTAATTCACCCCAGATCCACCTTGTTTGAAATTCCAACTTCTTTCCTGGAAGTCCTGGCAGTGTCCATATGTTTTATACCTCTCCCACCGCCCCCTTCCCATGCCCCCCCCCCCCCCCAAAGCCCTCTCCCTCCCACAGTTCTCTCGATGTCTCCATGTCTCTCGGTCCCTGCTCTCAAATGTTGTGTTTGTGTCCTTCCCCCTCTCTCCCCATCTTGTCTACCGCTCCCGATGTTATATGTTTTATGTGTCGGTTTGTCTTTCTGTGTGATTAATGTTCGCTCTTTCACGAGCCTCGATCTTGTATACAACAACAAAAAAAAAAAAAAAAAAAAATTGAACAACATGAACCAGCGTACGACACTCATGTCATGAAACAGCAACACAGACTTCAAAACAACAACGACCCTGATGGTGCCACGTCACAATTTGATGCATTGGTTTTCAGCTTGATTAATACACCTGGTCAACATAATGAAGATTACATCACACTTGATCTCAGTCTGCACAACAGGCTGGGTGTTCATTATTTTAAGCTGAAGGTGGACACAGGTGCCCAAGCAAACGCTCTACCCATTCGTATTTTTTGTCGCATCTTTCCTGAAATGTTGGATTCAAATGATGAAGGAGCACTGGCTCCCTTCGGGCATCATGGAGTAATGGAGTATCCTAACTGCATATAACGGAACCGACATGGTGTTTTGGTCATATAGACATTGCCTGTAGTTGCAACTGATCACTGTGGATCAGCACACGTTTTTTTTGTTGTGAATGCATGTAGTCCTACAGTTCTTATTCTTCCATCATGCAATAATCTACATGTTTGTATGCTGCATTGTTACGTGAGCAGTAACCAACCACCAGTTTACAACAACGTAAAGGACCTCATGGATGCATAGCCACAACAATTTGACTGAATCAGCAAATTTCATACATTGCACAAGCTTGTCGTGGACCTGAACATCCCGCCGCATGTTGACCCACCATGTAGAACCCCTTTTGCTCTCAAGGACAAAATTCAGTCGAACTTGACGACATGGTTTGACAGGGAGTCATATGGCGTATCGAGGGACCAACCGAATGGATCAGCTCTCTCGTGTGCGTAACCAAAAAAAGCCGGCAATATCTGTATTTGTTTGGACCCAAAGCATCTTATTCGTGCCCTGATTCGTTCATACCACAAAATAGCTACAACGGAAGAGCTCAATCATAAATTTTCTGGAGTGAAGTACTTATAGAAACTTGATGCCAAGTCAGGTTATTGGTCTGTAAGATTGCTATAGTTATAGCCATCCACTTCTTACTTTTCAAACCCCAGTGGGTTGGTATTGCTTCCAACAATTGCCATTTGGACTGTGTGCAAGCCAGGACATTTTCAGATGGAAATGGACCGTATTCTCCAGAATTGCAAAGACATTTTTTCCTGTAAGCCAGGAAATTTTCCAAGTGGTTATGCCTGCTGGCCGGCGGCAGCACTGCCTGACCTCACATCACAATATACACTTTTTAGCAGCCTTTCGTGGCCTCAAGCCAACGTACGGTAGCACAAAACCTTGCTCAGAGTCTGAAGTACATACACCCAAAATTTGGAGCCTCTCGGTACTACAGGTCGGTACTACAGCTAACCCTAACAACTTGAATGTTTTTACGAGATTAGTATGAATTGACAATAGCTGCACTTCCCAACACTGAGGCAAGGTTAGCCAACACCTACACAAACTTGAGAATGTCTGCAATTTTGTCGTCTTCTCCAAAATCAAGTAACAAGATGACGTCACTGTAATGATGACGAATGCCCGTTTTCACACAGTCCGAATCGGCCACAACAGCCCTGATATTTGAGTGGGTCAACCTCATTCCCCACCCCTCACCAATCGGATTGGTTGGAACACAGCTTCACGTGGCCCTCCCCGATCCCACGTGGCCTCAGACTTGTAAATTAGGTTATTGTGGAAAATGCCAATAATGTTGAGAGCTTTAGCTTCCACAGCATATTGGACTGATATATGTGATGCAGGGGTGCCAGCCATAGTGGAGAGCAGTACTCCGTTGAACCATGAGGTAAAGGGTTGTGCAGGCTGAGTAGTTCTGATTTTTAAATAAATAGCTGAATTATGTGGGATGTACAGTGTTTAGCTGCCTTTGGATGCCAGATTTGCTGTATGCCCAGCCCAGAAGAGGTCGTGGCTGAAGATGTTGCCAATAAGTTCAAGTGACTAAACGTTTTCTAGTGGCTGACTATGGAAATAGATAGGTGGGCTTGTTTGTCAACTCTTCCGGAATGACAGTGAGGCTGGGAAAGAATTACATGTTACATTTGTCAAACGAGCAACTAATAATTTATAGATCTGCAGAGAGCGATGCAGTTGCTGTCTGCATGTACAATGTAGAATAATTTGCAAAAAGGAAGAGAGGATTTTCCAGAGCGTCAGAGAGGTCATTTATATAGATGAGGGACAGGACTGGGCCCAAGACACTGCATCCCGTATTTTCACCTTCCTACCTTTTGTGTGTGTGTGTTTTTTGGAATTACGTCCTGACATGTTTTCATTTTACCCCGCACGCTCAAAGCGAAAAACGGGGTAAAGCAGTTGGTTCATTTTGTCTGTTTGTCTCTCTACAGATGTCAGTCTATAACTGTGGATCTACTTAATATCAATTGAATTTTATATTTTGACTACTGCAGAACACGAATCAAAACATGAATTGGAACACGGACCTGCAGTCTAGCAATACTTCAGCTGTGAAATTGGCAAAATGTACAAATCTTGTCCCGATCGCACATGTGCACAGAGGAGTGAGGTAATTTTTTTAGTGTCTGCTTGTCTGGCAGTCAAACAAAATTGAAAATCATTCCAAACAGTAAACTCACTGTTTTTAAGGGCACCATAAAGGACACGAACAATAGGCACGAATGACTAATGTAATGTGTCTAAAAGGTGGTGTAATAGATGTTGCATCAACAGCGGTAAACTTCCGAATTTTTTTTTCTACAACCTTCAACATCTTTATTTTATTTCAATCGAATTATATACTTTAACAATGAATGATAAAATATGGATTTGCTGTTGGAACATATTATTAAACGACAATAAAACTCTTCAAAAAAGTGCGAAGGATGATCCCAATGTATTCGGAAGCCTCCCTGTTATTTCTTTTTACATTAACGATTTGGAAATTAGGGAGGGGAAAGCCTTTAAAAAAGCCTAATAAAGAAAGAAAGGAAAGAAAACTTTTATTAAATGGACGTTGGAATTATATAAATGGTTTTGAGAGCAGTAACATGTGTTTTCCCTGGTGATTTTTTTCAATCACAGACTTGGTAGCATGAATCTTGAAGCTATGTTGACCACAGATGAGGCTTTAGACAAACTTTATTGGAGTTGGCTTTATTTGTTGAAATTTTATTGTATGTACTTATTGAAATGCCATTTTGAACTTTTCAGGTCACCAACTTCCTGGAGGTCGAGGTGCACCCATTGCTTGCCAAGTACAGTGACCAATTGGGTGGTACCTCAGTGCTGGCGCTGTAATGATGCAAGACTGAATCATGAGGGCAAAATGATGAATTGGCAAATAAGGGTCCTGAGCGCAAGTATGAATTGAGACCAAGAGATTTTTTAAATGTCATCTTTTTAAAAACAAGTACGTTCTCTTGTTCTTATGCAGTTGGACATCTCCATCCCTTGGTGCTTCATCATTGTCCTCATTTATGGAATGGTAGTTTCTATAATTGCCCTGCTATCCCAGTATCCCATCCAATAGCGATGCAAAGTGAGAGTGAGTTCAGAAATAGCATCAGTGCATGAGATTAAGTTTCCTTGATTGCATGCAGTTAGTCCTCTCCCTTGTAGGATGTAGGTTCGAGTGATCTTCTTTTGTGAAAACCATTTGGGCTGTGTTTGAAATATTTATTGTAGAAAGTATGGAGCAGGCATATGACAATCAGCCAGTTGATAAACAAAAGCAATTCGAGAGTAATAAAATGCTTGCATTTACCTCTGTGGTAACCCAGATTAGTCAGGCCAACCTCTATATTCCAAACAAAGATAAAGATGTGTTTATTGGCCATCTACATATATTACACACACACACACACACCAGCAGATTTTTTTTTTTTGTGAGTTGTTCATGTACGGCCTTGAGCATTATCCATCAGGTAGATTGCTTATGGGCAAGTCTCTTGCAGTTCATATAATCTAAACGATCAGTCATTATGAAGTCTGAAATCCTCTTTTTAAATTCAAAGCAATACTATGTTCTGGTATGAATTGTTTTTATTATTTCTCATCTAATAGCTACAAAACCTTCTTTTCCTGCTATTTTTTTTTGTTTAGAGATACCTTTAGGTCATGTTGCATAATATGTAAAATGTCGTTTCCATGGGCATTTGTTGCACATAAACTGACCTATGTTTCCGGTATTGCTGTAGAACATGGCCATCGCGGTTTGAGCCGTGGCAAAATTAGCACTAAAACAATCTGGCTCAGTTTTATTTTAGCCATCTTTTTGTGCCGATTTTGCTGGCAAACGTGCCTTCTTGTGCTCCTCGAAGCGTCAAGTCTTGAAGAATCCTACAATTTCAATCTTCTCGGATTAAAACAACTCCAAGGCAATCACTGAGCTATCCTGCCATCCTTCAACATGCAACATCCAGCCTTCTGTAAAAGTTTTCCATCCAAGTACTAACTTTAGATTGACTCCGCTTCGCTTCTGAGGTCTGACAGGATCCTGTGCTATGGAGCAGATAAACTGTAGGTAATGGTACGAACATTTTCTTTTTTATCACCAGTATTAAAGCCAAATTTGCATTATATATATATATATATATATATATATATATATATATATATATATATATATATATATATATGTATATATATATATATATTTATATATATATATATATATATATATATATATACATACATACACACACACACACACACACACACACACACACACACACACACACACACACACACACACACACACACACACACACACACACATATACAGTCACGTGAAAAAGTAATTACACCCCATGTAAAGTTTTGACTTTTTCAACATATTTCAACATACAGCGATTTGATCTTCATTTCAACAATATTGATAGATAAAGGTGATATAATATAACAAATATCATGAAACATTTACATTTTGTAGTCCATTGTATAATTTAAATAAACACAAATGCAAATTTCGCATGTGGAAAAAGTAAGTACACCCCTACATTTATCACTACTTCAAATACCTAAAATTAGAATCAGGTGCACCAGCTCAGGTGCAAATTATTAGAACATCGTTAGAGAGGATCTTGGAGGAACCTGTCTTATTTAAACCTCAGACATTTAGTTTGGTTTGCTCTTTGTTGTTGAAGTGTGCGGCATCACCATGCCTGAGGCCTTCAGAAAGCTCTCTTTCTGAGGCCTTCTGAGCTCTCTGACGCCTTCAGAAAGAAGGTTATAGATGCCTACGTGTCTGGGAAGGGATTTTAAAAGATCTCCAAACAATTTGAAATCAATCATTCGACTGTCCGGAAGATCATCTACAAGTGGAGAAGATTCCAAACAACTGCCAACTTGTTCAGGCCAGGCCACCCCAGCAAGTTCAGCCCGAGAGCAGACCGCAAGATGCTGAAAGAAGTCTCTAAGAACCCCAGAATGTCATCACGGGACCTACAGGTAGCTCTTGCCACTGTTGATGTCAAAGTGCACGAGTCTCCCATTAGAAAGAGGCTGCACAAATTTTATCTACATGGGAGGTGTGCCAGGAAGAAACCTTTGCTGTCCAGAAAGAACATCAGGGCAAGACTAAAGTTTGCCAATGAACACCTCGGCAAAGACCAGCACTTCTGGAACAATGTGCTCTGGACAGATGAGTCAAAGGTTAGAGCTATTTGGCCACCGTACCAGAAGACATGTTTGGTGAAAACCAAAGACAGCATTTGACCACAAGAACCTGATACCAACTGTAAAGCATGGTGGTGGAAATATTATGGTTTGGGGCAGCTTTGCTTAATTAGGGCCTGGGCAGTGGGCAGCTCATCATCATAGAAATCCACTATGAATTCTTCATTGTACCAGAGGGTGCTTGAGGATAATGTGAGGCCATCTGTCGGAAAGTTGAAGCTCAACCGAAGGTGGACCTTGCAACATGACAATGACCCTAAACATACCAGTAAATCCACCAAGGAATGGCTGAAAAGAAAGAAATGGAGGGTTCTGGAATGGCCAAGTCAAAGCCCGGATCTAAATCCCATCGAGATGTTGTGGGGGGATTTGAAACGTGCTGTGCATGGTTAGCTGTGCATGCTAACTCCCGCTCTAGCAGGGAAAATGAATGAATGAGTGAATGATCGTTTTAAGGCCATTTTCCCCGCTAGGGCGGGGGTTAGCCTTGCGGGCCCCATGACAATCATGGTTCCCTGTTTGAGGCAATGTTTTTATGGCCGGATGCCCTTCCTGACGCCAACCCTTGGTCACGCTCTTACGATGCGCAGGGATACGGTGTACCTATTCTAAATCGGGGTACACACCGTGATCATTCATCCCAGCAAGCTGGTACTCAATTTGCCGACCTCGGAAGGATGACGGGCTGAGTCAACCCCCCTGGCGTTAATTCAGCGATCGACCGGGATTCGAACCCAGGATCCTAGGATCCCAATCCGGCACCCTAACCGCTAAGCCAACACCAGGCTTTGGCCTTAAAATGGCTTTGGCCTTTGGCTCGGGAAAATGGCCTTAAAATGCATGTTGTTGTTGTTGTCGTTGTTGTGCATGCAAGAAATCCCTCAAACATCGCACAGCTGAAATAATTCTGCATGGAGGAGTGGGCAAAAATTTCTCCCAGTCGATGTCAGAGACTGGTAGACAGTTATAAGAAATGCCTACTTGAGGTTGTTTCTGCCAAAGGGGGCAATACCACCTATTAGAGCCAAGGGTGTACTTACTTTTTCCACATGCGAAATTAGCATTTATGTATATTTAAATTATACAATGGACTACAAAATGTAAATGTTTCATGATATTTGTTATATTATATCACCTTTGTCTATCAATATTGTTGAAATGAAGATCAAATAGCTGTATGTTGAAATATGTTGAAAAAGTCAAAACTTTGCATGGGGTGTACTTACTTTTTCACGTGACTGTATATACGATGCAGAACCTACAATCAAATACTTGTCTTGTAAATTCCAAAGTGTTTGAAGGTGTTATCGGGTAATCACAACAAGTCATGAACTTTTCCTGAGCTGAGAAACAACCCTGGGCATGTGATCACTCTGACGGGGTGCTGTAGGTTCGCGCAGGAATTGGAATTTGGCTTGCAAAGACATGGGGAGGGGGATATTGTAGGCCCATCAGGAAATGCTAGTAGATGCGTCAAACAGCATGACGTACTTCTAATGGATGACATACTCATTAGTGTTATGTCCTGCCTGAAAAGTAGCAGGGTGGCAGTTTATAGTTTTCAAGAATCAAACCCAGACAAAGCTCAACTATTAGTATGCAATCTCTGCACCTTCTTGCCAACGTCCCATGTAAATACTGAGGTGAGTCCAAAAATCGCCAATATCTCTGAAGAGCAATCTTACAAACGGCTACATTTAGCGAGGTGCGGTTTACAGGGAATGGTCACATAACTGCGGTGTTGCTTTCTGGCTTGTAACATTATTTTGTCTTTATGAATCAAACAAGACCGAATGTCTAACAGTGGCGTAGCCAGGCTTGTAAAATATTATTAACCATAAACATATCATTAGCTTTTTTAACAGTCGCTAATGCTGTTTATAACATTAAACAAAGAAATTTGGAGGAATCCCAATATCCATGAGGTAAGTTTTACTTGCAGAACCTAGCGAAGATCTACTGTAATCTAACCCCACAATGGTTGGGTTAATAACATGCTATCAAAAAACCGAGGCAAATTCCTTACTTCCGCGGTTGTTAGTACCGTATACCGCTTATCATTGATTCATGAACCATACACCGCTTCATCTTACTATAATTCACCAAATGTCCGTCCATCTGTCTGTCCGTTTGAAGGTACCGCAAAATCGGCTGAACCGATCGCAACGATATTTTGGGTGGGTAATCCTGGGATCTCCAGGAGTAAAATAGGCTATTTAGTTTTTCCAATTTCAGCTTTGGTCTCCAGCATTCTCAGGTTTGGACTCCCGCATAACATTCGCGTTCGCATAACGTTCATTGTGACGATGTTTCCATTGTGGCGATGTTGTTTTCCAGGGTGCCGCACAAACGGCTGCACCGATCGCTGCACGGCTGCACCGTTCAAACTCGGTGACCTCGGACAAAGACCTTTTATAAGGACACGGGTTGCATCCCTGCTTGAGAGAATTCCAACCCCCTCCCCGCCATCACGGCCGTCTCTCCAACTCAATCCCACGAGATATGCGGAAAGGACGACCCAAAACCAATATAAACATCATTAAACATCATTCGTATATAAACATCATTCAAAGTAGATAATGACCTCGGCCAAAGTTCAAACAACGTTTAATCTCTGCATGAGAGAATTCCACATCGCTATTTGGGCGGTGCATACGCTAACAGATCGCTGTCTCCATCGATCTTGCCAAGGCCGTAACACCTATCGGCTCAAAATTCTTTTAACTGTTGATTTGGTAGTTTTTACAATGAAGGAAACACGTATCGGGAGTACATACGACACCGGGAGTACTAACTGCACGCGTCTTCAGTATCAAGCTTAAATCTCTCATGGCGGATTTGAAGAGCAGAATGCTTGCAGAAGTGGTGGGCTACTTCGGTATGAAGGAGGATCAGAAACATGGACTCTCACACTGCCACATCCTGCTGATACTTGCTCCCGCATGATGTTATTTTCCCGGGTGCCGCACAAACGGCTGCACCGATCGAGATTTAACGGATGTTTATATAAATCGTTTAAAAGAAAAAAAAGCCTTCAATTTCTGATATTTAGCCTTTTCATTTGGGCCTCCCAATTGAAGCCCGCCCCTAGGGCGGGTACAGTTGCTCGTTCCATTAACTTCGTATTCACGACATTGGGAGTAAAGTGTTATAGTCATATTTACTCTATTATTATTATTACTATTATGAAAACGATACTACTGAAACGATACACCACTGTATTAAGAAACCTGGGCTTAATTTGTCTGAAGCGGTTCCGAAGGTGAGGCATGAAGCCTAAGGCCTATACGTACTGTGTCGTTGGAAGATCCGTAATGTCTCTACAACACAACAACAACAGGCATTTTAAGGCCATTTTCCCTGCTAGAGCAAGGGTTAGCCTTGCGGTCCCCATGACGATCTTCTCCATTTTGCCCTATTTTCTGCATCTCCCCTTGTTAACCCCCTTGCCCGCATTTCTTCTTCTACCACCTTTCGCCAAGTCTTTCTCAGTCCTCCCCTTCCTCTACTTCCTTCTACATTCATTTCCATCACTCTTCTCAACCAGTCACTTTCATCCTTCCTGAACACATGACCAAAACCATCTCAACCTGTTTCTCTTCACAGCATCCATCATAGGCTCCATTCCCATCATCTTTCGCAATTCATCATTTGTCTTCCTCTCTCTCAACGATACTCCACACATCCACCGAACCATTCGTATTTCCACCCTTTCCAGCCTTCGTTGCTGCTCTACGTTCATTACACATGTCTCGCTCCCATAAATCATAACACTTCTTAAACATGCAGCATACACCTTTCCCTTCAGCTTCAACGACACTCCCCTCCTCGTCAGCATGCCACTCAGTTCCCGAAACTTCTTCCATGCACATCTCACTCCAGCAACCGTTGCCGAGTCTGATCCACCTTCTCCATTCAGCATGCCTCCTCGGTAGCAAAATGTTTTCACACCTTCCAGCTTCACGCCATCTCCAAGATCCAAATTCTATGTTTTCGATATTTGATGATCATTTTAACAATCGGTTTGTTTGTGCTTCACTCTGAATGAAAACATAAAGGAAGAGCATGGTGATTGTGATATATGACAGGTTCGACGATATGTTCGCCTGAACGAAATTGGAATCAAAATGCCAGAGTGTGGAAACTGGAGAGTCAACCGCTGTACTGCCGTAATGATATCAGATGTAATCGCATCACCCTGTCATGTGCCCAAATCCTCAGCTCTGGTTGGTATACGTTTGAGGGGACATACATGGACAAACACTGTTCTAGATGACTTTGCCCAATGGGCTACGCCGTAAAAACCGTATCTAATTTCAGGCAGTTACTGCAATTCTGAAGAACTGCTTAGAATATAATAGGCATACATGTAAACATTAGGTATATTGTATGTAATATATGTAAGATGGCCAGTTGCTATTTTTCATTTGCCAGGATCCCAGTGCAGGCTGATCAGTGTGATAGGGATGTCTGTTATCCATTACACCATCAGCTTTATGGTTGGTCGGTGTTCGGGCTCCAAGTGATCCAGCTTGGCCATGTTTAAAATGCTGCATATAAGCAAATACAACCATGAAAAATCGCTGTTACTGCCTGTTGCATGGCCCATGCATTTCTGTGACGAGCAGCTTACATGAGTCACAATGTCAGTTTTTATTTTGGCCACTACTTAACCATGAGTTGAAGCAAAGGATTGACATTTAGCAGATATCTCCATAAGCCTGACCAAATTTGCTGAAACATGTTGGTTTTTCACCATCAGAAACTTACCATCTCATCACTGATGGTGACAAGTTGTTCCTTGATTGTAATGAGAATTTGATACTAACAGAATTCAGGATGAGAACTCTAATCTACCTCAAGTATGAATTTTATGGGTAACATGAATTCTTGCCTGTCTTGTGAAGTGAAGACAACATTTTACTTGGAAAATAAATGTCAATTATCATTGAGTTCTTCAATTTTGGTCTTCCATTCATGCATGCATCAGAAATATTATTTATTTGTTTTTGAAGCAAAAGTTACTGGGACTGTAGTGCACATGATTGGCGTTTGTTGTACATCTTGTTTTGTAAACTTGATCATCAAGGCACAGATCTACAACTTCATTTGAGATTTGCTTGGGGGTAATTATGTGTATGAAACAAGAGGTGTGAGTTATATACTGTATTGAAGCACGCGATGCTACGCGCGCGACTTGCTACCAAGGAGGAAGCGGACAACGCGTTAATTTTATAGTTCTTTATTCCAAAGAGGTCACTGTAGCACTGGCGCGCTCCGGGCTGCGCGCCCGGTGTATATCCTGAGGCCACGCCTACCCCTAGGGCGTGGCCGCCGCCCACTTGGTACGCGGAATGATGTCACCACGCCAGTGGGCTTTCGTGTATGCCACACGCGCCCCCCCCCCCCCCCCAGAAGTCCCGCGCACCTGGAGGGCCAGTTTGCGGGGCAAACGGATGACCCGGCCGAAGCGCCCTCTGGCGTCCGGGGTGCAGGGATGCCAGGTGGGATGCCCCCGGCTGTACCCGGGATGGGTGCCAGACCGGGGGGCGGCGTGCCTGCGGTGCTGGGCGGTGCCGGGGGTCCGCCGGCAGGGGGGCGGCCCCGACGCGGGGGCCGAGCCACCGGCGGTGGGTGGTCCACGTCGAGGTGGGCCGGCTTGAGGCGGTCTATGGAGACCCGATCAGGAGTGCCGCCGATGTCCAGGGTGAAATGTTTCACCCCGTTCTCCAGCACGCGGAAAGGCCCGTCGTACGGGGGCCGCAGTGGTGTCCGGTGGGCGTCGTGCTGGACCATGACGTACTCCGCGGTGCGAAGCTCTGGGGCGACGTGTGTAGGAGGGTGCCCGTGGTGCGCCGTCGGCACCGGGGCGAACCTCCGGGCGGTCTCCTGCAGCGCAGAACGCTCCTGCGCCGCGGACCAAGGTGCCGTGGGGTCGGGGAGGAACTCGCCCGGCACCCGCAGCGGTTGTCCAAAGACCAACTCCGCCGCGGATGCGCGCAGGTCCTCCTTGGGCGCCGTCCGGAGGCCCAGCAGGACCCAGGGGAGCCTGTCGACCCAGCCGCCGTCACGGAGGGTGGCCCGGAGCACGGCCTTCAACGAGCGGTGGAATCGCTCGCACAGGCCGTTGGCCTGGGCGTGGTAGGCCGTGGTTCGGTGCAGCTGGACCCCGAGCCCCCGCGTGACCGCGGCCCAGAGCTCCGAGGTGAACTGGGGGCCGCGGTCGGACGAGATGTCCGAGGGGGTGCCGAACCGGGCGACCCAAGTGGCGATGAACGCCTGCGCGACGTCTGCCGCCGTCGTCGCCGCCAAAGGCACGGCCTCCGGCCACCGGGTGGTGCGGCCCACCATGGTAAGGACATGGGTGAAACCCCGCGAGGGTGGCAGAGGTCCCACTAGGTCCACGTGCACGTGGTCGAACCGACGTTCCGGCACCGTAAACGGGGCCAAGGGGGCCTGGGTGTGCCGGTGCACCTTCGCGCGCTGGCACGCGAGGCACGTCCTGGTCCAGCCGCTTACGGCCTTCCGGAGGCCATGCCAGACAAACTTGTCGGCGACCAACCTCTGGGAGGCCTTCGTGCCCGGGTGGGACAGGCCGTGGATGGTGTCAAAAACCTGGCGCTGCCAGCCTGCGGGCACGATGGGGCGAGGCCGCCCGAGGGAGACGTCGCAAACGAGGGTCGTGCCCGTGCCGTCGAAGGGCACCTCGGTGACGCGGAGGCCCGTGACAGCAGTCCGCAAGGCCTGGACCCTGGGGTCGGCGGCCTGGTCCGCCGCCATCCGGGCATAGTCGATGCCAAGGTGGACTGCGTGGGCGACGGCCCGGGAAAGGCAGTCGGCCACCGGGTTGTCCTTTCCCGCGACGTGTCAGATGTCCGTCGTGTACTCGGACACGGCCGCGAGGTGACGCTGTTGCCGGGCCGACCACGGCTCGGCGACCTTGCCCATCGCGAAAACCAGCGGCTTGTGGTCAACGAAGGCCGTGAACGCACGGCCCTCGAGCAGATGGCGGAAGTGCCTGACCGCCAGGTGAAGCCCAAGCAACTCGCGGTCGAAGGTACTGTACCGGCGTTCGGGCGGGCGAAGCTGCCGGCTGAAGAACGCCAGTGGTTGCCAAGCACCACGCACCCATTGCTCGTGCACCGCGCCCACCGCGTAGTCCGAGGCGTCGGTGGTGAGGGCGATCGGTGCATCGGGCGCCGGGTGCGCGAGCATGGTGGCGTTGGCCAAGGCGAGCTTCGCGCCCGAGAACGCCGCGTCCATCTGCTCGGTCCAGGTAACGTCACCTTTGCCCGGCTTCCCTCGGAGGGCCTCGTGTAAGGGGCGCAGGAGCTGGGCGATGCGGGGCAGGAACCGATGGTAAAAGTTTACCATGCCCAGGAACTCCTGGAGCCCCTTGATCGTGCGGGGGGCGCGGAAACCCCTTCACCGCCTCCACCTTGGCCGGTAGGGGGACGGCCCCGTGCCTGGTGACGCGGTGCCCCAAAAAGTCGATTTCAGCGACACCGAACCGGCACTTGGCGGGGTTCACGATCAGGCCATGCTGGCCCAGACGTTCGAAGAGCGTGCTGAGGTGACGAAGGTTCTCTTCGCGGGACGCGCTGGCGACGAGGATGTCGTCGAGGTAGACGTACAAAAAATCCAAGCCGCGCAAGACGCTGTCCATGAGGCGCTGGAACGCCTGAGCCGCATTTTTCAAACCGAAGGGCATCCGAAGAAATTCGAAAAGCCCGAACGGCGTGATGACAGCCGTCTTCGGGATGTCCTCCGGCCTGACAGGGACCTGATGGTAGCCGCGTACGAGGTCCACCTTTGAAAATAAGGACATATTCGCCAAGCGGGCGGAAAAGTCCTGAATGTGGGGGACGGGGTAGCGGTCGGGGGTGGTGGCGTCGTTGAGGCGCCGGTAGTCCCGCACGGTTGCCATCCCCCGCCGGGCTTGGGCACGATGTGGAGCGGGGACGCCCACGCGCTCTCGGAGCGCCGCACGATGCCGAGCCGCTCCAGCGTAGCGAACCCCGCTTTAGCTACCGCGAGCTTCGTCGGCTCGAAGCGGCGTGCCCGGGCGTAGACCGGTGGCCCGGCGGTGGGGATGTGATGTTCCACCCCGTGCTTGACGGTCCCCGCCGAGAAGGTGGGCCGCGTGAGGGCCGGAAAACCCGCGAGGAGGCGGGCGAATTCGTCCGCTGCCAGAAGCGTACAGATGAACCTGGCCGGAACGGAACCACTCAGCAAGCCGCTCTGTGAGCTGCTCAACGAGGCAGGCAGCACAAACGCGAGCGAGCTGAACGTCTCAGCCTGGACAAGCCTTCTGCGCTTTACATCGACCAGTAATCCATGAGCACATAAGAAGTCCGTGCCGAGCAGTGCCATGGGCACGTCGGCCGTAACGAACGACGAACGAAAAACCTGCCCTCCGAACCGCAGGGAGAGACAGCGTTTTCCGTACGTGCGTATAGACGTACCATTGGCCGCAAGCAGCGTGGGACCTCGGCCCGTGGTGTGCTTGTCGGACGTACCGGCAGGAACGACACTCACCTGCGCTCCTGTATCGCACAGGTAACGGCGCCCGGACAAGGTGTCCATTATGTACAGAAGGCTGTTGGAATTGCCGACGCTCACCGTTGCCACCGAGCGCCGGCTCGCCCGTTTCCCGACCTGCCGAATGAGCACGGCGGGCGACACTGCCGAGCCTCGTGGCCGAACTTGGCGTGGAAGAAACACCAGGCGGGCAGCTGCGGCGTCGGAGGCCGTGGTTTTCTTCGCGGCGGTGGTGGTGGGCGGGGCGTGACGGCGGACACGAGGTGCGGTGCATCGGGGAAAGCCTCGGGAGCGGCAACCGCGCCAAGACTCGCCTGCGCGTCCAAAGCCGCGTAGTATTTGTCGGCCTCAGCAGCGAGCGCTTGGGGTTCCGTTAACGCGGAACCAGCCAAAGAGAGGCGGACTCGTGCTGGCAGCTGGCGTCGAAACAACGCCCGGAATAGAGCATTCGGGGTTTCGGCGCCCATGAGCGCCAGCATATGGTCCATACAGACCGACGATCGCGTGTCCCCGATCTCGGGGAGGTCCAAGAGGCGATCGGCCCGTGCGTCCACCTTAAGGCCGAACGTGGCGAGGAGGAGACGCTTGACCGCCTCGTACTTGCCGGCGGCAGGTGGATCCCTTAGGACCGATACGACGCGGGTGGCCGTGCCGGGCCCGAGGGCGGCGACCACGTGGCAGTACATGGTCTCGTCCACCGTGATGCCTCGAAGTCGGAACTGGGCTTCCGCCTGCAGGAACCAAACTTCGGGTTGTGACTCCCAGAATTCGGGGAGCTTGATGGAGACCGCGTTGGTAGCCATTGTTGCAGCGGTTTCGTGTAGTCAGCGACGGCTGACTCGAATGTCGGAGGTCACCAATGAAGCACGCGATGCTACGCACGCGACTTGCTACCAAGGAGGAAGCGGACAACACGGTAAGTTTATAGTTCTTTATTCCAAAGAGGTCACTGTAGCACTGGCGCGCTCCGGGCTGCGCGCCCGGTGTATATCCTGAGGCC
Source organism: Myxine glutinosa (assembly GCF_964187855.1). Taxonomy (NCBI): domain Eukaryota; kingdom Metazoa; phylum Chordata; class Myxini; order Myxiniformes; family Myxinidae; genus Myxine; species Myxine glutinosa. Next base: position 96,073,495 of record NC_136263.1, on the reverse strand, counting down.
ACGCCTACCCCTGGGGCGTGGCCGCCGCCCACTTGGTGCGCGGAATGATGTCACCACGCCAGTGGGCTTTCGTGTACGCCACAGTATATCTAATCTTTCGTTGCACTAAACCGATTATGCTCACTAAATGTGACCCACCAAGAGATTACACTTTCACACAGGGGGGAAAAAATTGAAGTACTTGCTCCTTTCTTTGCTCCTTTCTGGTATGTAAATGTACTTGATAAATTATAATAATTATAATAATAAACTAAAACTGCGAGCAGTGATTATATGCTTCCAGGAAAAATGGCCACCATGACTGATGACATCATAATTTCAATAAATTTTCCTCATCGGTAGTCGATCATATCTGTAAATTTTGGTTTGGATTGGTTCAGCGGTTCGGGAGATATAGATTTTGAATTTATTTTCCTTAAATCCAAGATGGCCACCATACCATGTGACTGATGATGTCATAATTTGTAAAATAAAAAATCCTCATGTGTAGTCAATTACACGTATGAAGTGTTGGATTGATCCGTTGAGTGATTCTGGAGATATGGATTTTCAAATACTTTTTACTTAAATCCAACTTGGCTGCCATATCACATGACTGATGACATCATAGTTTGCAAATGCTTTCCCCCATCGGAATGCAAACGTCTTTCAAGTTTCGTATCGATCAGAAAAGCAGTTTCGGGGAAATTAATTTTTTAAGTTTTATTTTAAAATCCAATATGGCTGCAAAACCACGTGACCGATGATGTTTTTTTCCCCACAAACTTTTATCCCCATGGCAAGGTGATCACATTTGTAGAATTTTGCATTGATCTGTTCAGCAGTTTTGGAGATGTTTAAAGTGTATGACGTCATAGGCAATGGCAGCCAATGCAAGTCAAAATTGCAAAGACAAAATTCATGATGCACTTTTTTTTTCTTTTGTGTACATAATCGAGGCTCGTGAAAGAGCTAACATTTATCACACAAACAAATCAAACATAGTATATAAAAAGGGGAGCAGTAGACAAGATGGGAAGAGAAGGGGAAGCACACAAACAACATTTGTGAGGGACATCGGGAATGTGGGAGGGAGAGGGCTTGGGGGGAGGTGGCGTGGGAAGGGGGGGGGGGGGGGGAGAAGTATAAACACAAGGACACCAAGGACTTCCAGGAAAGACGTTGGTATTTCAACAAAGAGGATTTGGGGTGAAATTAGCAGGGGTAGAAAAGATCAAGGTTTTGGATGGGGGAAGATAAGAGATGGTGGTGAACAGCTGTTTTAAAGACCTGGAGGGAGGAGTGGGATTGAAGAGAGTGAGGGAGTTTGTTCCAGAGGTGGGAGAAAAGAGGAATGAAGGAGTGAAGGTGAGCAGAGAGTCTTGATTTTGGCAGTTTAACCATAAGAGGGTTGCAGGCAAATCTTGTGAGACCTTTAGGAATATTTGGGGGACAGAGCCCAGAGAGAGCTGGAGGAGCAAGGCCAGAGAGGAGTCGGTAGAAGACAGAAAGACCACCAACCTGCCTGCGGTGAGTAAGTGAAAGGCCCTCGGAGGTAGCTTCATCACGGGAGATTCCAATGATTCTGAACGCTTTGGTTTCAACAGCGTGAAGACGAGCTAGGGGTGAGGCAGGAGCACCAGCCCAGAGGGGAGAGCAGTATTCCATTGAGCTGCGGATGAAAGCCTTGTATGTGGTGAGGAGCTCAGGTGTGCCAAGGAAGGACTTCGCACGACGGAGGATGCCCAGTCTGCGACTGGCTTTGGAGGCCAGATTTGAAATGTGGTTTTCCCAGGAAAGATCATGGCAGATAGTGAGACCCAAAAGCTTGAGTGACAGAACTTCTTGGAGAGGATTATTCAGAAAGTGGATGGGAGGGTTGTCCAGTCGGTCTTTTCGGAGAGACATCGTAAGAGTGTGAGATTTGTCAGGAGTGAAAGACATGTTCCACTTGTTAGCCCAGTCAGTGATTTTGTCCAGGTCTGCAGAGAGTGAGGAGGCTGCAGACTGCCGATCTAAGGGATGAGGAATGGAGCGGCAGAGAGTGGAGTCATCAGCAAAGAGATAGAGAGGATTTTCAAGAGAGTCGGAGAGATCAATGATGAAGACCAGAAAAAGCACAGGGCCCAGAACACTGCCTTGGGGCACTCCAGCCTGAAGAGTAGATGAGAGAAACCCATTCAGGGCCACACGTTGACTACGACGAGAGAGGAAGTCTGCCAGCCACGCGTGGAGATGTCCATGGATACCAAAGGAGGAGAGTTTGGTGAGCAGTGCGGGGTGCCAGACCGTATCGAAGGCACGTGATATGTCGAGGGAGACAGCTCTAATTTCCTGTTTGGCATTGAGGACCTCCATCCATTGTTGAGACAGCAGAAGCAGCATGTCCAGAGTAGAGTGACCTGGTCTGAAACCAAATTGATGATCAGAGATCAAGCCATTGGAGAAGAGGAAAGATTTCATATCCGAAGCAATGATGGATTCCATGACTTTGCTGATAATTGGGAGAAGGCTGATTTGTCTGTAGTTGCTAGGATCTGTTTTTGCACCTTTTTTGTGTGAAGCGGTGATGTTGGCTGATTTCCAAGCAGATGGCAGTTGACCTTCAGCAAAAGAGAGGGTGAAGAGAACAGAGAGAGGGAGTGAAAGAGCAGAAGAACAGGATTTTAGGACCCGTGGGCTGATGACGTCAGGTCCAGTTGCAGAATCAGAGTCGAGGGTTGACAGAAACGTTTCCACCTTGTCAGGAGGAAAGGACGCAGAGTGCAGGAGCACCTGGGTACGGTGGGTACAGGGAGAGATGGGTTTGGGACACAAGATTTAGAGGCAAACACAGAGTTGAGGCATTCAGCGTTTTCACGTGCGGAGTCAGCTGTTTAGCTGTTTGAGGTAAGGGAGGGGATGGAGGAGGAACAAACACCAGAAACAGATTTGACCAGACGCCACCAGGATTTGGAAGAACGGAGAGAACCAGGAAGGGAGAGATATTGTTTCCTGGCTCTCCTGAGGGTGGACACACTTGTTTCGGGCTTTTTTTTTTCTTTTCTTTTTTTTGTATACTGAATACTTTGTGAAAGGAAATGAGATTTCCTTCCGTTGGATTTGCTTTCCAGGAGACGAAGGCAAGTTGTTTCTGGGCAACAGCCTCACCACAATATTCCGTGTACCATGGACGGGAGGAAGTGTATGACAACTGAAGACGAGATGGGGTAAATCTGTGCATGAGAGAGAGCAATTTACTTTGGAAGAATTCCCAGGATGAGTTGATGTCAGAGGTGGTAGAGATGGGAGACCAATCCAGATGATTGATGGCTGCTTGAAGACCATGCCAGTTGGCCTGAGTGAAATGCCAGACTCGTCGACGCTGAGGAGGCTCCCTGAGAATGGTCAGAGAGATGTTCTCTTTAACAAGCACATGATCAGATGAGCCGATTGGAGCAGAATAAGAGCAGCAGACATTTTCAGGGAAGTTAGTCATAACCAAGTCCAGAAGAGAATATGCTCCGTTGACTGAGATCCGGGTCAGGAAATTGACAGATTGTGTCAGTCCCATTGAGTCGCAGAAGTCCTTTGCTGAGGAGCCATGGCTGGTGAGAGAGGTACCCACACCCAGCCAACTGGCATGGTGACAATTGAAATCACCACATATGAGAAAGAGAGAGTTGGGATGAGTCGATAGAAGTTGGTCCATATTATCAGACAGCGAGATGTAGATGGAGTCATCACTGTTTGGTGGACGGTACAACACACATATGAACAAGAGGTGGGAGCGAAGGGGAAGCCGTAGCCAGAGGTATTCCTGGGGGTGAGGTGGAGAGAGGGCTGTGAAGGGCGAGTGAGAAAGAGAGTTTTTGATAAAGATAGCAACCCCACCTCCAGGACGAGGCTCAGGTCTATCATACCGGAGGAGGGAGTAACCCGGGAGAGATACTAAGGAATCAGAGACATCATGAAGGAGGAAAGTTTCTGTTAAGCAGATCACATCTGTTTTGTCAGAAGCAACCTGTATGGAGAGATCAGTTAAGTTTGAACGAAGGCCCCGGATGTTTGAGGTCCATACCGTTAATGAAGAGGAAGGGGGACAAGGCACTAAGCTACATTGGTATATACTAGGGCATGCCCGTACTATATATATATCTAAAATTATATCCCCCCCCCCCTCTATTTACATGAAATGGTTTGGTTCATGAAATGTTTTGGTCCATTCGCAACGCCAAAGCGAACGGCGAACGCTTTACATGAAATGGTTTGGTCCATGAAATGTTTTGGTCCATTCGCAACGCCAAAGCGAACGGCGAACGGCTTGCGAGTACAGTGACAATCCCCCCCCTCTATTTACATGAAATGGTTTTAATTAGTTTTAAAACATAGTTTAACGCCAACATAGCGGCAACATAGTTTGCCAACGTGAAATAAATGAATACGCTCTCAAATGTGCCGTCCGAGGCAGAGTGTGTTCGCCACGTTCGGCACACGCGATAGCTCGCTGCTCTCTGATTGGTTGAATCGTTTTTTGGACATAGCTCGGTAAGTAATTGTCCGATTAATTTAAAACCTTGAAAAGGCACATCCTCGGGTCCCCAGCAATATACCTGGCAAGTTTCAAGTATATCGGACCGGTAGTTGTCGAGAAACAGCGGTCGCATACACACACACAGAGATTACTGGAATTATCGATAGATAATGAGTTAAAGTTTCATAGAGCTAGCTATAAAGGTTTTCTTGGAATCGTCTCCACAAAATGTGTGAGAATAATAATAATCCTTACAAGAACAAAAGGCCTCCAGTGGGAACCTCACTGGAAGTCTAATTATAAATAAGTTAAATGAAAGGAGGACGCTGACTCTAGATGTGGCATGACATTAATGTCATGCACATAAATTATGTCGACACATCACTTCCAACCTAGGATGATGTCCATGTGGCACTCAGGTATTTGAAGACTGAGATTTATGCCTTTGTGGTCACACAAGTGAAAGCAGAGCCACCGATCCAGATTTCGCCCTTGTTATGGGCTCGTCCCTCAGGGTTTTTTTGTTGACCATACTAAGCTGGTTAATAAATGATACAAACAAACACAAATACAAAAACGTTTGCAAGTTCGATTTATATTTATATATAAATATAAACTACACCCTCATCCATTCAGAAGACTCACAGCACATCTATGGAGTAGCACTTCTACTGGCAAGTGATATGAGCAGCTCATTAATGTCATGACACCCTGTTTCATGCCAGCTCCTTGTGGCTTGTCTAAAGCATTGACATGGCACCCTTTCTCTGATTGTGGCATACGCCCCTACCAAGGCCTCTGCAAGTTCAGAGAAACGCACGTTCTACGAGCAATTGGAGTCTCCTGTAGCATCAGTCTCCCCACATGACCAACGTTTGATTCTCTGCGACCTGAATGCATCCTCTGGCACAGATCGTACAGGATTTGAAAGTATTATTGGGAACTGCGTATCAGGCTGTATGAATGACAGCTCTCTTCGTATGATCTCCCTCTGCTTCTCCAATAACCTATCCGTTATGGGTTATTGGTTCAGAAGGAGAGATGTACATATATTCACCTGGATCTCCAATGATGCTTACACCCGTAAAGAACTGGATCACATTTTATCTCGAGATCATTCAATTTTCAAATCATATGGGGTTTTTAGAGGTGCCGAAGCTCCTGTAAACACTGACCACAGACTAGTTGTAGCTGATATCTGCAGGACCTGTATATCATCGTTAAGCAAGACCTGAGCGACGCTTAGACGTGGAAGCTATGGTTCATGACCCAGAGCTGTCTGTTTTGATGCTCTGGGCGAACTCTCAGGTGACGTTGAGGAGTCTTCACCTCTTGTTATCATGACACTATCCTCTCTACAGCTTCCAAGGTCGGATTTAGTAGGCCACAGAAATGGCCCTCATTGTCGACTGATACCCCGGCCATTATTGATATGAAGAGGCAAGCATGACTTCAAGGAAACATCCCAGAAAGAAGGTGTCCTCGAGGTGTTTATCGGGCGAAGGCGAGGAAAGATCTTGACTCTTGGTATGGGCACCTGTCCAGTAAAGCTGAGGAAGGTGGACCTCAGACCTGCCTTTCGGTCAATCCAGTTCATGTGTACTGGACAAAATTCAAATCGTACTAAAATACGCCATTTGTGTCTGTCTGTCTGATAAAATACATTCTGTTTTTACTTATCCAATCTGAACCAAACTTGACAGGATGACGAAGGATTACACAATGAAGGTTGTAGCGCATTCATTTGCCCCCCCTCCCCATGGGGGTTCCCCCCTCCCACCCTGCCGAGCGAGTTTCCCCACCATTGCCATCAATGGGGTTGCACGTTGAGATGTATATCGGTGTTAAATTAGCTTTATCGTGGTGTATTTCCAAAGAAGATTTATCGTGGCGTTTTTCTAAAGATGCTTTGAATAACAAAATTAATGATAATCGCATTTTATTAATGTTATTACAAAACAATATTAATACTAATAATGTCCCACTTCCCCAAAGCGTTTTTCCTGCAGTGATAACGTGTATAAATAGCTTATCGTTATAATGGCGTTTCCGTGGGCGCAACGGCTTCTACAGGAAGTAAAAATATTATAAACCACAAACACGTATGATTTGCTTTTTAAACAGTCGCTAATGCTCTTTATAACACTAAATGAAGAAATTTGGAGGAATCCTGACATCCATGAAGTCACGTTTACTTACAGAACTGAGTGAAGATCTACTGTACTCTATATACCCCACAAATGTTGGGTTAATAACATGGCCCTTTCTGCCACTACCGTGACATTTTTCGTAGCGAACTTTTGAAACTCGCTCCTGCTGTTTCATCCGAAACTGAAAGGGAGAAGATCGGATTGTGCTCCTTTACCAAGCAGCTAGCCAGTGCTTGCCAAGCCAGCCGTTCCTTAACGGTTTTGAATGGAGTGCTTGCTTGAATGCTTAAACCACTTGGCGATCTCTTCACAAGAAACTTGGTAAATGAACACACACCCAATGTTCTTGAGACCAGACCATAGATCGAATATAATCTATATACCCCAAAGAGGAACGACCCTTCCTGCCCCTCCCGGAGTCTGCGGGTGTACTAGTAAAAACAAAAGCAGCATTCCGATCATGAAGGCAAGCAGGACACCCTGCCACACCAACGAGGAAACTCTCACCTGCTGGAAAGAGCATTTTGAGCAGGCCCTTAACTCCGGCTGGGTGTGAAGACGTCACCACAGAACTGCTCAATTGTGCTGAGACTCCGATTTGTGAAGTATTACACTGTCTTTCTATAAATGTCTGGAATTCTGGGCATGGGTGGAAAAATGGCATAATAATCCCCATCTACAAAAGCAACACCCCCGCACTAAGAGTAGCTATCGCCCAATCACTCAGTCCCTGGGAAGATATTTGCTCATGTTCTTCTGAACCACATTCACCCCCCTTCTGCTACAACGTAGATGCCCCAGCAATGTGGTTTCACCCCAAACAGGTCTATGATGGATACCATACTAGCCCTCCGCATTCTTTCAAAACTTCATAGGGAATTTCAATGCCCATCCACATTTCTTGACGGTTGCATTATCCGTAAACATTTTCCTGTATAAGAGCCTTGTGTGAGGTTCCGCTCCAAGTTGCAGATTGTGTTCTAAGATGTAATCTGAGAATAACACCTCAACATTGGTCACTTAGGCCCAGGTTGCATAAAGCATCGTTCAGGAAAGATTTTAGGATTTACTTAAATATTTCCTAAAGGTTCCCCTTAATACAACATGCATTTTAAAGGCCATTTTCCCTGCTAGAGCGGGGGTTAGCCTTGCGGTCCCCATGACAATCTTCTCCATTTTGCCCTATTTTCTGCATCTCTCCTTGTTAACCCCCTTGCCCGCATTTCTTCTTCCACCATCTTTAGCCAAGTCTTTTTCAGTCTTCCCCGTCCTCTGCTTCCTTCTACATTCATTTCCATCACTCTTCTCAACCAGTCACTTTCATCCTTCCTCAACACATGACCAAACCATCTCAACCTGTTCCTCTTCACAGCATCAATCACAGGCTCTATTCCCATCATCTTTCGCAATTCATCATTTGTCTTCCTCTCTCTCAACGATACTCCACACATCCACCGAACCATTCGCATTTCCACCCTTTCCAACCTTCGTTGCTGCTCTACGTTCATTACCCATGTCTCGCTCCCATAAATCATAACACTTCTCACACATGCAGCCCTTAATGACACCCTTAATTTGCGGATGGTTGCATACACGAATATTCCTTAATTTTTTCCTTCAACTCGAGGGAGCAACTCTTCGCCCATCCCGAAACACCAACCTTTGTACTAGTGGTGGTCATTTAATTACAAATGCCAACTCTAACCTGTAGGGGGCACTGCAGCAGTGGCACAGTCACCCATCCCAGCAACAATGCTTACCGCAGCCAAGTGCTGCACATTTATGAACTCGAACGGCTCTCAGTAGCGAGCATACCTCCACCTGGTTGGCCATATCACTCAATGGTGAAGAATCACTTAAAAAATTAAATAATTCTCATATCCGAATCCATATTCAGATCTTCACCAAAATCGAATCGATTCGTCCTTGTCACACACACAACCTGTCCACCAAGTTTCATCCAAACCTATCCATAACCTTTTGAGATATCCTGCTATATGATGGTTTTAGCACGATCACTCAATGATGAAGAATCATTAAAAAATTAAATAATTCTCATATCCGAATCCATATTCAGATCTTCACCAAAATCGAATCGATTCTTCCTTGTCACACACCCAACCTGTCGACAAAGTTTCGTCCAAATCCATCCATAACTTTTTGAGATATCCCGCTATGTATCGTTTTTGGCCCTCTCTCCCAATGGTTAAGCATCACTTTTAAAATTCTAGTAGCCGGATCCGGATCTTCACCAAAATCGAATCATTTCGTCCTTGTCACATGCGCTACCTCTCTCCCAAATTTAGTCCAAATCCGTTCACAACTTTTTGAGATATTTTGTTCACAAACGTCAAACAAACAGACAGGGGTGAAAACATAACCTCCATCCACCTTTGGTGCCGGAGGTAATGAATGGATGGATGTTGCATTGTTTGTAAACACTTTAATCAGATGTTGCATTGTTTGTAAACACTTTAATCAGATGTTGCATTGTTTGTAAACACTTTAATCAGATGTTGCATTGTTTGTAAACACTTTAATCAGATGTTGCATTGTTTGTAAACACTTTAATCGGATGTTGCATTGTTTGTAAACACTTTAATCAGATGTTGCATTGTTTGTAAACACTTTAATCAGATGTTGCTCTGGTCTTGTAAATCTCTATGAAAACGAATTGCATGAAAACCTTGAGCCGCTTTACTGGAGTGAGAAGGGAAAAAATTGACGAGGCACCGTCGTCAAGGCAGGTAAACCATGCAGCCACGTATCAGGAAATGCAGTGGAAGCGACAGCGTCCTGGTCTTCGTCATGGTAACGCTGCATTCCACCAATCGCACAAAATGGAATCCCGGAACCCTTTAAATCGCCAACAGCGAGACGCAGGCACAAGTGCGGGATTATAATCTACACGTCATGAAGGTCGTCACCGTGGATCCCGAGGCGGAGTCCCAGTCTCCCAGACTAGACCACTCGAGGGCAGTGCGTCAGTGAGGGAGTCAACAGGTGTTTGTGTACCTCAGGGGCTTGAACGGTATTTCGTTCCTTCACACCTGGGTGTGTGTTCCGGTACCAAGCAGCTTGTAGAGCGCTCGCCAAGTAGCTTAAGCACTCCGTTGGAAACCGTTGCTGAGGAACGGCTGGCTTGGCAAGCGCTAGATAGTTCCTTTGGTAAGTGAACACACCACTGGTATCATTGCTTGATGTGCAGGTGTGTGTGCTTGCTGTTTGGGTAGCAGAATGTGCCCGGTAAGTCTACAAACAAACATACTGCGCAGGTTCCAGGTGGTTTGAGTGTTTCAGGTGAACGGCCTTCTTCGGTTACCAAGGGCAACCGACACACCTAAATATAAAGAATGGTGTTTTGGGTGCAAGTACCAGTACCGTGACTGTTCCTCACAGCACAATTGACTCAGAAAACGTCAATCACAGTAAAAAAAAAAACCTCATTTAATACCTCAAGCATGTTTACACGTTGCAATGACGTAGTCTCGACGGCACCGCGTCGTGGCTGCGTGACGTCACGGCGTCAAGGCAACGACGTGCGTAGGAGGCGGGAGACGAGGGAGGAGGATTGAGGTGTCCGTGGGTCGGGACGGGAACGGCACAATAAGCGCGTGTAGCACCGGGAGGAGGACCCGACCGGACCAGACGGTCCATGGAGGCGCCGTGACCTGCGAGTGGGGAAACGAGGTAGGAGGCGCTGATTCCATCAGCAACCCTACACACCCCACACACACCCGAAAGCCTTGCTCACCGTCTATGTACAATAGTCAATATGTTATCAGTGAGTCTCACCATAATATTTGTGTGTGTGTATGTATGTATATATATATATATATATATATATATATATATATATATATATATATATATATATATATATATATATATATATATATATATATATATATATATATATATATATATATATATATGTGTGTGTATTTATTTATTTATATATATATATATATGTGTGTGTGTGTGTGTGTGTGTGTGTGTGTATGTGTGTGTGTGTGTGTGTGTGTGTGTGTGTGTGTGTGTGTGTGTGTGTGTGTGTGTCAGTGTCAATTGCCCGCACCATATTGTCGGAAGGTGTCTAACAATTATATCACAGAACCGCCAGCTGTCGTTCGTGCGTTTATTCGTTCGTTAACCCCGTCGCTGTCCAGGTATCCTGTTCATCAATATCGCCTCGAACCCTTCGATCCGGTCCCGTGCGTCGGGTTTCTCCGGCTCCCTCTAACCATCTAATGTTTAATTTAACACTATGGATTTTTTTCACGTTTATTTATTTATTTTCTCGTTCCATCCTCACATGCTACGCACAGGTGTTTCCACCCTCAAAATATTAGCAACACACCTTCGCGCATTATAACCTTTCATTGTCCCGGTTATTGTTGCATTTATGAATGCACTACGCATCGTTCGTCATAACGCCATAAACTCACCTCTTCCAGCTCGTCTCCGTCCTCCCCCCGACCCCCACGAGTGCATGCCACGACGTCACGAACGGTATGGCGTGTTCGCGCCGCACCTGCGTTTGTGTTAATGGGATTAAAGTCCTTGTTTGATCCCCCTCTATCGGATGAATGGACGGCTAGCCAATTTGGGTCTACCTCCGAGGATCATATTACAATCAGCAATGTGAATGACATTGTTTTATGACAGCTACTTATGAGCTATAGTATATTACTGGAGGTATTACTTATTACTAGGGCATGCCCGTACTATATATAAGCTAGGACGTGCCCGTACGTGGGTGCCCGTTCCTTCCCAAAAAAAAAAAAAAAAAAAAAAATTTGTGTAGGGGTGTGTGTGTGTAAACATCCTAGGGCGTGCCCGTACGTGGGTGCAAAAAAACATGCGTGCAAACAACAACAACAAAAAAAAACTTTGAAATCACGTGGCAGTAACGACCACAGAACCCCCCCCCCTCTATTTACATGAATGGTTTGGTCCATTCGCAACGACCACAGAACCCCCCCCTCTATTTACATGCAATGGTTTGGTCCATTCGCAACGCCAAAGCGAACGGCGAACGGCTGCTCTCTGATTGGTTGAATCGTTTTTTGGACATAGCTCGGTAAGTAATTGTCCGATTAATATGAAACCTTGAAAAGGCACATCCTCGGGTCCCCAGCAATATACCTGGCAAGTTAAAAGTATATCGGACCCGTGGTTGTCGAGAAACAGCGGTCACAGACAAACAAACGTACAGACAGAGATTACTGGAATTATAGATAGATTACTCCCGCCAGGGACTAATGCATTCGATTGTGTGTGTGTGTGTGTGTGTGTGTGTGTGTGTGTGTGTGTGTGTGTGTGTGTGTGTGTGTGTGTGTGTGTGTGCGTGAACAAGATATCTGGAAAAGTTCTGAACGGATTTGGATGAAAGTTGGTGGGATGATTGCCCTTGGGATAAGGAAGAATTGATTAGCTTTTGGTGAAGCTCAGGATATTATTCCGGATCCAGGAATTTTTTTAAGGATTATTTTTACCATTGGAAGATGGGGCTCATTTTTTTTTAACATTATCTTCTATATATTCTATATTTAACATTGCGATATGAAAATAGTTTTCAGATTTGTTGTAAATGTAGTTTAAACTCGTGGTTATGCGTTAGAGCGGTGTATTTTGATAGCAGCGTCGTCTTCAATGTTCTTTTTCTTTTCTTTTTTCTAATAAACACATATTCTGTCATTTTAAAACCACCAAAGTGTGTATTCGGTCTCCCCGTTTCATAAAATGTATCGTTTGATACGTATAATGCTTTAAAACTGCGTCCTTTTTTTTTTTTTTTACCTCAGAAGAGATCAACATTTACCTCAGCGAATGTCAATCGCGGTGTCAGTATTTGATGAACTTATAAAGACTTAGGTGAGTTATAAGTGTGACAAGCATGTGCACGTGATTCTTCCCAGAAGAATGAGTGGTCGCATTAGCTTGCACGACTTAAAATGAGCGAGTTTTGTTTTCACGTTTGGGCCAGTTTTACATGTTGTATCCCTAAGGAATGAAACGAACGTTTTTTCTGTCTTACAATTTTATTTGAAGTCACACATGCCTCAAAATACACTCACTTATATAGAATTGAACGCTGAATCCGAAAATGTAAGTGAAATTGCCTTGTTTTTTTTTTAACATTATCTTCTATATATTCTAAATATGTATCTGCAGTGTCTGTCTTGTGTTTTGTCTTGTGTTGTCTTGTGTTGTCACTGAACTACTCCCTCAAACTTTTGTGAAATCGTACTATTCCAACTTGACCCACGGCGGGAGTATGCGCTCCACTGAGTGGCGTTCTAGTTATTACTGTATTATTACTGGAGGTAAGGTATTACTGGAGTTTTGATAGCTGTTGGGAAATAAATAATAAAATTAACAAGACGGTATTCATAGAATACTTACCCTGCGCAGTCAACTTGGTGCGAGCCATTTTTCAAAGATTTTTTCTTTGATCCAATATGGCTGCCGCATCACGTGAGCGATGACGTCATAAAATTTTATTCTATAATATAATTGTGTATATTACGCTCAAGAAATTTAAAACTGATCCAACTAATCGTTGCTGTCGAATTATGACGTCATAATGAAGGTACTAATGACGTCCTCTTTAACAATACTTATTCCCCATGCGGAGTTCTTTTCAATGAGGCATGTTTCAATTTTTTCCTATGGAGCGGTTCCGGAGATAGAGAGGGTGCAACCTTTTCGGTTTTTCCAAGATGGCGCTAGTACCATGTGACTTATGACGTCATAATTATCATTGAAATATTATACAGGAGTTGGCTCTCCTATGGTCAAAATTTCATGTCCATCGGACTAACAGTTGCCGAGAAAATGAATTTTAAACATAGGGGCAACACCCCTGGCACACACCTGGAAGAATAAACAGTATACTGCTTGACTAAAAGTATTGTAAACCAACTTCAATGGTTGCTAGAAGACAGGGCAGCATGTAGAATCATAATAACATAATCATAAGATTTTAAACAAACAAAAAAATACCTCTTGGGGGGCAACTCTTCCCCCCCCCCCTCCCCCCCTCCCATCCTGTATACCTCCTCAGATCCAAATTTTTCTAGTGCCCTGAACAAACATTGTTACATCACGGGTGATGAAGGTTTTGGTGAAGTTTTATTGAAATTGTGTATGTAGTTTCAGAGAAAAGAGCAAATACCTATTTTGGGGGGCAACCCCCCAGTAGACCCTTAACGGGCCGATTTTTATTTAATGCTGTGAACAAACTTTGGGACAACACGGGTGATTAAGGTTGTGGTCAAGATTCATCAGAATTGCTTGTGTAGATTCTGAGAAAAAAAGCAAATACTTATTTTGGGGGGCAACTCTCCAGTAGACCCCTCACGGCCCGAGAACTTCGTTCAGGTGAGCTAAAAGTGCAGACACACACGTATGAAACCGATCGCCTAACCTGCTTTGTGCTTTGCGAGTGCATAGTAATAACTGCAATCCTACTAGTAATCCTATAAAAGAGAGGTTTATGAAATTGCCAAAACGACCTCTTAATTGTCAGTAAAAGTTTGCACTTCACGACCCTTTCGCTCTACAGCTTGCTGCCTGACCTGACCTGACCTAACCTGACCTTGCTGTTTTAAAGTTTGTAGACTTTGAAAAGACTTTCCAAGGCTATTGTTTAAGTAAACTTTCATAAATGCACGTGAGCACGGTGCGTCACACCTATTTAGAGGTTGCACCCTGATATTATCCAGATGGTATATTGTCCCCTATTCCCCCAAGTATAATGTCAGGAATTTCTGCCCAGTATCAGTGTTTGATAAGCTTTATAGGGATTGGGATGTCGGTGAGGCAAACATTGTGAAGGGGTTTGAGCATTGCATCATCTTTCTCTTTCAGTGCGCCCTGAAATGACTGACGGTCATGGTGATGTGTAACACGGCAACGGACTGTTTTTGCACATGACCCCGACCAGCTATGAGTACTAAAGCTGCTGATAGCAGAAATCCGACCAAGCAGGGCCAGATGCCAGAGTCAGCTAAATGCCGAAGGCAAGGGAAATGTGAAAGGAGGCATCTTCACGTCCTCCGTGGAACTGCCTATGCCATCGACAGGAGCATATCCAACAAGAAAGAGCAATGAGAGATTGCAGATCCTTGCCAGGATGTGTTTTCAGTGGTTTTTAAGGCTTTTGTATTAAAAAAATATGGCGACCGAACCACGTGACCGATGACGTCATCCTTATTTTTTTCTCTACCAATTTATCCCTAGATGACGCTCAACAAATTTCATCTTGATCGGATGAAGTTTTGTACTTGTCGAATTATGACGTCATAATGGAGGCACCTATGACATCATCATTAACATATTTTATTCCCCATGGAGAGTTCTTTACAATGAGCCATGTCTCAATTTTTTCTATGCGGCACTTTCGGAGATATAGAGGTGCAAATTTTTCGGTTTTTCCAAGATGGCGCGCGTAGCACGTGACCTATGACGTCATCATTTTGTTTTAAATTTTTACATGTGGCGTTGCACCTATGGTGGAAATTTCCTGTCAATCGGACCAACGCTTGCCGAGAAAATCTTATTTATTCTGTGCGGACGAACAAATATACAAACAAACAAACAAACAAGAAATAGCAATCAGAGATTGCAGACCCTCGCCAGGAAATGTTTTTAGTGTTTTCTTGAGGCTTTTGTAGTAAAACAAATATGGCGGCCGAACCACGTGACCGATGACATCATCATTCTTTTTTCTCTCTACCAATTTATCCCTAGATGACGCTCAACAAATTTCATCTTGATCGGATGAAGTTTTGTACTTGTCGGATTATGACGTCATAATGGAGGCACCTATGACATTAACATATTTTATTCCCCATGGAGAGTTCTTTACAATGAGCCATGTCTCAATTTTTTCTATGCGGCACTTTCGGAGATATAGAGGTGCAAATTTTTCGGTTTTTCCAAGATGGCGCGCGTAGCACGTGACCTATGACGTCATCATTTTGTTTTAAAATTTTACATGTGGCGTTGCACCTATGGTGGAAATTTCCTGTCAATCGGACCAACGCTTGCCGAGAAAATCGTATTTATTCTGTGCGGACAAACAAACAGACAAACAAGAAATAGCAATCAGAGATTGCAGACCCTCGCCAGGAAATGTTTTTAGTGTTTTCTTAAGGCTTTTGTAGTAAAACAAATATGGCGGCCGAACCACGTGACCGATGACGTCATCATTATTTTTCTTCTAAACTAATTTATTCCTAGATTATTCTCAAGAAATTTCATCTTGATTGGATGAAGTTTTCTGCTTGTCGAATTGTGATGTCATAATGGAAGCACCTATGACATCATCATTAATACAAACGTAAACTGTTCAGCCTGGCGGAGGTACGCGCCCTACCGAGTGCTGTTCTAGTTGATCCTGTGGCTGAGCTCTCTGTTACTTTTTCGTATTCAAAGCCTAGGCTCATGGAAGAGCTAGAACACTGAGTAGAACAGAACGGAACAGAAAGAACACAGTGGAAAGTAGGGAAAAGCATCAACAACAGAGGGACACTTGGAAGGAAAATGGACAAGCGAAAGCATGAGAGCGAGTGAGGGTGGGGAGGGGAGGGTTTACCTGATGCGGAGCCATTGAATACTTCAGTGAACATGGTAGTATGTGCCATGCTGCCACCTAACTTCACGTGCGGTGTAGCGTTAATTACGTACTATTGGAACGTACCTTTGAGACCTTTAGAACTTTTTAGATCCATTCGACTTTTACAGACCTTTTACTTTAGACCTTTTAAACCCTAAGACCCCTTAGACCGTCTGGACCTTCACAAACCTTTGACTTTAGATCCTTCAAATATTCAGACACTTTATAGAGTTTAGGCCTTTTCCAACTTTTGACTTTAGTTCGACTTTGATCCGAGACATCTTAGACCCCTCTTTAGACCTTTAAGACCCCATTAGACCCTCAAGACTCATTCACTGTTCACTCATTGGTGAATAATTTTTTTTTTTTTAATCCTCGGATCCAGATGTTGATTTGGATCTTCACCAAAATCGATCAATTTGTTCTTGTCCCAAACTCAACCTGTCCACCAAGTTTCGTCCGAATACTTCCATAACTTTTTGAGATATCGTATTATATTGGTTTTGGCTCAATCTCTCAATGGTGAAGAAGCACTTTAAAAAATTTCAGTATCCGGATCCAGGTCTTCACCAAAATCTAATAATTTGGTCCTTGTCACACACCCAATCTCCACAAAATTTTGTCCGAATCTCTCCACAACCTTTTGAGACGTCCTGTTCACAAACAAACAGACCGATGAAAACATAACTTCCTCCCACCTTTGGTGGTGGAGGTAGAAATGATGATGCTGAGATGTAAATATGACAAGAGTCCACACAGATGCACGAAATTTAGCACTTTGCTCGGCGAAGGTGGTTAACAAGATGGCACCATCCGGTCATGTGATCACGTATTCTCCAATCATGGTCGTTTTCGCTCAAACCAAGTTCGCCAAACTCTAGTATTTCATAGCTCTGACCTGATGGGGTGGTGAACATCCATATGTTCTTTTTCTTACTTTTTCCACATGCGAAATTTGCATTTATGTTTATTTAAATTATACAATGGACTACAGCAACAACAACAACAACAACATGCATTTTGAGGCCATTTTTCCTGCTAGAGCAGGGGTTAGCCTTGCGGTCCCCATGACGATCTTCTCCATTTTGCCCTATTTTCTGCATCTCTCCTTGTTAACCCCCTTGCCCGCATTTCTTCTTCCACCATCTTTAGCCAAGTCTTTCTCGGTCTTCCCCGTCCTCTACTTCCTTCTACATTCATTTCCATCACTCTTCTCAACCAGTCACTTTCATCCTTCCTCAACACATGACCAAACCATCTCAACCTGTTCCTCTTCACAGCATCAATCACAGGCTCTATTCCCATCATCTTTCGCAATTCATCATTTGTCTTCCTCTCTCTCAACGACACTCCGCACATCCACCGAACCATTCGCATTTCCACCCTTTCCAGCCTTCCTTGCTGCTCTACATTCATGACCCATGTCTCGCTCCCATAAATCATAACACTTCTCATACATGCAGCATACACCATTCCCTTAAGCTTCAACGACACTCCCCTCCTCATCAGCACGCCACTCGGTTCCCGAAACTTCTTCCATGCACATCTCACTCTTGCAACCGTTGCCGAGTCTGATCCACCTTCTCCATTCAGCATGTCTCCGAGGTAGCAAAATGTTTTCACACCTTCCAGCTTCACGCCGTCTCCAAGATCCAACTCAACATTTCCTCCATCTGCAGCTCCCTCTGTGCACACCTTACATTTGAATGTAGCTGCCACACTGGTTAATGACCCTCTCAGACCGCTACATTTTTGATGAACCCACTCAGCACAGATTGTATATTGAATGGAGTTCACTCCAACACCCTTCCTGCACACAGCATAGGGCCACTTCCCAGTTCTTTCCACCTCACCACATGCTTTACCACTTGCCATCACCTTCGTCTTTCTGATATTCACCTTCAGACCTTTTGTCTCCATACATTCCTTCCACTTGTTGATCTTCTCCTTCAGTCCATCCATACTTTCCGCAATCAACACCAGATCATCTGCATACAACAACTCCCACGGCAAACCCTCCTTTACGTTCTGAGCCAGCACCTCCATCACAGCTACAAATAGTAGTGGACTTAGTACCGACCCCTGATGCACTCCCACCTTCACCTCAAACTCACCACTGTTCCCGTCCTTCGTCCTTACAGCTGTGCGTGCTCTTTTGTACATTGCCATCACTACTCTGATCAACCATTCCTTCACTTCTAACTTATGCAATGCCCATGTCAATACTTCGCGTGGAACCCTATCGAATGCTTTCTCCAGATCAACAAACCCAAGAAACAACTTCTTCCTCTTCTCCATGTACTTCTCCTGCAACTGCCTCACAATAAAGAGTGCGTCTGTCGTTCCTCTTCCTGGCATAAATCCAAACTGCATTTCGTCGATCTTCACCTGCTTCCTTATCCTCCTCTCCAACACCCTTTCCAATACCTTCATTCCATGCTCCAATAACTTTATCGCTCGGTACGAGCCACACTCCAGAGGGTCACCTTTCCCCTTGTATAGAGGGACGAGGGTACTCAGTTCCCAAGCCACTGGAATGCAGCCTTCTTTCACCACCAGATTGCAGATCTCTGTCATTATTTAAATTATACAATGGACTACAAAATGTAAATGATTCATGATATTTGTTATATTATATCACCTTTATCTAACAATATTGCTGAAATGAAGATCAAATCGCTGTATGTTGAAATATGTTGAAAAAGTCAAAACTTTACATGGGGTGTTCTTACTTTTTCACGTGACTGTATGTATGTATGTATGTATGTATGTATGTATGTATGTATGTATGTATGTATGTATATGGCATAAATGTTTGGTTCCTGTGTTTACAGCGTTTGTCTCTCCATATGTATGTATGTATGTCCCTCACATATTTATCCTACATATTGAGTGAGTTTTATACCCGACAATTACGCTTCTGAAAGGTAGAATGTTATGCCATTTGGCTTTCCCAGTTATGTTTCTTTCATCAACTTTTAGGGAACGTTCATATATTACGTCATATACCTGGTTGGGGCAAATTATCACACTTGATTGGGGGAAACTTAAATTATGACAACAGGGTGATGATATATGACGGTGGGGAGGGCAGGGGGGATGCATACCCCCCAGATCATACGTAATTAAAACTTTGATTAAGGGCTCTTCAAACATTGAAGCCTTTCTTATGACTGCCTCCAACCACCCTAAGCCTGGTGTTGGCTTCATGGTTAGGGTTGAGGGCTTGGGGTCCGAAGGTCCTAAGTTTGATTCCCGGTCGGCTATTGAACTAACACCAGGTGGGGTTGACTCAGCCTGTCATCCTTCCGAGGTCGACAAAATGAGGACCAGCTCATTGGGTCCTCCCTCAAGGAGGTTGGTGGCAGGATTTGCACTCCGGTTGCCTTGAAATACCTCATTCTGTAACACACACAGTGGTGTGTGTTAGGATGGTGCTGAGGCCACTTTGATGGTGTTGCCTAACTGAGCAACATATAGAATAGACCATGAGTGTCTCAATGCAAATCTCTTCACTTCCATGGTGACAGACAGCTTAGAGACTGAGAGTACTTCAAAATAATTTAATCCTTACATTATTTGCTCACTGGTATCCCCACCCAGGTCATACTATCCTCTTCAACTCAAGTATCAAACAAGCCCGGCTCCGCCGCTGTTAGACTTTCGCTCTTGTTTTTAACCTTCTCTCCGCTGGTTTAGTTCTGTGTGCCCTCTCGGTCCCTCAACCCTCCCCAGCAACCTCAGGATGCACTCCTTCTTCCATTAACCCTCTACTGGTTGAACGTTTGATATTGAGGCTGACTGCACATCTTGTCTCCTTTGTTTGGCGCTCCTCACTTCTATTTAACCGTCTTCCTGAGGCTGTTGTCTGTCCCACTGTTCTCTTCAGGGGTTCAAGGAGGCAGGGCACCCACCCTCTCAGACCCCATCCTTACCTACAATTTTTATGCCCTTTGACCTAGCCTAACCTTCTTACCTGCAGGTTCCTGTGTTTTCTCCCCTCCTCTTGCTCCTATTTTCCTGTTTATTAATTCTCCCTCCGCTCTTGCTTATTGTGTCCGATTTAGCTTTTATACTTCTCCACTGTGCGTCCATAGCCTCTGCCACCTTGCTCGTCCACGAGCCTCAATCTTGCAATGAATACAATTATTTGACTATTTAAATGAATGATATGTACCATTGTATAACAGCATGACATATGGGTAAATTGCTGATAAATTGCTGATCACAAACCAAACTGAAAAGAAAACACTTTACCAAAACAACCCTGATCATGGTAAGCAGCAAGGGACATCCCCCATTTACACCAGCAACCTGCCCCAGTTTTTTTTTTTTTTTTTTTGGTGACAAAGGTTACGTTGCCTTGCGGAAGAGAAAGATTCATGTAAATCTGAGAACCAGAAGAATGTGATTCGTTCACATGTAATTTTTGGCACATCCCTTGTTGGGACATTGAGTCAGAGGGTGTGGACGAACGTGCGCCCTGATGCTTTTGGTGTTGTGGTTGTGCATTCATTTTCTCAAACATCATCCCACAAGGACGACATCACCACCCCTCACAAAAAATTTGCTTATGTATCCTCACATTCCTCACATTCACCTTACCATCACCATATATGGTGCATCATATATGGCATATATGGTGCTTATGTATTAAGCACCATATATATAGCATATATGGCCCTGCTATTATGCTTATGGTTAACGAACTACCTAATGCCATGAGTGACGGAGATGAATGGAAGAAACGTGTCATGGAATGCCGAGCAAGCTCGATGCAGTAAGTAAGTAAGTAAGTAATTATGCTTATGGAATATATGGTGCATATATGGCATATATGGGGTTTATGGCATATATGGTGCTTATGGTGCATGTATGGTGCTTATGGTGCATATATGGTGCTTATGTATTATATGGTGCTTATGTATTATATGCATATATGGTGCATCATATATGGCATATATGGTGCTTATGTATTCAGCACCATACAGTATATATGGCATATATGGCCCTGTTATTATGCTTATGGCATATATGGTGCATGTATGGTGCATGTATGGTGCATATATGGTGCTTATGCCTTATATGGTGCGTATGTATTATGTGCATATATGGTGCATCACCTCACATTCACCCCTTACCCTCATCATTGCCTGCATCCCTCGTTTGTCCATCTCCATCCACCTTCTCCCTCCGCCCTGCTATTGGCGTTTCTCCTTTCTCCCGCTCTTCACTTTATGTTGTGTCTTGATCTATTCTGTGGCCTAGCTCTTCCACGAGACAAGACCACGTACAAATAAAGAAAACGATGAGTATCGACCAAGCCAACACCCCTGTGAAGTTTTGCACTCTAATTGAATGACACTCCTTTCGCTGGGCAGACAGGTCAAGCGAGTTTGTGTGTTACACATGGACAGATTCATCAATATATTTAGAAGTAGATTCAGTTTACGCATGTTTAGAAAACAGTGGTGAGGATTTTGAGATTGAAGAAGAAAAAAAAAAAACGACAGGGTGCAGAGGAGGGAGGTAGGTCGGAAGAAAGTGAGAATGGTTTTTTTGTTGTTGTTGTTGTTGTATACAAGATCGAGGCTCGTGTAAGAGCTAACATTGATCACAAAAAAACAAACAGACACACAAAACATACAATAAAGGGAGCGGGAGACAAGATGGAGAGAGAGAGGGAAGCACACAAGTATAACAGCAGAGAACAGGGACGTCGGGAGATCTGTGGGAGGGGGAGGGCTTGGGGGGAGGAGGCATGGGAGGGGGGTGGGAGAGGTATAAAACACATGGACACTGCTAGAACTTCCAGGAAAGAAAGTAGTCGGGATTTCAAAAAAAGAGTGGATCTGGGGTGAATTAACGGGGGTAGAAGAGATCAAGGTTTTGGATGGGGGAAGACGAGAGATGGCGGTGAACAGCTGTTTTACTGTAGACTGTAGCGTGGGTTGTTCTGACTGTAGAGTTTTTACAATGTTGTTTTGCTCAAACGTTTGCCATGTCCATTGTTCCGACTTCCTGTTTTGTTGGAATTTCATCCGCAACTTTTATTGGGCAAACGTTTTGCTTCAGGTGTCTGACTAGATTACTGAGGTGATCTGGATTTTATTTCACATTCCTGCCAAGTACCTAAGAGTGCGTTCAGAGATGGGTTTTTGCCATTAATAAATGTGGTGGAAATAACTAAATAAATGCAGAAATCACAGCTCCACGACTCACAAAATGATGATTGTTGCGTTAATTGGAAATTGGCAGGTGTTTTGTCGCTGCCTTGTTTGGCCCACTGACCTAGTTGACGTGTGCTGAATGTGACGACGAAGTGGCGCAAAGCCCTGAAGCACTCGCTTGCTAAACTCGTGCCTGCTATGGTTTCTATTATGACCATAAACGGCTGAACGCTCAGGTGCTCACACATCACCTGGCTTGTTCTAGGTGCTGTCACACATCACCTGGCTTGTTCTAGATGCTGTCACACATCACCTGGCTTGTTCTAGGTGCTGTCACACATCACCTGGCTTGTTCTAGGTGCTGTCACACATCATCTGAATTGTTCTAGGTGCTGTCACACATCACCTGACTTGTTCTAGGTGCTGTCACACATCACCTGAATTGTTCCAGGTGCTGTCACACATCACCTGACTTGTTCTAGGTGCTGTCACACATCACCTGGCTTGTTCTAGGTGCTGTCACACATCATCTGAATTGTTCTAGGTGCTGTCACACATCACCTGACTTGTTCTAGGTGCTGTCACACATCACCTGAATTGTTCCAGGTGCTGTCACACATCACCTGACTTGTTCTAGGTGCTGTCACACATCACCTGACTTGTTCTAGGTGCTGTCACACATCACCTGGCTTGTTATAGGTGTTGTCACACATCACCTGGCTTGTTCTCGGTGCTGTCACACATCACCTGACTTGTTCTAGGTGCTGTCACACATCACCTGGCTTGTTCTAGGTGCTGTCACACATCACCTGGCTTGTTATAGGTGTTGTCACACATCACCTGGCTTGTTCTCGGTGCTGTCACACATCACCTGAATTGTTCTAGGTGCTGTCACACATCACCTGGCTTGTTATAGGTGCTGTCACACATCACCTGGCTTGTTCTAGGTGCTGTCACACGTCACCTGGCTTGTTATAGGTGTTGTCACACATCACCTGGCTCGTTTTAGGTGCTGTCACACGTAGGTGCTGTCTTGGCTGTGCCAGATTTAATCTGCCTCATCTCCATGTAGCAAGGCCATTTGCATACCTGTTTCTTTGTATGGCAGGAAAGAAGCACAAAAAGTGATGTATTTCATTCTGAGGGGCTCAAGTTTCTCTGCGTTAATGCTTGCCAGAGTTATAGGTGCGGGTTGTGGTTATTGTCATCACTTTATACCAGGTCCCATTACTCAGTGCCTGTGGTTCGTAGAACGTCGGGTATTTGCATAACTTTTCGCATATTGTCTGGCTTGGTCTGACGTTTATGGAAAGATTTAGACAGGGATTTTAAATTTGATTAGAGTACTGACGCACAATGGCGTACTTTTCAAAACGTCTCTTTAACCTTCGTTAGCTAATAACAGCAGATGGGAAAGCTGGTGACTGCCCTTCCTCCAAAGCACCAGGGTGACAGTTCATCGTCGGGTCTGGAATAAAATCCAGACGAGATCGCTCAAAGATAAGTACAGTATCTCTGAGCTATTGATCATACATACGTTTTTTATATCCAATAAAAATGGATCAGGACGTAACAAAACAAAAGGAAACGTGGGGAAAAGAGGGGGAAACGCACCAAACGCAGAGATGAGAGACAAAATTGAGGGAGTCCTCAACAAATAAGCTATGTGAAGAAGAATGAGGGGTATGAGAGGACACAGGTGTGGACAAGATGGATACAGCCACAAATTCTCAGGAAGGAAAAACTGGAAACTTGGAAAGGTTTTGAGGGGAGGGGTGGCTAATGGGGGTAGAAAAGATCATGGTTTCGGATTGGGGATGACGTGAGATGGTGGTGAGCAGCTGTTTTGAAGCGTTGGAGGGAAGAATGAGATTAAAGAGAATGTGGAAGTTTGCTCGACAGGTAGGAAGGAAGAGGACCAAATGAGTGGAGGTGAGCAGCGATTCTGGATTTTGACAGCTTACCTTATGTACCGCAGTGTCTATTACTATAACACAACCCTATCTAACACATTACATTCGTTATTCGTGCCTGTTGTTTGTGTCCTTTATAGCGTTCTTCAAAACAGTAAGATTCCTGTTTGGAATGATTTTTTTTTTTTGATTGACTGCCAGAGAGGCAGACGGAGTAAAGATATTGTTTCACCTTTCTACGCATGTGTGATCAGGATGAATTCAGAGACGATGCGCTGTAAAATGAAAGACTTGTCTTCTGATTTATGTTTCATATATAGCATTCAATTTAAATATAAGTTGTTCCTCGATCATAAACTGATAAGACACAGACAGACAGACAGACAGACAGACAGACGAACAGAGGGACAACCAATTGCTTTTCTCTTGGTGTGCGCAGGGTAATTTCTAACATTATTTTTGTTGTGATACTCTTAGGTTTAAGGATATTATAATTTAATTCATTAAATTGGTAGCGATTGATATTGTAAGCACTGTAGTGGTGGCGCTTCATATGCAGCCAGTAGCTGCTTGGCTGAATCATTATTTGGGGGAGCGGCTGTGCCGCTGATGCAATGCTCCTCACTACGGGTCAGCTGGTACTCATTTTTCTGACCTCGGAACGATTGCAGGCTGAGTCAACCCACCTGGTTTAATTCAATGGAATGACAGGGGCTCAAACTCAAGACCCTAAGATCTTAAGCCAGCCACCTTAACCGTTAAACCAACACCAGGCTTGTAAGCACTGTGATTTAGTTATACGAACGAGCAACGGTACCCGCCCATAGGGCGGGTCTTCAATTGGGAGGCCCAAATGAAAAGGCTAAACATCATAAATTGAAGGCTTTTTTTCTTTTTAACGATTTATATAAACATCCGTTAAATCTCGATTGGTGCAGCCGTTTGTGCGGCACCCGGGAAAATAACGTCATGCGGGAGCAAGTATCAGCAGGATGTGGCAGTGTGGGAGTCCACGTTTCTGATCCTCCTTCATGCCGAAGTAGCCCACCACTTCTCCAAGCATTCCGCCCTTCAGATCCGCCATGACAGATTTCAGCTTGATACTGAAGACGCGTGCAGTTAGTCCTCCCGTTGTTGTATGTACTCCCGATATGTGTTTCCTTCATTGTAAAAACTTCCAAATCAACAGTTAAAAGGATTTTGAGCCAATAGCTGTTACGGCCTTGGCAAGATCGATGGAGACAGCGATCTGTTAGCGTATACACCGCCCAAATAGCTATGTGGAATTCTCTCATGTAGAGATTAAACTCGCGTCATTTGAACTTTGGCCGAGGTCATTATTTACTTTTAATAATGTTTATATACGAATGATGTTTAATGATGTTTAATGATGTTTATATTGGTTTTGGGTCGTCCTTTCCGCATATCTTGTGGGATTGTGAGTTGGAGAGACGGCCGTGATGGCGGGGAGGGGGTTGGAATTCTCTCAAGCAGGGATTCAACCCGTGTCCTTATAAAAGGTCTTTGTCCGAGGTCACCGAGTCCGATTGGTGCAGCTGTGCAGTGATCGGTGCAGCCGTTTGTGTGGCACCTGGGAAAACAACATCGTCACAATGAGAACATCGTCACAATGAACGTTATGCGAATGTGAATGTTATGCGGGAGTCCAAACCTGAAAATGCTGGAGACTAAAGCTGAAATTGGGAAAACTAAATAGCCTATTTTACTCCTGGAGATCCCAGGATTATCCACCCAAAATATCGTTGCAATCCGTTCAGCAGTTTTTACGGTACCTTCGAATGGACAGACAGACAGACAGACAGACAGATGGACGGACGGACGGACATTTGGTGAATTATAGTAAGATATAGATATTATTATTATTATTATTATTATTATTATTATTTATTATAGGGTGCAATTGCTACGATACATGGCACCTACGTTGTGTGGATATGAAACTACTCCAAAAGCATTTAATAAAGTAAGCCACGTTAGAATGGAAAAGTAAAATCAAAGTCGACTTCCAAAACCTTTGTTAAGATTCCACCCTTAATTATTGTTCTCTCCTAGATCTTTCCTTTCCACACCTATAATTGCTTGTTCTTGGCATGTGGGACTGGTGTCATTCGATGATCCTTTATCATTGTAGAAATGAAATAAATTGGTTGATTTGAAATGAGACCTAGTAATACACAGCTGACAACTTGTACACATTTTACAAAACGAGCATGATAACCTCGTTGCTCAAAAAGGCCAATTGTTTAATTATTTTGCACCAAACTCTTCAATGAGATGCTAAATCAGTTATTTTGCTTGAGAAACAAGTGAATGCATAATCTATATATAATTGAGCAAGTGTTTATATGTATGTATGTATGCATACAGTCACGTGAAAAAGTAAGTACACCCCATGTAAAGTTTTGACTTTTTCAACATATTTCAACATACAGCTATTTGATCTTCATTTCAACAATATTGATAGATAAAGGTGATATAATATAACAAATACTAGCGGGGTCACCCGTGAGAATCCCACGGGCATGGATGTGTGTGACATTTCGACATATTGAGTTAGATGCTGCACATTCATTTTTACAAAATGGTTACTGGCAAGTCATCAGATCCAGAAATGGTGTGATGAACACAATTTATTTATTTCACATAATATGTGACCCCTCACTCCTCTCCACCTGAC
Source organism: Myxine glutinosa (assembly GCF_964187855.1). Lineage (NCBI taxonomy): Eukaryota > Metazoa > Chordata > Myxini > Myxiniformes > Myxinidae > Myxine > Myxine glutinosa. Next base: position 96,046,447 of record NC_136263.1, on the reverse strand, counting down.
ACTCTCCTGTCTCCACCTGACACTCTCCTCTCTCCACCTAGCACTCCTCTCCTCTCCAATCCCTCACATTCCTCTCCTTTCCAATCCCTCACCTCTCCAATCCCTCACACTCCTCTCCTCTCCAATCCCTCACACTCCTCTTCAATCGCGCCTCACACTCCTCTCCAATCGTGCCTCACACTCCTCTCCAATCACTCCTCTCCAATTGCGCCTCACACTCCTCTCCAATCGCGCCTCACACTCCTCTCCAATCGTGCCTCACACTCCTCTCCAATCGCGCCTCACACACCTCTCCAATCGCGCCTCACACGCCTCTCCAATCATGCCTCACACTCCTCTCCAATCGTGCCTCACACTCCTCTCCAATCGTGCCTCACACTCCCCTCCAATCGCTCCTCACTCGCCTCTCCAATCGCTCCTCACTCGCCTCTCCAATCGCTCCTCACTCGCCTCTCCAATCGCTCCTCACTCGCCTCTCCAATCGCTCCTCACTCGCCTCTCCAATCGCTCCTCACTCGCCTCTCCAATCGCTCCTCACTCGCCTCTCCAATCGCTCCTCACTCTCCTCTCCAATCGCTCCTCACTCGCCTCTCCAATCGCTCCTCACTCGCCTCTCCAATCGGCTTTCCCCGTCTCATTTCTCTCGTTTTTCTCCCGTCTCGTTCTTTTTCTTCCTCCAAATCGGCCCGTCTCGCCCGTCGGAATCGGAAATCGGCCCGACTTGCTTTCGTGCTTGCGCGTAAATAAATTGTGTTCATTACACGGCAAAAAGGGTTGGCGTCAGGAAGGGCATCCGGCCGTAAAACATTGCTTCAAAAAGGGGACCGAAAAACAACAACAACCACGGTTCCCGAAAAAGGCCAACCCCCGCTTTATGGGGGGAAAATGGCCTCTAAAGGTGTTTTTTTTTTGTTTTTTACACCATTTCTGGATCTGATGACTTGCCAGTAACCATTTTGTAAAAATGAATGTGCAGCATCTAACTCAATATGTCGAAATGTCACACACATCCATGCCCATGGGATTCCCACGGGTGACCCCGCAAGTTTGCATTAACGTTCGTCGATGGACTCGTTCGCCCGTCTCATTCGCTTTCTTGCTACATCCTGTTCAAGTCTGCGTTCTTCATCGATCGTCTCATTCATTTTGGAAATAGAAGTTTCCACGCAGCGCATGAATTGTCACGATCCTCAAGAGGAATTTGTCTCGTAATCATCAAATGATAAATGGCAAGTAAATTATATTGTGGAAAATTAAAGATTTCAAATAAACCTATTTTAAGTGTATGCGCACATAACTAATTTTAAAAAACGAAGAAATATCTCTCGGTAATTTCCTGAAACATATTTTACTTCCGGATAATAATGTTGAATGAAATAAAAACGAAGAAATATATGTCGGCATCATTGTTGACGTTTTTGTGACGACTGTCATCAAACGAAAAAGTAATATATCTTAACGGAAAAGCAAAAGCGAATTTTTAATATGTATCGACACGTTGCCGTCTGTGTCATGTTGGGCGGTGTATGATACACCATGACGCGATTTTGAAAAATATATCTGCATTTTCCCGCGTGTGTGGAATGTTCTCAATTATTGCTGACACCGAGTCTAAAACCATCGATAAAAATGAAATCATATGGTGAGTTAGATTGGAGATAAAGGCGTGAGAGAGACTCAATGGCCTTGAAGTTACAGGTGTTTGAGATTCATTTCGTTCTATAAAGGGCAACTTTCATTGGATTTTCTTCCCGTTTTTTTTCAACCGAGTCTAAAACTATGTTAGCGACTGTGAAAAATGAAATGATATATCGAATTTGATTTGAAATAAAACTGGGAGAGAGAGCAAGACTCCACGGGCCTACAAAACAGGCCTCAAAGCTATGCGAGTTAATAAAATGGTGGATATTTGTTTATAATTATATGAAGCCACTCCCAGAATGGGTGGAGCTATGGGTGGAGCTACTCTGCAAACCGAGTAAGCCACACCCCGGACAGACGCCCGACAGACAGACAGACAGACAGAATCATCTACGGCTATTATAATATAATCATGAAACATTTACATTTTGTAGTCCCTGGTATAATTTAAATACACATAAATGCAAATTTCGCATGTGGAAAAAGCAAGTACACCCTTGGCTCTAATAGGTGGTATTGCCCCCTTTGGCAGAAACAACCTCAAGTAGGCATTTCTCATAACTGTCTCTGACATCGTCTGGGAGCAATTTTTGCCCACTCCTCCATGCAGAATTCTTTCAGCTGTGCGATGTTTGAGGGGTATCTTGCATGCACAGCTCGTTTCAAATCCCCCCACAACATCTCGATGGGATTTAGATCCGGGCTTTGACTTGGCCATTCCAGAACCCACCATTTCTTTATTTTCAGCCAATTCCTTGGTGGATTTACTGGTATGTTTAGGGTCATTGTCATGTTGCAAGGTCCACCTTCGGTTGAGCTTCAACTTTCTGACAGATGGCCTCACATTATCCTCAAGTACCCTCTGGTACAATGAAGAATTCATAGTGGATTATATGATGGTGAGCTGCCCAGGCCCTGATGCAGCAAAGCTGCCCCAAACCATAATATTCCACCACCATGCTTTACAGTTGGTATCAGGTTCTTTTGGTCAAATGCTGTCTTTGGATTTTGCCAAACATGTCTTCTGGTACTGTGGCCAAATAGCTCTACCTTTGACTCATCTGTCCAGAGCACAATGTTCCAGAAGTGCTGGTCTTTGCCGAGGTGTTCATTGGCAAACTTTAGTCTTTCCCTGATGTTCTTTCTGGACAGCTAAGGTTTCCTCCTGGCACACCTCCCATGTAGATCAAATTTGTGCAGCCTCTTTCTAATGGGAGACTCCTGCACTTTGACATCAACAGTGGCAAGAGCTACCTTTAGGTCCCGTGATGACATTCTGGGTTTCTTAGAGACTTATTTCAGCATCTTGCGGGTTTTTTCTCGAGCTGAACTTGCTGGGGCGGCCTGGCCTGAACAAGTTGGCAGTTGTTTGGAATCTTTTCCACTTGTAGATGATCTTCCGGACAGTTGAATGATTGATTTCAAATTGTTTGGAGATCTTTTTAAATCCCTTCCCAGACTCGTAGGCATCTATAACCTTCTTTCTGAAGGCCTCAGAGAGCTCTTTTGATCTAGGCATTGTGACGCCGCACACTTCAACAACAAAGAGCAAACCAAACTAAATGTCTGAGGTTTAAATAAGACAGGTTCGTCCGAGATCCTCTTTAACGATGTTCTAGTCACTTGCACCTGAGCTGGTGCACCTGATTCTAATTTTAGGTATTTGAAGTAGTGATAAATATAGGGGTGTACTTACTTTTTCCACATGCGAAATTTGCATTTATGTTTATTTAAATTATACAATGGACTACAAAATGTAAATGTTTCATGATATTTGTTATACTAGGACGTGCCCGTACGTGGGTGCCCGTTCCTTGGTGCGGCCCAGCATCTAGTCGAGACCCAGTCACCCAGGCCGATCACCCATTCCGACCCCAAATTCCTCATCGACGATAACTAAACAATATATTATATGAATCGCACCGTACATACCTCCTTCTAGATCTTGTTCTTGTCTTGATATACTCACTCAGGCTTACTCTATCACGACTGAGTCCTCCCAGCTCCTCCAAATGGCGCCCGCTACGCCTCGAATTACCATTGGCGCACGCGCTCTCACATCGGCCACGCCTACGCAACAACGTCTTCTGTGATTGGCTGGCCTACCCCGCAACCTGTTCTGTGATTAGTTTGGTAAATAAAGCGCCATAGCTCGGTAACTACTTCTCCGATTAATATGAAACCTTGAAAAGGCACATCCTCAGGTCCCCAGCAATATACCTGGCAAGTTTCAAGTATATCGGACCCGTGGTTGTCGAGAAACAGCGGTCACAGACAAACACACAGACATACACACAGACAAACACACAGACATACACACACACATACACACAGAGATTACTGGAATTATAGATAGATTATATCACCTTTATCTTTCAATATTGTTGAAATGAAGATCAAATAGCTGTATGTTGAAACATGTTGAAAAAGTCAAAACTTTACATGGGGTGTAATTACTTCTTTCGCGTGACTGTATATATGTCCGCTCTTCACCCAATGGTTGGACAGCTGACTTGACGCCACCCACAATTGTAACCTGAAATACTTAACTTAAAGTACCTAGAGGACCCAAAAAATCTTCTCCCCCCTCAACCACTTGAGGACCCAAAAGACCCAAATGACCCCGAGGACCCAAAATACGCCAATGGCCGTAAATACCCCACAAGACCCTGAGGGCCGAGAGGAACCAAAAGACCCCAAGGACCCAAAGGGCCCAGAGGAACCAAAAGACCCAAGGACCCAAAGTGCCCAGAGGAACCAAAAGACCCCAAAGACCCAAAATACCCCAAAGACCCAAAGACAGAAAATATTCCAAAGACCCTTGATTACCGCAAAGACCCAAAAGTCCCTGAAGACCCTTAAAAACCCCGAACACCCAAGAGAACCAAAAGACCCAAAATACGCCGAAAGGCAAAAGGGCCGAAGACCCAAAAGACAGAAAAGACCCCAAAGTCTGAAAAGACCCTGAAGACCCAAAATATCTTTAAAGAGGAGCCCAAACGCAATTTTTTTCTTCAAAAAAAAACCCCATTGAAAATCTTTAATCATGGTCTAATTTGAATTGAAGGGAATCTGCTATATAAGAGAGCCGTTGGTCTGTGTCTGTCTGTGTCGCCATTTTTCTCAGAGATGGCTGAACAGATCTTCGTCAAACTTTCAGATCGACTTTGTAAAATGTGTACAAAATGTAAAATGTAAAACTGCTTTCTATGCACAAAATGTAAAACGTTTTGTAAAATGTGTACAAAATAGTCAGGTTCACTATGTCAATAAATTATATTTCGTTCAAAATCATGGTAGATTAGCAAACCTATACATTTTTGTAAAGGTTATGGCATAAGGAAACTAAAAATCAATGTTTACATTTGGAGAGATACCTGTATGGCGGCCATTTTGGATTTTCAAAATGGCCACTGTAAAATACGTATTTTGTTCTATTTCTGCCTCTAATTACCCTAAAGACTTTTTAAAATAGACTAAACCTATATTTTCAGGGACAAGGAATCCAATGAAAGTATCAAATTAGTGCTATGGGGAATGGTAAGACACGAATCAAAGGTTTTGAATTGCAAAATACTGTCTTTATATTCGCGATAAGTTGCATAATCAAATACATGTTATCATTTTGTACAGGCAGTTAATAACATCAAAATGTGTCACAATAATTCATATCACCAAACATACACAGGCAGTCAGCAAAATCATATATACACATGCAGTCAGTATAACTTCACATCTACACAGGCAGTCAATGGCAAAATATACACAGGCAGTCAATGGCATCAAACATACACGATTACAGAATATGCCATTTAGAGTTCGTCATCACTGTCCTGTGTGTCGTATCCGACAATATAGTCCGCATCGTTTTCACAGTCCGTTCCACACAAGCAAAGGTCGGTCAAATTGATTGGCAAATCGAATTGGTCGAATGGTCAATCGAATTCGATGAATCGAATCGAATCGATCGAATTGGTCGAATGGCCGAATGGTCGATCGAAGCGATTGGTCGAATGGTCGAATTGGTCGAATGGAATTGGTCGATTGGTCGAATTGGTCGAATCGAATTGGTCGGAATTGGCAAATGTAAACATTGATTTTCAGATTTTCCATGTAATAACGTTTCCAAAAATGTATAGGTTTGCTAATCTACCATGATTTTGAACGAAAAAACATAGTGAACCTGACTAAAATGTGTACACTTTCATGCACCACATTAGTGAATGCGTGAGAATGTTTTAGGCAAAAAAAAAAAGTTCGTTTTTTGGGATTTTAAAAAAATTGCTCTGTAGTGCCTACGCCTTTTGGATTAATGACAGTTATATACAAGTACACATTCGCATAAAGAAATACAAAACAAGTACAGATACATTCAAAGTACACCGCCCCCATGCCAAATAATTAAATATCCTACAGCGCGGCATTGCCGGGCGCCTCGGGTGCCCGGCAATACCGCAGTGCAGCTCATAGAGGCTGCATTGGGAGGGAGAGGTGTACACTAATTGATTGATTAATTGTATAATTAAAATCAATAAAAGATTATCACAAAATATTTTCTTAATCAATTGGCTAATAGCATAACGAAACTACTCGTGCTTCATCCGAAGATGTATCTTTTAGAAATTTAATTAAAGTCATTAATAAAAAATTAAATAATTAATTGATTAATCAATAAATAATTAATCGATTAAATGATTAATCAATAAATCAAAAATATCCTTGAAAGCAACATCACTTAGTCACTGTCATGTCCAAATATTAGCTTCCCAGCTCAAAAGGTGCCTGAGATATTGGCCAAATGAGAAAGAAAATAAATAAATGATTAATAATGAAAATAAATAAATAATAATCATTAAAAAATGAAATTATTAATCAATTCAGTCACAGAACACATAAACCACCACCATTTCATCAGAATCTGTAACTGAAAAAAAGCAAAACATTTTTTTCGTAATTCATCGAATAATTAAATTAATTAATCGATTAATTGATTAATCAATAAATCAAAAATATCCTTGATAGCCACATCACTTGGTCACTCATGTCCAAATATTAGCTTCCGAGCTCAAACGGTGCCTGAGATATTGGCCAAATGAGAAAGAAAATAAATAAATGATTAATAATGAAAATAAATAAATAACAAGTACAGATACATTCAAAGTACACCACCCCCATGCCAAATAATTAAATAACCTACAGCACGGCATTGCCGGGGTGCCTCCGGGGCCCGGCAATACCGCAGTGCAGCTCATAGAGGCTGCATTGGGAGGGAGAGGTGTACACAAATTGATTGATTAATTGTATATTTAAAATCAATAAAGGAATATCACAAAATATTTTCTTAATCAATTGGCTAATAGCATATCTAAACCACTAGTGCTTCGTCCAAAGATGTATCTTATAGAAATTTAATTAAATAAGTCATTAATGAAAAATTAAATAATTAATTGATTAATCAATAAATAATTAATCGATTAATCAATAAATAATAAATCGATTAAATGATTAATCAATAAATCAAAAATATCCTCAATAGCCACATCACTTGGTCACTGTCATGTCCAAATATTAGCTTCCCAGCTCAAAAGGTGCCTGAGATATTGGCCAAATGAGAAAGAAAATAAATAAATGATTAATAATGAAAATAAATAAATAATAATCATTAAAAAATGAAATTATTAATCAATTCAGTCATATAACACATAAACCACCACCATTTCATCAGAATCTGTAACTAAAATATATAAAAAAATGTAGTCATTAATCAAATAATTAAATAATTAATCGATTAATTGATTAATTGATTAATTAATAAATCAAAAATAGCGTTTGCAGCCAAATCACCTGGTCATTGGCACGTCCAAATATTAGCTTCCTAACTCAAAAGGTGCCTGAGTTAATGGTCAGAAGAGAAAGGAAATTTGATTAATTAAATAAGTACTTAATTAATCGCTAATAATTAAATAACTCCTCAATTACTTGATTTTTCAAAAAAAAAAAAATACCGTTTTTGACAAAGGACTTGCGCACTACTGTGCCGAAATTTCAGCTTCCTAGCTCAAAGGATGGCTGAGATATCGCCCGGACAAACAAACAAGAAAGCAAGAAAACAAACAAACAACCAGAGTGAAAACTGAGTACTCCCTTTCAGCGTGCGTCACTGCCGAGCCCCCTTCGGTGCCCGGCAGTGACGATTTGCAATGCCTGGAGATGGCATAGGAAAGGAGCGGTGTACAATAATCATAAAAAAATTAAATTATTAATCAATTCGGTCAGAGAACACATAAACCACCACCATTCCATCAGAATCTGTAACTTAAAAAAAAGAAGTTTTAGTCATTAATCGAATAATTAATCGATTAATTGATTAATTAATAAATCAAAAATAGCCTTTGCAGCCAAATCACCTGGTCATTGGCATGTCCAAATATCAGCTTCCTAACTCAAAAGGTGCCTGAGTTAATGGTCAGAAGAGAAAGGAAATTTGATTAATTAAATAAGTACTTCATTAATCGCTAATAATTAAATAACTCCTCAATTAATTGATTATTCAAAAAACAAAAAATAACGTTGTTGACAAAGGACTTGCTCACTATTGTGCCGAAATTTCAGCTTCCTAGCTCAAAGGATGGCTGAGATATCGCCCGGACAAACAAACAAGAAAACAAGAAAACAAGAAAACAAACAAGTACAGATACATTCAAAGTACACTGCCCCCATGCCAAATAATTAAATATCCTGCAACGCGGCATTGCCGGGGTGCCTATGGCGCCCGGCAATACCGCAGTGCAGCTCATTGAGGCTGCATTGGGAGGGAGAGGTGTACACTAATTGATTGATTAATCACATAATTAAAATCAATAAAAGATTATCACAAAATATTTTCTTCATCAATTGGCTAATAGCATAACTAAACCACTAGTGCTTCATCCGAAGATGTATCTTTTAGAAATTGAATTAAATAAGTCATTAATAAAAAATTAAGTAATTAATTGATTAATCAGTAAATAATTAATCGATTAATCAATAAATAATTAATCGATTAATTGATTAATCAATAAATCAAAAATATCCTTGATAGCCACATCACTTGGTCACTATCATGTCCAAATATTAGCTTCCGAGCTCAAAAGGTGCCTGAGATATTGGCCAAATGAGAAAGAAAATAAATAAATGATTAAAAATGAAAATAAATAAATAATAATCATTAAAAGATTAAATTATTAATCAATTTGGTCAGAGAACACATAAACCACCACCATTTCATCAGAATCTGTAACTTTAAAAAAAATAATTTTTTAGTCATTAATCGAATAATTAAATAATTAATTGATTAATTGATTAATTAATAAATCAAAAATAGCCTTTGCAGCCAAATCACCTGGTCATTGGCATGTCCAAATATCAGCTTCCTCACTCAAAAGGTGCCTGAGTTAATGGTCAGAAGAGAAAGGAAATTTGATTAATTAAATAAGTACTTAATGAATCGCTAATAATTAAATAACTCCGCAATTAATTGATTAATCAAAAAACAAAAAATACTGTTTTTGACAAAGGACTTGCTCACTATTGTGCCGAAATTTCAGCTTCCTAGCTCAAAGGATGGCTGAGATATCGCCCGGACAAACAAACAAACAAGAAAAAACAAACAAGAAAGAAAACAAACAAACAAACAAGAAAACAACCAGAGTGAAAACTGAGTACTCCCTTTCAGCGTGCGTCACTGCCAAGCCCCCTACGGTGCCCAGCAATGACGATTCGCAATGCCTGGAGATGGCATAGGAAAGGTGTGGTGTACAACAAACAGAGTGAAAACTGAGTACTCCATTTCAGCGTGCGTCACTGCCAAGCCCCCTTCGGTGCCCAGCAATGACGATTCGCAATGCCTGGAGATGGCATAGGAAAGGTGCGATGCACAACAATCACCAGACATTTGAACACAAATAATAAAAAACAATTCTGGAAGCGGTTGAAGTTTGTGGCAAGGCTTCTTCTTCTTCCTGAATGTCATCATACTCAACTCAGAAACGTGAGGAACGGCACATACAGCAGCATATTTTCAATGAAAAGGTAAAATAATGATTTGACATTTGTGATGGATTCTGATTTGGTTGCAATTGCTTTTCCATTCTATTGTCCCTCATTTCAAATATGTTAATGTTTCTTTTTCCCTTGAGCAACGCAGGGTACTCAAGCTATAAACACTTCTATACTTTACTTGGGGTACAAATACAAATAAAACTTTGTCTGGGGGGTAACATAGGCTATGTGGCCACGGCCTCATGCGGGGGTGTGGGGGACCGGGAGAGGGGCGTAAATTATCGATGTAAATGTGTACCGTGTAGCGCCTCCTGCTGTTGTTGGCAGAGGGTATTACAATTTGTTTTTTTACCTGTGCAACACTGAGGTTATGAAGCACTCTTTGCACGGGAAAAATTTTCCTCCTCCCCTCTCTCCCCTGCCCCTCCCCCAAAGCGGAGGGGCCTGTCAAAGCCACCCCACCCCCCAAAAGATGCATATGTAATAATAATAATAATAATAATTCATTTATTTATTTTGTATAGCGCTTTTCCAGAAGCCCAAAGGCGCTTTGACAGAGTGGAAAACATAATGCATAACAATACATGAAAACAACAATTGCAAAAAGACAAGAATCAATAGGGAAATATTTAAAGCAAAAGGAGGGAGAAGGAGAAGTGTTAGTCAGGGGTTAAATGCTGTGGGTTGAATGTTGAATGCAGTGTTGAACAGGTGGGTCTTTAGTGATGTTTTGAATGTGGTGAGTGAGGAGGAGTCTCTGATGGTGTGAGGTAGTGAGTTCCAGAGGGTGGGAGCAGCGATGGAGAAGGCCCTGTCCCCCCAGGATCTGAATTTGGTCCGGATGGAGGGGGTCAGGAGGTTGGTACCAGCAGAGCGGAGGTTGCGGGTGGGAGTGTGTCTGGAGAGGAGGTCAGCCAGGTAGGATGGGGCCAGGTTATGGAGGGCTTTGTATGTCAAGAGGAGGATTTTGTACTGGATTCTCTGGGGGATGGGGAGCCAGTGAAGCTTGTAAAGGACGGGGGTGATGTGGTCACGGGTCCGGGAATGGGTGAGTAGACGGGCAGCGGAGTTCTGAATGTATTGGAGTTTATTGGTGATTTTTGAGGGTGAACCATAGAGGAGGCTATTGCAGTAGTCCAGACGGGAGGTGATGAAGGCGTGGATGAGGGTTTCTGCAGCCGTGGAGGAGAGGGATGAGCGGAGACGGGCAATGTTTTTCAGGTGAAAGAAGGCTGACTTTGTGATCTGTTTAGTGTATTTGTCGAAGGAAAGGGTTTGGTCAAAGATGACGCCAAGATTCCGGATGTGAGGGGAGGTGGATACTGGGATACCGTTGATGTTGAGGGCAAAGTTATGGGTGGATTTTGTGAGCGTTTTTGGGCCAATGATGATTATTTCAGATTTATCACAGTTAAGCTTGAGGAAGTTGATTTGAAGCCAGGATTTTATTTCAGTGATGCAGTTTGTCAGGATAGAGTGGGTGTCGGTGGAGACGGACTTGGTGGAGATGAAAAGCTGGATGTCATCGGCGAAGCAGTGGAATTGGAGACCATGACGGCGGATTAAGTGACTGAGGGGGGACAGGTAAAGGATGAAGAGGAGGGGGCCAAGAACTGAACCTTGGGGGACACCTTGGGGGAGGGGAGCAGTGGGGGATTTGCAGTTATTGATGGAGATGAACTGGCGTCTGTCAGAGAGGTATGATTTGATCCAAGAGAGGGCAGTGCCGGTAACGTTAAAGGTGGATTCAAGTCGGGTGAGGAGGATGGTGTGATCGATGGTGTCAAAGGCAGCGCTGAGGTCGAGGAGGACGAGAATGTTGAGGTTGCCAGCGTCAGAGCAGCGGAGAAGGTCGTTGGTGATTTTGAGGAGAGCAGTTTCAGTACGGTGGTTGGAGCGGAATCCGGATTGGAATGTTTCATGCAGGTTATTGGCAGAGAGATGATGTTTGAGTTGAGTGGCTACAGCGCGTTCCAAAACTTTTGACAGAAAGGGTAGGTTGGAGATGGGTCTGAAGTTGTTTAGGGTGTCAGGGTTTAGACCAGGTTTTTTTAGAATGGGGGTAACAGCAGCAATTTTGAGGGAAGGTGGGACGATGCCTGTAGACAGGGAGGAGTTTATTGTTGCAATGATAAGTGGAGAGAGAGCAGGGAGGGAGGCCTTGACAAAGCTGGAGGGGATGGGGTCAAGAGTGCAGGCATCGGTTTTCATTCCTATGAGGAGTTCAGAGAGGTCAGTAGGGGAGATTGGGGAGAACCGAGACAGGGGATGGCAGGACAAGGGGGGGCAGGTGGTTGGAGGGGGAGCGGGTGCGGCGGTGGTCAAGCTGTTGTAGATGTTGTCAATTTTGCGTTGGAAGAAAGAGAGGAAGGAGATGCAGTTGTCTACTGTGAATGACTGGGTGGTGGTGTTCAGGGGGCGGAGGAGTTTGTTTATTGTCGAGAAGAGTGCTTTTGGGTTTCCAGAGCCAGAGTGGATAATTTGAGAGTAGTAGGCGGAGCGGGCGCGGGAGAGGGCATCTTTGTAGTGTTGTAGGTGGTCCTTGTAGGCTTGGGAGTGAACTGTGAGACCCGTTTTATTGCGGAGTCTTTCAAGTTGGCGAGCACGAGTTTTCATCAGGCGGAGTTCAGGGGTAAACCAGGGAGCAGAATGGGTGAAAGAAACTGTTTTGGTTTTTACAGGCGCAAGCTGGTCAAGGCAGGAGGAGAGAGTGTCGTTGTAGTAGTCAGTGAGGTCGGAAGGGGTGTGGAGGTCAATGAAGGGAGAAGTGGACATTTTTTCAGAGAGGGTGGATGAGAATGAGGTAGGTGAAAGAGCGTTTAGCTTACGGAAGTTAATATATCTTTCCCCTCCCTCTCCCCTCACGTCCTCCTCCCCTCCCCCTTCCACTCCCCCCAATTCCATTCTTCACCCCTCCCTCACCGGCTTGCCCTCCTCCCCGCTCCCCAGCACCGCCGGGTACTCCTGCTAGTTTTTTATATTTGCCAATTACAAAGTGCCGAAAAAACCCCTAGACTGTCGATTTTCGAGTTTGCCAGTGACGTCACATTGTGAACTCACTGTGATCCTGCCAGCGACGGTACATAGAGAAACGGTGCATTGCGAGCTTGGATTCCGATACTGATTGGGGATTAAGAAGTGGGGGGCATGTGGGTGGTCATAGGTATTGTTAGCTAGGGTGATGGTTGATAGGGGATTGTGAGAAGGTGGGGAGTGGGGAGTGGGGTGAGGGATGTGGCATGGTCATGGGTATTGTTAGAGCTAGAATGACGGTTGAAGGGGGGTTGTGGGGGAAGGGGTGTGGAGTGGTCGTAGGTATTGTTAGCTTGGGTGATGGTTAATGGGGGATTGTGAGGGGAGAGGTGTGGGATTGTCGTGGGTATTGTTAGCTTGGGTGATGGTTGAAACGGGATTGTGAGGGGATTGGTGGAGCTGGGGGAGAGGTGGAGGAGCGGGGGGGTGGAGGTGGAGAGGGGGAGAGAGGGGGTGTGGGTTGGTTGTGGTATTGTTCGCTAGGGTGACGTTTGATGTTTGTTTGTTTTTTCTGGAAAATTGAGATTCCCCAAAAACCAAGGCTGCCT
>NC_136263.1:95755685-96028185 GCF_964187855.1 Myxine glutinosa | reverse complement strand
ATCTCAAAAAGTTGTGGACGGATTATGACAAAGCTTGGTGGATGAGTTGGTCAGGTGACGAGAACAAGCCGATTAGATGTTGGTGTGTGACAAGGACGAATTTTTTTTTTTGTATACAAGATCGAGGCTAGTGCAAGAGCTAACATTAATCACACACACAAAAAAAACAAAAAAAAAAAAAAAACGGACACACAAAACATACAATAAAGGGAGCGGGAGACAAGATGGGGAGAGAGAGGGAAGCACACAAGTACAACAGCAGAAAACAGGGACAACGGGAGATCTGTGGGAGGAAGGGGGCAGGGGAAGGGAAGGGTGGGAGAGGTATAAAACACATGGACACTGCTAGGACTTCCAGGAAAAAAGTCGGAATTTCAAAAAAGTGGATCTGGGGTGAATTAACGGGGGTAGAAAAGATCAAGGTTTTGGATGGGGGAAGATAAGAATGGTCGGAATCTGCATCTGGACCGATCTGTGGGATAAAAAATACCTAGACTGTTCAGTGTGGTGGAGGTATGCACTCTACTGAGTGCCATTTGAGTTAAAATTGTGTGTTTTTTGCTTCTTTTTTTTTATTCAGAAAGTAGTGCCATTTTTACATTTTCAACAACATTTCCTAATGCGTACCAAGTGCTCCTTCTTTGTCAGTCATACGTGACACAATCGGTGATTTTCACAGAATTATTTGATGCAATGTGATTATTTATGTTAATACACAACCAAATGAATGATACAATTGTATTATTACAATAATATTATGCTTCAATTATATAAAAGTATTTATTTATATATTATCAGAAGTAACCTTCCTATCATCCTATCAGATCATCATCGTTCATTTACCATCATCAGATCATCATCTATCCATCTATCCTTCATATCATCAGATCTTCATATCGGATCATCATCTCTCCTTCATATCATCCGTCATTTATCATCCTATCAGATGGAAGAACGTATTTATTGTATACAAGCGTATTTATTGGTTGGTAGTTCCCAGAGGGCATTCGGTCTTGTTTTGCACAAATGACGAACATAAGGATGGAAAGAAAAGATGTGGAAACGAAGATGTGTATAAAAGTGTGAATAGAGAAACGTTCACACCTATTACTGGGGATTTCCTGTTTTCCAAGTGCCCCCTTTGGTTTACTATGGATATCGTATACAAGACTATTCCAAATTTAAGTCCCGTGTGCCAGCGTTAGTTGGTACACGTTAAATGTCCCAGAGTAGGCGAGCTATCTCCGGCACAATGGACAAATTCCCGTCCAGGATCGTGATGCCTGCCATAGAAACTGCTTCAGCATCACTGACACTCTGTATGGAGCATGGTTCATGATCTGATCAAACTTTGAACACCCAGGCTGACCTTTCACCCTCGAGTTTCTGGACTGAACAAGCGACACTTTTCAACCCTTAGATGCAGGCGTCAAAAATCCTACATAAACGCAGCATTGGGCCCAACGGAAGTATTCGTGTAATGTTTATTAATTTTTTTTATTTTATATAAAAGAAATTTCTTTCATATCCTTTTTCAATCCAAGTCGATGCTCATGGATGTGTATTTGCTCAGAAAATGTAAATCATTGAACCTATTATTTGGAAGAATCCCATACAAGTAAAGAATCTTATTTATTTATTTTTGAAAAAAAAAAATTGTTCTTGGTTTTTCAACTTTTCCTCTCTAGAAAGTTGAGGCTCATGGAGGAATATTTGCTCAAAAAATATGATTTACTAATCCTTTTATTTAGAATGTATATGTCCACAACTGTAAAAAAAAAAAAAAATCCTACACCTATGCAGCCATTGGGCCTCGGAGGCCCCACAAATGTATTTGTGTAAAGTTTTTTAATTTTCATATTTTTGTCAATGAATTATTTGTAACCAAGTTATAGGAGCATATAATGAGGCTCATATCAAGAAAATAATGATATAACATAGTAGTACGACAACATTTATGCGGGGCCTCGTAGGCCCCAGGGCTGCATTCGTGTCGGATTTTCGGGTTATAAGTGAAGAATGAAGATTTTCCCACAAGCCTGAATGAATTTTTTTTTTTTTAATGTACCTGAATTTTGTGTAACAACATGAAAGTCGGTGAAAATGAGGCTCATTCCCAAAAAAAAATTGTACAGCATAGTTTTTGCAACCAAAAAAACCTTGTGGGCCTCCGAGGCCCAATCACTGCATCCAAGGGTTAAGAATGAATTTTTTTTTTAGAAAGATATGTAATCAATATTGGAAATGTTTGTTTGAGTGGAATTGAAGGGAAAAGTTTTACTTTGAAATAATGTTTTCCTTGTGGAGAAGAGATATCTGCGATTACAGTATCAAAAAGAACGCTCTTTCGCTCTTCAAATCGTTGTTTTCACCATTTTTGCCATAGATTCCACATTTTGGTGTTTTGTGTAAATTTAGTGCTCATCGGTGAAATTTCGTGGTGAAGTTCATATATTTATCGATGTTACTTTTTCCCCCAGACTTTTTTGCTGTGAAAAGAGGCATCGTTGTGACAATCCCAGTGTTCTGGTTTTTCGTTGATCCTTCACACAGCCGTGTGGCCAACGAGGCACTATGCCAGCAGGTACGTGTTTCCAAGGAAAGTAAAATGAATGCCACTTCGACCAATGGAAAGTTGAGGACTTTGGACTCGAGCGCGTTTACAATAAAGATGCAAAGCATCTCTCGTTTATTACAGTTTGAATTTAATTTTTGTGGTATTTGTTTACTGTAACAGTCAGCCAGTAAAGAGAAGTTTATCAAAATGAAGATCATAGACCAACTTTGTCGGAATCATGTCACAGTACCTAAAGAGGTACTAATGCACAAACTCTGCCAAATCATATCGCATAATGATGCATTTTTGTAAATCTGGATAGAATCCTGATCTCGCATGAATCGTTCGGAAATGTTGTGCAAGCTTTGTCATGTGTGATTTGAGAAAGTGCACGAGAAGCTCAACATCACCTGAAGACTGCATTCACCATCTTTCCTGTACAGGTATGCTGCCACCGAGCTCCAGCGGCCCATTCTCGGCCATAACACCAAGCATGCGGCCTCAAGACGTCTCAAATATGCAGGTTTGATTACCGTCTCCGTCTAGTGATCTTTCTGCTACGATGTCGATGATGAACTCTTTGATTTGCTCACTCGGGCTCATCTGCCAGCCCTGGTTGGTGGTGCATGTTAAAAAAAATTCAATATTGTAGTGTCTTTCGTGAAGAGGGAAGGCGAGTCATTACCGGCACCCTGGAACAAATGACAAACTTCCTGCACCTTCATTCAAGTTACATTACAACCTACATTACAGTGGTGAAATGTCCTAGAAACGTTTATCAACTAGTAGCGATACACCCCTTGAGCAATGTAAAGTATGTGAGTCGCTAATTACTATTTACTGCTTATGTGCTCGAATTGCTGCTTATGTTCTCGAACACTCTGGCCAAGAATACTAATAATAGGCACAATGTTAAAGCAGTGAAACTTGTAAACCTTCCAAATGATACGAGTTGGAGATATTTCACACTGATATAATGTTATGACTGCTTTTTATTGATCCCTCTGGTCCTGTGCAGGCCTCGGAAGAACCCCAGTTGTACTACGACGAGTTTGGGTTTCACATTGACAACACAGGTACGGAGCAGCACGGGGCTGGGTCAGGAAACTGGAAACTAAGAGTCGGAAGCCGGGAGCAGAGTGTCGGTATAATGTCTGGTGTTTGTCTCGGAGGAAAGTTGAAAGGCCATTGTGCATTTGAAGCAGGAATGTAGTTATTGCAGTTTGGTGCATCCCATAGCCCTTTATTGCTTGCTATGAATAATTAGCATTGACATTATTCTCACTTTTTTTTTTCTCGTCACATTCTTTTGGTTCCCACATCATTAATGCATCATAGAAAATCTGTTAAATAATGACACACTCGATGAGTTGAAAATGTATACGATTTCAAATTGCTTCTCAAATTATTATTGGCATAATGTATTGTTAAATGAAAAATGGTTACTGCAGGGTAACATAGATGGGATTCTGTGCATATAATTGGGATTTTTAAAAAACGATTTGATGGGGGGATGCCGATGGATGGCTTAGTGATGAGAACTCTGAATGCCGTCCCAGAAGTAAGAGGTCCAAATAACAGGGGAAAGTAGAACGGCACTCAGTAGAGAGCATACCTCCACCTGGTTGGCCATATCACTCAATGGTGAAGAATCACTTTAAAAATTATACTAGCTGGATACAGATCTGGATCCTCACCAAAATGGAAACAATTCTTCCGTGTCACACACACAACCTGTCCAACAAGTTTCGTCCAAATCCATCCACAACTTTTTGAGATATCCCGCAATGTATAGTTTTTGACCCTATCTCTTAATGGTGAAGAATCACTTTTAAAAATTCTAGTAGCCGGATCCGAATCTAATAATTTCGTTCTTGTCACATACGCTACATCCCTGCCAAACTTTGTCTGAGTCCGTCCACAACTTTTTGAGATATTATGTTCACAAACGGACAGACAAGCAGACAGACAAACAAACAGACAGGGGTGAAAACATAACCTCCATCCACCTTTGGTGGCGGAAGTAATAAGAATTTTGATATTGGGGTGCGAGTAAAAACCCAGCTGGCAACTTATGGCAGGAGTGAGGTTGGAGCGAGTGTAGGAGTATGTGTGGGTGGAGTGAGTGTGGGCGAAGGGAGTGGAAGCAGCGTTGTGGGTGCATGGAGTGCAGGTAGGAGTGTGGCCATAGGAGAGTGCAGCTAGGAGAGTGCAGGCAGGTTTATTGGCAAGAGCGAGTGCAGGCAGGTCTATCGGCAGAGCGAGTGCAGGCAGGTCTATCGGCAGAGCGAGTGCAGGCAGGTGTATCGGCAGAGCGAGTGCAGGCAGGTATATCGGCAGAGCGAGTGCAGGCAGGTGTATCGACAGAGCGAGTGCAGGCAGGTCTATCGGCAGAGCGAGTGCAGGCAGGTCTATCGGCAGAGCGAGTGCAGGCAGGTCTATCGGCAGAGCGAGTGCAGGCAGGTGTATCGGCAGAGCGAGTGCAGGCAGGTCTATCGGCAGAGCGAGTGCAGGCAGGTGTATCGGCAGAGCGAGTGCAGGCAGGTCTATCGGCAGAGCGAGTGCAGGCAGGTGTATCGGCAGAGCGAGTGCAGGCAGGTGTATCGGCAGAGCGGGTGCAGGCAAGTGTATCGGCAGAGCGAGTGCAGGCAGGTTTGTCGGCAGAGCGAGTGCAGGCAGGTGTATCGGCAGAGCGAGTGCAGGCAGGTTTGTTGGCAGAGTGAGTGCAAGCAGGTTTATCGGCAGAGCGAGTAGGTGTATCGGTAATTATGTCTCCTCTATTGGAATTGTAGAAGGTGGCTTGCAAATTGAGTCTCAAGGTCTGTAAACAGAAGCGTTTTTTAAAAATAACAATAAATACAAGGCGCAGGGAGATATAATTCACTGCATGTGATGTGCAACGTGTGCAGCGTAAACCGAATGTTCATTTATGTCCATAAGATGTCTAATAAATAGAGGAGATATAAGCACACCTAACAGTAGCCTTGCTAAGCAGCTTAAGCATTCCACCAATACTGTTGAGATGCCATGAGTGTTGAGATGCCAACATAATGTCCAAATTAGACAAATGAGCACTTTTTAATAGTCAGAATTATTGCTGAGGTCAATTCCGGAGTTGAAATTTAGAAATTTGGATCAGGTGAAGAGATAATTCTCGATCTTTTCAGGAATTAAATAAAGGCATGAACACTGGCATTTATAAGCATTGCGATGTATACAGGAATACAGCGATTCATAGGTATGAAGATCAGCTCTATTAGTATTTGTAGATATGAAGCTTTATTGTACAGAAACCGGCCTGTTCTGAGGCAAGGTATACTTGAGTTGAGCAGACAAAATAGTGAAATTAAGATCCCAATCAGAGCGACCTGAATGCAGGCTGACCCAAGGTAAGTCTGTTACCGTATAATGAATGTCAAAAACACATCCAAACACCCAGTTTTCATTCATACAATCCGCTGGAGTTTCCTTAGTATGCATGCAAAGTTTGAGGCCGCTAAGTTTCATGGTTTTAGAGTTACGGAGGGGACTAACACACACACAATGTCTGTGCCCACCCCACTGTTGTCATTGCCACTCCTCATACTCTCCAGTGAATTTAAGTCGATAAACATGTATTTAATTAATGTGGTGTTGAAGTAGTGTTGGCATGACGGGCCAAATAGCCTCCTCCTGGGGCAAAGTTCCTTTGTGATCCTTAAGTAACAAAAAGGTAGGTAAACTACCTGGCCTGAAGTACATGCAGAACATACTGAAGCAGGCACACTGTACATTCTGAAGTACTGAAGTCTTTTATGACTCTTGGGCATCTTGAAATAAGCATGTACTTGCTAGTCTGTGTAAAAATGGTACCACCCATACCCCCTCTAACTCAATGGGCCATCTTCTAAATAAATATTGAAATTCTCCTTTAAAACTACATTTGAATTAAAACTGTTGGATGCTGTCTCTCAATTGTAAAACTCACTTTAATTATTCATATTTTAACTTCCTGAATTGTTATCCCGGTGGTTCAGATGGTGCTAGTTTGAATTCAAACCGTCTACTCGAAGAACAACATTCCGAAGATCCACAGCACCGACTCCGCTGGCAAGCATACTTGGAATTTACTCACAACCACGATGTCGGTGACCTCACGTGGGACAAGATCAGCTGCAGTCTACCACGCTCTGAGAAGCTTCGGAGCCTTGCCTTGGGTGGAATACCTCACAGCATGCGGCCACAGGTACCTTCAAAATTGGGCCAGTAGCAACCTTTGTTTCACCACATGTATGGCTTTGGACTTGTATGTCAACAGAAACTTAGTGGCACACCCAAGATTTGGCTGGAGGAGGATGTGTGACGGGGAGTGACGGACCGCACTTCGCTTCCTATGGCAGTTAACGCTTACGAACATTCGCCCTTTTACCCCCTTTTTGGCTTTGATTAAGAACTTGTGGGCGGCACTTTGCTTCCCACGACATATTCTTATCGGCTTTCAGTTGATAAAAAATCATTGCCAAGTTGTCCGCCAGCGCGGATTGATACGAGCCTTCACGAAGACGACTATTCCACTGTCGAGGAGAAACTGCTTTTCTTCCCCTCTGGAAAATGTCTTATTTTCTATTTTCCCACCTTATTATTCTCATTATAGGTATCTTATTTCACAATATACCTTTATTTCTGTCTTCATATTTTGAATCACAATCGCTTGTCATAGGGACCTGAAATTTATAATACTAGTGGGAATCCCACGGGCATGGAGGTGTGTCGTTGCGATCGGAGCAGCCGTTTTTGCGGTGCCCGGGACAATAACGTTAGGCGGGAGTCCAAACCTGAGAATGCTGGAGACCAAAGCTGGAATTGGAAAAACAATGTAGCCTATTTTACTTCAGGGGGTCCCAGGATTACCCACCCAAAATATCGTTGCGATCGGTTCAGCCGTTTTTGCGGTACCTGGGAACGGACGGACAGACAGACAGACAGACGGACATTTGGTGAATTGTAGTAAGATTTTGATAACTCAGCTCTATGATATTTGTGAATACCCAAGAAAGCCTATTTTTAAAAGAAATTGTATTTTTGTATACAATAGGTCTAGGCTCATGGATGAGCTAAACGACAAAGGGCACAGACGGTATTGGGGGTGAAGGGATGTGGGAGGGGGAGTTGGAGTTGGACATACAAAAGGGGAAAAGGAAGAATAACGCACAAACGAGAAGCAATGGCTTCGAAAGGGACAAAATGGGGAGGAGTCGTGTGTTGAAGAGATGGTGGATGGGCATAATTGAGCGCACGTGGTAATGATGGGCATCACCGTTGAAAGACTGAAGTAAGGAGGACGAGACAACGGACACATGGAGACAATTCCACAATCTGGAGAATGAGGGGATGAATTGATTTGGGTGAGCAACCAACTTGGACGTTGGGAGGGTGAGTAGGTGAGTAGGTGAGAGTTTCATGAGAAACGTGTGCGACCTCGTGTGGCTTGGGGAGGGCAAACATAGGAGAGGGCAGGAGGAGCAAGGCCGGATATAATCTTGCATAAAATAGAGAGCTTACCAAATTTCCACAGGTGGGAGAGTGACAGTCCTTGGCAATATTTCTCCTATCTTGAAATTCCAATGGTGCGGAAGGGCTTGTCTTTGACAGCATCTGGAGGAGCACAGTGGAAAGCTGGAGCACCAGCCCAGAGTGGGGAGCCATACTCCATGGAGCTCTGTTTGAAGGCTTTGTATGCCATGATGAGCTCGGTGCGGCACAGGAATGCCTTGACTCTCTGGAGAAATCCCAGATGGCACCTTGTCCAATGCTAATTTGGTGACAGGATCCTGGCATGAAAGGTTGTGGCAAACAGTGAAGCGAAAGAGGTCCAGTCACTGCACGTGTTCCAGTGGCTCTCCAGAGCAGTGTATTGGATATTTTGATTGCTTATCCTTGTGGAAAGATTGTGTGTGTGTGTGTGTGTGTGTGTGTGTGTGTGTGTGTGTGTGTGTGTGTGTGTGTGTGTGTGTGTGTGTGTGTGTGTCAGTGTGTGTCAGTGTGTGTGTGTGTGTGTGTGTGTGTGTGTGTGTGTGTGTGTGTGTGTGTGTGTGTGTGTGTGTGTGTGTGTGTGTGTGTGTGTCAGTGTGTGTGTGTGTCAGTGTGTCAGTCACTTGCTTGTGTAGTTCCAGCCACATCTCTCTCCTTTTTATGCCTCCGCCCCCGAAGATGGCCGGAGGCATTATGTGTTCGGGTAAACTTCGTTTTTCTCAGCAACCACATGTCCAATTGAGACCAAACTTTCAGGGTAGGAGTGACACCCATGCAGAATGTTTTTTTAATGATAATTGTGACGCCATAGGTCACGTGGTATGGCAGCCATCTTGGATTAAACGCAAATAATAAAAAAATTCTTTCTCAGAAACCCCTGAATGGAAAAAATTGAAACGGCACATTGTCAACTCCCAATGGGGAACAAAAGCATTATAATGATGACATCATAGATGAAGTGGTACACTAGCCAAAAATGTTTTAATCGAATTCCTTATCTTCAAAATCTGAAATTGCATGCACATGATCTCTGACCCATTTGTATTGAAATATTAAATTTATGACATCATAGGTCACATGATTTGACAGCCATATTGGATTTAACCTAAAACCTGAAAAAAGCATCTTCTCCCAAACCACCAAATTGATTGACTCGAAACTTTACATGTGTCATTGACTCGGCATGGTGTTTAAATGATCATCACAAAAACATCATTGGTCACATGGTGTGGCAGCCATATTGGATTGAAGGAAAATATTAAATAATTATATCTTGGAAACCGCTTACCCTATTGATGCTAAATTTTACAAATATCATCTAACACCATTGCTGCATATAGTTTGAAAATGATGGTCGCATGTCACGTGGTTTGGCAGCCATCTTGGGATAGAAAAACGAACCTTATCCGATCAACACGAAACTTCACAAACGTGATCCCCTACCCATACATCTGCAGAGTGTACATTTTTTAAGGTCATATTTCACGTGGTATGGCAGCCATATTAGCTTGAAAGCTCATATTTAAAAAAAATCCCTTCTTCAAAACCGCTTCATCGATCAATGTGAAACCTGTCATAGCTGGTGAAAATGTGATACTTGAAAACAGCTGAAGGGATTTAAATCAAACTTGTTTATTTTTAGGACAATGAGCGAGGGCATCTACCCGTTGTGGGACTATACTGAGGCATATTGGCGACACAGTCGCATTGCTCTAGTTTTTTTATGATTTGTTGCAGGATTGATCTTCCTTCTCATGTTGAGATAGAGGGCTCTCGACTCAACTTAGCTATTAGTCTCGCCAACTGTTTCCAAAGGTGTGTGTGTGTGTGTGTGTGTGTGTGTGTGTGTGTGTGTGTGTGTGTGTGTGTGTGTGTGTGTGTGTGTGTGTGTGTGTGTGTGTGTGTGTGTGTGTGTGTGTGTGTTTGTTTGTTTGTTTGTTTGTTTATGCATGCAGATATACTTTAATACAGATCACTCATTCTCAAATCTACTATAATCTATATACCTAGGACAGGCTTTGCAGTATTAAATGCTTAGTCTTGTTATTATTGGGAAAAGTTGGACTTTTTAATGTTTTGCAACAAAATTCCACGTTGGCTAGTAAACCGTTATTGTTACTCACCCTTCAGGCTATTGAATTTTTTTCCTCATTTCAAATCCCTCTTTTATTAT
Source organism: Myxine glutinosa (assembly GCF_964187855.1). NCBI lineage: Eukaryota > Metazoa > Chordata > Myxini > Myxiniformes > Myxinidae > Myxine > Myxine glutinosa. The sequence continues at coordinate 96,017,944 of NC_136263.1, read as the reverse complement.
TCTCACACTTTATTTTCTTAGTTATGGATCCGGCTGTCTGGAGCACTGCAGAAGAAGAAGAACAGTGAAACTTCATACCGTGAGATTGTTAAGGGGAGCTCTGATGACTCAACGGTCACAGCAAAGCAGGTATTGTTGCCAATGCCACCGAAGGTGGATGGAGGTTGTGTTTTCACACATCTGTCTGCTGACTGTCTGTCTGAATGTGAACAGGAAATCTCAATAAGTTGTGGACAGATTTGGACGAAATTTGGTGGAGAAGTTGAGTTTGTGACAAGGACGAAATTTCAAATTATTAGATTTTCGTGAAGATCCGGATCTATATCTGAGGATTTTTGTATTTTTTGTATCGTAAATCATCCTTTGTATCTTTACCTCGACGAGATTGACACATTGAATAAGTGGTGTGGGGACTTTTGTCTTCCTCTGAATGTGTGCAAAACAAAAGAGATGATTTTGGACTTTCGGAAAGGTCACAATCATGATCCTGTAACCATAAATGGTGATAAGGTGGAAATTGTTAACAAATTTAAATACCTGGGTACCTTTATTGATAACAAGCTAACTTTTGATGGAAATACTGATGCTGTGTACAAGAAATCAATGCAAAGATTGTATCTTCTCAGGAAGTTGAATTCATTTGGTGTTAACTCTCGTGTGATGCGGATGTTAACAAATTCCTTCCTGATCAGTGTTTTATCATTTAATTTGATTTCCTGGTACAGTTATCTTAATGTGCGGAATAAGTCACGATTGAGAAAGGTCATTACACTGGCATTTAAAGTAGATGGGCCTTTAACCAGTCTGGAGTCTCTCTACTTGCGGGCATTGAAAAGGAAGGCGGTGCAGGTGTGTACTGATAAAAGTCATTTCTTGAACGGGATTTTTGAAAAACTGCCATCAGGGAGACGCTTTCGTGTAAGGAAGATGAAGAAGAACATTTTCAAAAGGTCATTTGTACCATGTGCAATTCAAATGCTAAATTCAAATTCCTAGACATTTTGCTGTTTAGTCAATCTTCCATATTTTATAATTATTTTATATTTTATGTCTTTTTATATTGTTTTCTTATTCCCTTTGTGTTTTATGTTTTTAATGATGGTCAACTTACGGTGTCACCAAAGAATAATTTCCCTGAATATGGGACAATAAAGATTTATTATTATATTTTATATATATATATATATATATATATATATGTTTAGAAATTGAACAAGTTATTTATTTATTTATTTTAAACTGTTTTACAATGGTAAGAGCCTACTGTTTGCCTCCATTTTTAACATTATTTTTTTTTTTTTAAGTGACTAAGATATACAGTATGCTAATGCATACAAGGCATGATTTTGGTGAAACATTTTTAACAGGCTGTATGTGTGAAAGTAAAAAAATTCATTTGACTGCAGTGTTGTTGGTGGTAAATTGATGGGATAACAAGGAATGATTAGTTTGGTGTCTACTATTGAAATTGTTATCAATTGCTGTTAAATCAACCTGATCACGTGTATGGATGGATGTTCAAGGCCTTGTTCAACCATTGCAGATCGAGAAAGATATCTTGCGGACAATGCCCAGCAATGCCTGCTTCTCCGGCCTAGAAAGCACAGGTGTGCCCCGCCTTCATCGTATCTTAAAAGGCCTCGCTTGGTTTTACCCTGACATTGGCTACTGCCAAGGAACTGGCATGGTATGTGGTGTACACTAATTTGGATATAAAAAATTGTTTGTGATGAGATATTAAACTTTCTTTCAAATCTTTCTTTCAAAAACATACTCATGAGTAGCTAGTGATTGTTATTTATTTGTTTATCTGTGGCAGAGATAACAAAAAAAAAAGAAATTAGAAAAATATTTTGCATTATGAAGTTCCTAAAAAAAATAAAAATTAATGCTTCCAATTCTCTATGAACATTCATTTTTCTTCATGACTAATTGTTTTGCGATACTTTTGCAACCTAAAATAAATATCTTTGCCAGGCATGATTACAAGATCCATAGATGCCATTAGCAGCCAATATATCAGTATTTCAATGTTACATCAGTTGTTGTATCAGTATTTTTATGTAGAAATGGGGTTTGGGGGGGGGGGGGGCAGGGCTATACTGTACAGAGGGATGGCCCAGAGGAGGACTCCTCTCAGAACGATGAAGAGGGGTCGGATGGGTGTACGAAAGCTCCCGGCGTGCAGAAGTGTGAGACTAAGCACGGAGGAGGATTCCGAAGAAGGAGCTCGTGAAGAGACTGGACAAAGAACTGAGTTGAAGCGGGACTTTTTTGGAACGAACATAGTGCTCTCTCTGGCTCGCTCTCATTGGTTCACTCTCGCTGGCTCACTCTCACTGGCCCACTCTCGCTGGCTCACTCTCACTGGCCCACTCTCGCTGGCTCACTCTCACTGGCCCACTCTCATTGGTTCACTCTCGCTGGTTCACTCGCTGGCTTACTCTCGCTGGCCCACTCTCGCTGGCCCACTCTCACTGGCTCACTCTCAATGGTTCACTCTCGCTGGTTCACTCTCACTGGTTCACTCTCGCTGGCTCACTCTCACTGGCTTACTCTCGCTAGCCCACTCTCGCCGGTTCCCTCTCGACGGTTCACTCTCGCCGGTTCACTCTCGCCGGTTCACTCTCGCCGGTTCACTCTCGCCGGCTCACTCTCGCCGGCTCACTCTCACCGGCTCACTCTCGCCAGCCCACTCTCGCCGGTTCACTCTCGCCGGTTCACTCTCGCCGGTTCACTCTCGCCGGTTCACTCTCGCCGGCTCACTCTCACCAGCTCACTCTCGCCGGTTCCTTTTCGCCAGTTCACTCTCGCCGGTTCACTCTCGCCGGTTCCCTCTCGCCGGTTCACTCTCGCCGGTTCACTCTCGCCGGCTCACTCTCACCAGTTCCTTCTCGCCGGTTCCTTCTCGCCGGTTCACTCTCGCCGGTTCACTCTCGCCGGTTCCCTCTCGCCGGTTCACTCTCGCCGGTTCACTCTCGCCGGCTCACTCTCACCGGCTCACTCTCGCCAGCCCACTCTCGCCGGTTCACTCTGACCGGCTCACTCTCACCGGCTCACTCTCGCCAGCCCACTCTCGCCGGTTCACTCTCGCCGGCTCACTCTCACTGGCTCACTCTCTGGCTCACGCTCGCTGGCTCACTCTCACTGGCTCACTTACTGGCCCACTCTCGCTGGCTCACTCACTGGCCCACTCTCGCTGGCCCACTCTGGCTGGTTCACTCTGCTCACTCAAGAGCAGTGTCAATTTTGGCCCCGCCCCCTGTGGCTAGGTCAAAAGGTTACTTCGCGAAAAATGCAATTACAGGAACATTTTAATGAAACTTTGTGTATGCGATCAACATTGGGGGATGGACGAAATATGTAACTTTTTTGGATTAGTCCTCCGGTTCATGCACCAGGGGTGGGAATGGGAACTTGGGGTTACGGGATTAAAAACGGGAAAAAAATAATTTTTAACTCAAAATTTGATATTGGGTAATTCCTGGTGGAACCTTTTGCCATCTCTCAACTAACTGCTTTAGGTGTGAAGCGTGGGGACTTGCGATGGCGCACCATCGACTTGGCTGTAGTTATTATTTTTTATCATCGTTATCATTTTTTTTCCTTCTATTCTGCTTCTCTTTTCTCTTCCTCTGATATCCATCTACCAGTATTGCGATACCAGTAGACTTGATTTGCTTGATGAATTTTACGGCATGCATTGTTTGAAGTTTATTTTATTTTTACAGTGATCTAAGCCTTGTGGAGGAACTTGTACATACATCACATTCAGGACAAAGACATTAGCAGATATCAGTGTACCTTTTTTTTTTTTTTTGTATACTGGATCGAGGCTCGTGAAAGAGCTAACATTAATCGCACCAAAAAAAAATCAAACAGACACATAAAACATATAACAAGGGTAGCGGTAGACAAGATGGGAGAGAAGGGGAAGCGCAAACACAACATTTGAGAGCAGGGACATCGCGGAACTTTACATGAATTCAACGATATTTGTAGATGATGTGCAAACCCATTTCATATCTACATGGGATTTGAACCTGGGGCTCAGATGGGAATATGAACAGGGCAACGTTTGTCCTTTTTGGTGTTTTGTTGGTATTTGAAGAAAAAAGTTAAAATGAAAGATAAAACCAGATTTTAAGAAATCCACTTTTCACATTTGTAATAGATTTTATTCCCCTTAACTTGTAAACACGAACTTTTTCTTTACCATGAATGCAGGATAACTTCAGGAAAATAAGCCTTTTTAAGTTGTTTTCTCCACCTGATGTTGTACTTTACATCGACCTAATCTCTATTCTCTATCGTCCACGATTCTACAGGTGGTGGCAAACCTTCTGTTGTTTTTAGAGGAGGAAGAAGCATTTTGGACTATGTGCGCATTAATAGAAGACCTGGTTCCAGTGGCGTACTTTAGTGGCACACTGCTCGGGGTGCAGGCGGACCAGCGTGTCCTGCGGCAGCTTGTGAGCCAGTACCTGCCACAGCTGGATGCAGTGCTCCTGGAGCATGACATCGGTACATTAAAGGGGGTGTGCTTATGGCTGACAGATGGGGATGATCCAATTTGGATGTAATGACACAGAACTGGAAAAGAAATTACAACTTGTATATTTTATTGTGGTTTTTCCTGTTAATGCTGCGTCAGCATGGCCTAAGCAAGTCGGTAATGTATGCTGATCGCGAGAATACAAAACATTGTGCAGCAATATATTTCGATACCCAAGATGTTTTTATTTTCGAAATTCAAACCTCTGTTGCCAATGTAGAGGATGCCGAGCGATCCCTTGATGCCAATTTGATCCTTATGATGTCATTGTTTTGCATCTCTGCATTCTCCGGCCAAAGAGCTCTCCCTCATCACGCTGCACTGGTTCCTGACTGCCTTTGCCAGTGTACTCAACGTGAGGCCCCTGCTGCGCATTTGGGACCTTTTCTTTCTGGAGGGTTCAGTCGTGCTCTTCCAGATCACACTGGGCATGCTCAAAATGAAGGTTGGTGGTTTAGTAGTTTCCTTTGAAACGAATAACGTGCAAGCAACACTTTCATTTCGAAAGAACAAAATATTTGCTCTTTTGAATTTTTGCTTCAAACATTTGTTATTCTTGTAAAAGTAATAGCATTAACATATTATTCATCAGAAGTGCGTGTCATCAGATCATTTTTAATAGTGTCAACATTTGGTCGGTCATTACGAGCCAGGTTCTTGAGCCATGCATGAAATTGCAGGAAGAAGAACTAATTCCATCGGAAAACTCTGCTGCCATTTTCAACATTCTATCGGACATCCCCTCCGGAATAGACAATGCGGAGCAACTCATCCAGGCAAGTATTCTTTCATTGTTCATTCCAATGGCCTATTTCGCTACCAGTGATTATGACCACATTCTGTCTACCAAAGCTGCATCTCTGATGTGGGCTCGTGCGTACGTCCGAACAATGTGAGAATAACCGCGTGTACGGTGCAGGTGTCCATGAGGATCGCAGGCTGCATAACAGAAGTAATGATTGAATCCCAGCGAAGGAAGCAGCTGGCCTACCTCATGGCTGATCAAGGCCAGCTCATGAACCCCAGCATGCAGACAAGCCTGACAAAGCAGGTGAGTGCAGAGTTTGCCACACCTCCTTCGCCACGCACAACACACTGCAATTAACAACTGTTGCTAACACTGGGTAATTACAGCAGACACTACAAATTGAAGTGGGTGAAACCTGGGGAACCGGCCTTTACTGCACTCACTATTCCTAAAAATAAAAACATAAATCGATGCACTGTTCAGTTCATTAAAAGGTATACAAGGCAATACTTCGTGTCAATAAAGGAATAAAGATGGCGTTTTGATAAATTCATCTTCCTTGGTTTGAGCTCATTCCTTCATGTAGTGTTAGTACATGTATATTTTGGCTGATAACACAAGATCTTTAGGTCATTGGGTACTTTAGGTACTTCTGCATCGCAAATCTGAGTCGTTGCTAGTTTTTCTTGAAAGTGGACGTCTTGCAGAATTGTTAGTGTGCTTACGTGTCTTATTCCCATTTGCAACAGGTGATGCGAAGACAGTTACGTCGCCGCAAGTCTGTTATCGGTTCCCTGTTCTTCGGTAAGTGCACACCACCTCGTTCACTCCACTCCGCCACATACCTGCGGAATAGCCTGAGGAACCAATTGATGTTTGTGGAAGTGTAATTCAGCAACAGTCAGGAAAAAGCTGCGTCCCACAGCACCTTGGCATTGGCAGTTGTGGCATGAATCCCTAATGCAAGCTGCTGAGGGGATGCAATTGAGAAGGAATTGTATTCTGCCGCTCCATTTGCAAATGCACTCGGCAAGAAGTTTAACATTTAAGGCATTAGGTGTTTTTTTTTAAAGAGATGTTGAATCTGCCACTAAAATGCGTTGCCTTACATTTGCTCTCATGCATTCTAAAAACTCATGATGTTACCTTTATCCAACAATTCGCTGAGCCTACCACGTCTGCTTGAGTCATGCATCACGTGAAGCATTATGCACCTGAACAAAGTTGTCGCAAAACGACTGCCGTTGCTCTTTGAGGTAAATGCTTTTAGCTTGATGGAAAACTTCATCACTGCAGGTGACCAGGAAGACATTCAGGCTCTCAAGGCAAAGAACATCAAGCAAACCGAGGTGGTATCCATGTTACGAGAGGCTATCCTGAAAGTTGCTTGTCATTTCCAAGCCATAGATCCTGAGAACACCCTCATGGTAAGTGTTCAGTCATTTATTTGTTATTGTTGTTGTTTTTGTTGATGATTTGTATTGCCACCATCCATCACAACACCATCCTTCCCTCTTTTTTCTTCCCTACTTTCCTACTTTTTTGGAAATAAGCTACTTGAATATTCCTCAGGAAAAATAGGAAATAAAATATTCCTCAGCTACTTTTGGCCTGGCCTACATTTGCTCAAGCTCATGCTTTTCCTAATATTTTAACCAGGACCTGACACCGGACTACTCGACCGAGTCCCACCAACGTGACCATGAAAGCTACATAGCGGTGACGCAGCGGCGGAGGAAGAGGGCCAAGGCACTGCTGGATTTTGAACGCCACGATGACGACGAGCTGGGTTTTCGTAAAAATGACATCATCACGGTAACCTTTTTGTACACCGCTCCTTTCCTATGCCATCTCCAGGCATTGCAAATCGTCATTGCAGGGCACCAAAAGGGGCTCGGCAGTGACGCACGCTGAAAGAGAGTACTCAGTTTTCACTCTGGTTTCTTGTTTGTTTGTTTTCTTTCTTGTTTGTTTGTCCAGGCGATATCTCAGCCATCCTTTGAGCTAGGAAGCTGAAATTTTGGCACAGTAGTGAGAAAGTGCTTTGACAAAAACGGTATTTTTTTTTTTTGATTAATCAATAAATTGAGGAGTTATTTAATTATTAGTGATTAATTAAGTACTTATTTAATTAATCAAATTTCCTTTCTCTTCTGACCATTAACTCAGGCACCTTTTGAGTTCGGAAGCTGATATTTGGACATGCCAATGACCAGGTGATTTGGCTGCAAAGGATATTTTTGATTTATTAATTAATCAATTAATCGATTAATTATTTAATTATTCGATTCATGACAAAAAAAAATTTTTTTTTTTAAGTTACAGATTCTGATGAAATAGTGGTAGTTTATGTGTTCTCTGACCAAATTGATTAATAATTAAATTTTTATATGATTATTATTTATTTATTTTCATTATTAATCATTTATTTATTTTCTTTCTCATTTGGCCAATATCTCAGGCACCTTTTGAGCTGGGAAGCTAATATTTGGACATGAGTGACCAAGTGATGTGGCTATCAAGGATATTTTTGATTTATTGATTAATCATTTCATCTATTAATTATTTATTGATTAATCGATTAATTATTTTTTGAGTAATCAATTAATTATTTAATTTTTTATAAATGACTTATTTAATTAAATTTCTAAAAGATACATCTTCGGATGAAGCACTAGTGGTTTAGTTATGCGATTAGCCAATTGATTATGAAAATATTTTGTGATAATCTTTTATTGATTTTAATTACACAATTATTCAATCAATTAGTGTACACCTCTCCCTCCCAATGCAGCCTCAATGACCTGCACTGCGGTGGCGCCCCGGCAATGCCGCGCTGCAGCATATTTAATTATTTGGCATGGGGCGGTGTACTTTGAATGTATGTGTACTTGTCCTGTTTTTTTTTTCTCTGTGCTTCTTTCTTGTAGAACCAAAATATAGCCATCACAACACCATCCTTCCCTCTTTTTGTCTTCTGTTAAAAATTTCACTCACCTGTCCATGATTTCTGAACATGTTTCACTAATCGTGACATTTTCAGGGAAGGGTCTCTTGGCTGATTCAAATCAATGATCCTTACTAACTTTGTGGTTGATCTGCTTAGCAGCATAATTAATGTATCAAGCTAGAAATTAAAATGGGCAATAAGGCAATGAAGCCATGTTGCAACGTTGAGGTGTACTATGCCGGTGTGCATCTGCATAACACATGTGTGCAGTGTACCTATCTTCATTTGAGAGCTTGACGTGCCAGTAGTAACTGAGGAAAGAAACAAGTAAACGAGGAAATTTATAAAACTTGAGCGGCCTTCTACATCTACCATCGCACCATTAGTCAGGTTCACCATGTTTTTCCGTTCAATATTTTTGGAGATGAGCAAAACTATACATTTTTGGAATATTCAGAGCATGAGGAATCCAAAAATCAATGTTGGCATTTGCGTAGACACCTGCATGGCCGCCATTTTGGATTTTCAAAATGGCTGCCATAAAATACATATTTTGCGCTATCTTGGCTTCTAGCCAACCTAGAAACTTAATTAAATATGCTAATCCTATGTTTTCTGGGTCAATAAAGCCATTGGTGGGATCATTAGACTTCTAATCCTAACAGTTGCTTCACTTTTCGGACTTTCCAGATGACACTCAGGACAGTGATGAAGATCTGTAAAAGCATATTCCTGAACGGTATAGACCTAGTCGATCCTGTGTATAGGACTTATAGTTCAATCTGATACTAACAAGGCTGCTTTCTTGCTTTATAAACCCATACCTATAACTTCAAAGGACTTGCAATATCATGTATTATGTAATACAGTTATATCTCAAATATAAAGACAATGGTTTTCAACTACCTTTGTTTGTTGCTTTTCTATCATCCTGAGCACTATTTTGAGGCCTTTATTGGATTCCTTAACCCAGAAAACATAGGATTAGCATATTTAATGAAGTTTCTAGGTTGACTAGAAGCTAAGATAGCGCAAAATATGTATTCTATGGCGGCCATTTTGAAAATCCAAAATGGCGGCCATGCAGGTGTCTGTGCAAATGCCAACATTGATTTTCGGATTCACGATGCTCTGATGATTCCAAAAATGTACAGGTTTGCTAATCTTCCAAAATTTTGAACGAAATTATATTTGTTAACATAGTGATCCTGACTACGTGGGCTGGCTTGAGATCTTGCGGTTCTGAGTTTGAGGCCCTATCAGCCGTTGAATTAACACCAAGTTGGTTGACTTAGCCTGTCATCCTTCCGGGGTTGGCAGACTGAGTACCAGATGACTGGTTATGTATAGAAAGGCATTGCATCAGCGGCAACCGTGTCCTCAGAAAATGATGCAACCAGCAACCAAAGGCTGTACACGAACCACCGCAACAATCTCCCCCTTGTCTTGTGCACAGGTAATATGTAGATGGTCTCCAGACAGTGTACACACACACAGATATACCTACTCAAACAGCTCTCTCTCCACATCCGCCCCCCTCTCCACCCTCCATGACTGGCACATATTCGTTACCTGCAGATGTTCCGTTTACCTCATCTGCAACTGTAAATGCTCACCCTAAAATAACGTGTGTGCTTTTGTAGAAACGATTATTAAGCTGTAATTAAATGTCAAACTTGCTCAAGGACAGAGATGAGGATTCAAAAGTTAAAAGGTTCTTTAAATGTTAAAATTGAGCGAAGCACAAGTTACCTTTCAGATGATAATAATTATCTTCAGTATTTCAAATTCTCCATACACCTATTACCTTCATTATTTTAATTTCAAGTCCTTTCATCACCTACACAAAAATTCATCTAGTACAGGACTACTCGTGCACGTGAGCAGTTCTCCACTAGATGCATTTTCGTTTTACACTAACGCAATGGCAGGAAACACAACATCTAATGAAGTACATTTTCAGCTACACAAATAACCACACACCACACCGTGTAGTGTGTACATAAATAAATAAATAAATGACAAGTGATTTCTAACCCTCTTGGGCAAAATGCCAATAGGTTCTTACTCGAGATGGGACGACAAACATGGAGTCTGAAGATAAAACGAGCCGGGCCTTACCTTAAACTATAACCACAATCCTGATACAAACATGGGAAAGGAAGGAAAGGTCGAAGCAAAATAATAAAAAGCATTGGAAGCAAAAGCAGATAAAAACTAGAATGGCACTTAGTGGACCCCGCCAGGTGAACAGTTTACGTTTTGTATCCCAGAGTAGACCAGTAAATCACAATACAGAATCACATTTAATCAAAATCATCCGTCCATAACTTTTTGAGATATCTTGCTATGTATCGTTTTTAGCCCCATCTCTCAATGGTGAAGAATCACGTCAAAAATTAAATAAGTCTCATATCCAAATACATATCCGGATCTTCACCAAAATAGAATCATTTCGTCCTCGTCACATACGCTACATCTCTGCCAAATTTCGTCCGAATCCGTCCACAACTTATTGAGACATCTTGTTCACAAACAAATGGACAAACGGACAGACAAACAGACAGACAGGGGTGAAAACATAACCTCCATCCACCTTTGGTGGCGGAGGTAATAAAATTAATTAATTCGCTCGGTAGCCTGGTGTTGGCTTAGCGGTTAGGGTGCTGGCTTGGGATCCGAAGCTAGGATCCTGAGTTTGAATCCCGGTCGATCGTTGAATTAACGCCAGAGGGGGTTGACTCAGCAAATTGAGTGGTAATTGGGGCACTGCATCAGCGGCACAAACGCGATTCCAGAAAAACGATGCAACCAGCAGCCACAGGCTGCATACGAAACAACATCAACAACATTCACTCGGTAGTGCGCATACCTCCGCCAGGCTGAACAGGTTACGTTTTGCGTCCCATTGATAGGCCGGATGTGGATCCAGACCTGAACCAAAATCTAATCGGCTTGTTCTTGTCACCTAACCAAATGGCATACCGCAATTTAATGGCCTGGTGTCACAGTCCTTGTGTTAGAATTTCATTTTATTTCAGATCAAAAATAAAAGTTCATTTTTACTTGTGTACCATGAACCAGCCTCGCTGATTGGTGCAAGATATCCATGGTGTAAATATTGCACCAATCAGCGAGGCTGGTTCATTGTAAGTAGAAAATGAACTCTTATTTTCGATCCAAAATGAAATGAAATTCTAACACCAGGACTGTGACGCCAGGACATTTAAAATTTTGCAATTTAAACTCAGTCTATTTTTGTAAGATAATACAGAATTTACCATATCATCCTTCAAGCTTAAACTCTGAGCTGTTGAAACAGCAACTATTTCCGGGATCAAGACATGCTTTGGGAATCATGTAAGATCGAAGCAAAACCAATGGTTCGTTTTCAATAAAGTAACTCATGAAAAAAAGTGATTTATCCTTTTGGAAAGGTTAACAGTATTTTTTATTTTTAAGCATTTTAAATGAAACTGTAATGATGTGCATTTTGTGCAGAATTTGTGTTCGTAAAACTTTAAAATTTTCCCTTATGAATCACAAACCGCCAGGAACCGATCCCACTTTTTTCCATTTAAACATTGTCCCAACATTCGTGGATTCGACATTCGCGGCATTTTTCAGGAACGTATTCCCCTTTCACGAGCCTCGATTCAGTATACAAAAAAAAAAAAAAAAAAAATTCTCATATATATATATACACCGTGTGTGTGTATATGTATGTATGTATGTATACACACACACACGGTATACATTCGGACCCAACACTTGCGGGGAATACGTTGAATATATATATATATATGGATATTAATGGGGTAAATATCCTTATGGGTGATGTGAACCAGGATAAAATACTTTCCTTTTTGTCGAATGGTCAACTACTTGCTACACAGGACAAATCAGCTAAATGTATGTGGCGGGTGGGGTGTTCGTTTTGTTTACATGTGGAGGTGTCTTTGTATCTTTCTCGCTTGCCGTCCATTTATCCTTTTTATTCATTTAATTTTTGGCTATGTTCTGTGTAATCTGGTACACATCAAATCTTCACATGATGAATCGGTAGTTTTCACATTAAAGGGCTGTCTACATATTACATACGAGTATAGGGAATTGAGGGTCGATTGGGGAATTGAGAAAATAAAATTTGGGAGAAGTGGGAGAAGATGAGACATGGAAGGTTGAGAGTCAAATGAAAAGGAAACTGCAATTGGTAGCTGGCCGGACATAAAAGGGTTATACTGAAGGAACTGCGCTCCAACGCGAGTTGAAAGAATTGACGCGACCAAAGACGGAATTCGTCCGAGTTGCTTTATTGAAACAAAACAGCTCAGGTATTCTGACAAGCCCGTTTTTCGGGCAACAATATATATACACATTTATGTCGGGAAGTTTGCCCGGCAAAAGCTATACCGGGCATGCCCGGGTATCAAGGGCGAGCCTTGGAAAGGCGAGTCTGGACCTGCCCGGGCGTGTTTGGCTGCGGCCTGGCAAGTCGAGGCTGGGCATGCCCAGGCGCTCTGGGCGAGCACTGGAAAGGCGATAGCGGGAATGCCCGGACGCTCTGGGCGAGCCCTGGAAAGGCGATAGCGGGCATGCCCGGACGCTCTGGGCGAGCCCTGGAAAGGCGATAGCGGGCATGCCCGGACGCTCTGGGCGAGCCCTGGAAAGGCGATAGCGGGCATGCCCGGACGCTCTGGGCGAGCCCTGGAAAGGCGAGAGCGGGCATGCCCGGGAAAGACGAGACCGGGCGTGCCCGGGAGGTTCGGGCGTGCCCGGGAACAGTGAGTCCGGGCATGCCCGGGAGAGGCGCGTCTGGCCGTGTTCTGGCCGGTGCAAGGCGATTATGTACATCCAGCGGTAACCGCTACACACGCCCCTCCAGAATCGACCTGCACCGGCAGGGTCAATTTAAGGGGGGTCCGGATGACCCGGCCGAAGCGACCCCTGGAGGGTCGTGGGGAGGGGTCTGACGTGGTGGTGGGTGGTCGAGCGGGGGGAACTGTGGACGGGGGGCGGCCTCGCCGCGGAGGAAGGGCCAACCGTGGAGGTCGGTCGACGTCCATGTGCGCCGGTTTGAGGCGGTCCACAGAAATCCGGTCCGGCCGGCCGCCGAAGTCGACGATGAAAGACTTGTCGCCCCGTCGCAGGACCCGGAAGGGCCCGTCGTACGGCGGCCGGAGTGGCCCCCGGTGCGCGTCATGACGCACAAAGAAGTACTCCGCTGTGCGAAGCGCCGGGGGGACGTAGGACTGGGGGCCACCGTGGCGGGACGTCGGCACGGGGGCAAATCGTCGGGCGGCCTCCTGGAGGTCCGAGCGCTGGCGAGCGGCGGACCAGGGACTGGTAGCGTCAGGCACGAATTCGCCCGGGACGCGGAGTGGCTGGCCGTAGACGAGCTCGGCGGCAGACGCCTGGAGGTCTTCCTTGGGGGCCGTGCGAAGGCCCAAAAGGACCCACGGCAGCCGGTCGGCCCAACCGTCATCCTGAAGGCCGGCCATGAGTGCGGCCTTCATGGAGCGGTGAAACCGCTCGCACAACCCATTGGCTTGGGGGTGGTAGGCCGTGGTGCGGTGCAGCGTGACCCCCAACGAACGGGCGACCGCGCCCCAAAGCTCAGACGTGAACTGTGGGCCGCGGTCGGACGAGATGTCCGCTGGTGCGCCGAAGCGCGCGACCCAGGTGGCGATGAACGCCTGCGCCACGTCGGCGGTGGTGGTGGAGGTGAGGGGCACGGCCTCCGGCCACCTGGTGGTCCTGTCCACCATGGTGAGCAGGTGGGTGAACCCCCGCGAGGGGGGCAGGGGACCCACCAGGTCCACGTGGACGTGGTCGAAACGCCGTTCAGGCACGGCGAAAGGTGCCAGCGGGACCTGGGTGTGGCGGTGGACCTTGGCTCGCTGGCAGGCCGTGCAGGCGTTGGCCCAGTCGCGGATGTTTCGTCGAAGGCCGTGCCAGACGAAACGCGCCGACACCAGCTTCTGAGAAGCTTTCCGGCCCGGGTGAGAAAGGCCGTGGATGGAGGCGAAGATGCGGCGCTGCCAGGAAACGGGCACGATGGGGCGAGGCTGGCCCTGGGAGACGTCGCAGAGCAGGACGGTGCCCGCGAAGGGGATGTCGGCCAGGCGGAGGCCCGTGTCCGCCACGCGGAGTGCCTGCACCGAGGCGTCGGTGGTCTGGTCGGCCGCCATGAGCGTGAAGTCCACGCCGAGGTGGACCGCGTTCGCGCTGGCCCGCGAAAGGCAGTCGGCCACGGCGTTGTCTTTGCCGGCGACGTGCTGGATGTCCGTGGTGAACTCCGACACGGCGGAGAGGTGGCGCTGCTGGCGGGCCGACCACGGCTCCGTGACCTTAGCCATTGCGTAGACCAACGGCTTGTGGTCGACGAAAGCCGTGAACGGGCGGCCCTCCAGGAGGTGTCGGAAATGGCGAACGGCCAGGAATAGCCCGAGCAGCTCGCGGTCGAACGTGCTGTAGTTTAACTCGTTCGGCCGGAGTTGCCGGCTGAAAAAAGCGAGTGGCTGCCAAACCCCGTCCACCCATTGCTCATGGACGGCGCCCACCGCGTAGTTGGAGGCGTCCGTAGTGAGGGCGATGGGCGCGTTGAGCACCGGGTGAGCCAGCAGCGTTGCGTCGGTGAGGGCCCGTTTGGCACTGGCGAAGGCCGCGTCCATGGCCGCGGACCAAACAATGTCATGCTTGGCCGGCTTGCCCCGGAGGGCCTCGTAAAGGGGCCGCATGAGCTGAGCAGCGCGGGGCACGAATCGGTGATAAAAATTCACCATGCCGAGGAACTCTTGGAGGGCCTTGATGGAACGGGGACGCGGGAACGTGGTGATGGCCTCGACCTTGGTCGGCAGCGGCACGGCCCCGGTCTTGGTGATGCGGTGGCCCAAAAAGTCAACGGTCGTCGCGCCGAAGTGGCATTTGACCGGGTTGACAATTAAGCCGTGCTCGCTGAGGCGACCGAACAGTGTTCGGAGGTGGAGGAGGTGCTCGGCGCGGGACGTGCTGGCGACGAGGATGTCGTCCAGATAGACAAAAAGAAACGGCAGGTCGCGCAGCACGCCGTCCATCAAGCGCTGGAACGCCTGGGCCGCGTTCTTGAGGCCAAACGGCATCCGCAAAAATTCGAACAGGCCGAACGGCGTGATGACGGCCGTCTTCGGGACGTCGGCCGCCCGGACAGGTACCTGGTGGTAGCCCCGTATCAGGTCAATTTTCGAAAAGATGACCCGTCCCGCCAAACGGGCGGAAAAGTCCTGAATGTGCGGGATCGGGTACCTGTCGGGGGTGGTAGCGTCATTGAGACGGCGGTAGTCGCCACACGGGCGCCATCCACCCCCCGGCTTTGGCACGATGTGCAGTGGCGAGGCCCACGCGCTATCGGAGCGCCGCACGATGCCGAGGTGCTCCAACGCGTCGAATTCGGCCTTTGCCACGGCGAGCTTGGCTGGGTCGAGGCGGCGGGCCCTGGCGTAGACCGGCGGGCCCGTAGTGGGTATGTGGTGCTCGATCCCGTGCCGCACCGCGACGGCCGAAAATGTCGGCCGCGTGAGGGCCGGGAATTCCATGAGCAGGCGAGCGAACTCGTTCGTTGCCGGGAGGGCGCACGCCAGTTCAGTCGGCGCGGAGCTGCTCATTGTGCACGCCAGGGAGCTGAAGGTCTCGGCGTGGACAAGGCGACGTCGTTTGACGTCGACCAGCAGCCCGTGCGCGCAGAGGAAGTCGGCGCCCAGCAAAGCCACGGGGACGCTGGCGGTAACAAAAGTCCATTGAAAGCGCTGGCTGCCGAAGCAGAGGGTGACGACGCGTGGGCCGAAAGTGCGTATGGCCGAGCCATTAGCAGCGACCAAAGAGGGGCCGCAAACTGCGTCCAGCCTGTCCTGCTCGGAGGCAGGTATGACGCTCAGTTGGGCGCCGGTGTCGCACAGGAAACGCCGTCCAGACGCTTTGTCCCGAATAAACAGCAAGTTGCCCGAGTGGCCGGCGCTCATGGCTGGGAATGAACCCCGGCCCGGCCGTTTCCCGACCTGCCGAAAGTGCACGGGGGCCGGCACGTCCGAGCCTTGTGTCCGAACCTGGCGTGGTAATAACACCACGCCCGGTCAGGTGGAGGCCCCGGCCATCGTGTCGGAAGCGGGCGGTGCGGCGTGGCGGCCGCCAGTTGCACCGGCAGTTCGGCCTCCAACCGCGCAGGGCGCTCGGGCGTCGCCTCGGACGGCGGCGGGCTCCAGGTAACCGCGCCGATGTGCTGGCCCGCCGAGGAGATCTTATCGGCTTCCCTGGCGAGGGCGCGGGAATCCGTGATCAACGTGCCAGCCAGGGCGAGGCGTACCGGGTTAGGCAGCTGACGGAGGAACAGCTCCCGGAACAGGAATGCCGGAGAGTGCTCGCCGAGCAACGAGAGCATATAGTCCATGCGCTCGGACGGGCGCGTGTCGCCGAGCTCGGGCAGGTCAAGCAGGCGCCGTGCGCGTGCTGCCGGTGAGAGGGCGAAAGCGCCGAGGAGGAGCGTCTTCAGCGCGTCGTATTTGTCAGCAGCCGGCGGGTGCTGGAGGAGGCTCAAGGCGCGGGCCGCGGTGGCGGAACCAAGCGCCGCCACAACATGGTGGAAGCGGGTGTCGTCCGCGGTGATGCCTCGCAGGGCGAACTGGGAGTCCGCCTGGGTGAACCAAACAGCCGCGTGAGCCTCCCAGAAGGTAGGCAGTTTAAGCGTCACTGCCGTATCCATGTCGGTAGGTCACCAATGAAGGAACTGCGCTCCAACGCGAGTTGAAAGAATTGACGCGACCAAAGACGGAATTCGTCCGAGTTGCTTTATTGAAACAAAACAGCTCAGGTATTCTGACAAGCCCGTTTTTCGGGCAACAATATATATACACATTTATGTCGGGAAGTTTGCCCGGCAAAAGCTATACCGGGCATGCCCGGGTATCAAGGGCGAGCCTTGGAAAGGCGAGTCTGGACCTGCCCGGGCGTGTTTGGCTGCGGCCTGGCAAGTCGAGGCTGGGCATGCCCAGGCGCTCTGGGCGAGCACTGGAAAGGCGATAGCGGGCATGCCCGGACGCTCTGGGCGAGCCCTGGAAAGGCGATAGCGGGCATGCCCGGACGCTCTGGGCGAGCCCTGGAAAGGCGATAGCGGGCATGCCCGGACGCTCTGGGCGAGCCCTGGAAAGGCGATAGCGGGCATGCCCGGACGCTCTGGGCGAGCCCTGGAAAGGCGAGAGCGGGCATGCCCGGGAAAGACGAGACCGGGCGTGCCCGGGAGGTTCGGGCGTGCCCGGGAACAGTGAGTCCGGGCATGCCCGGGAGAGGCGCGTCTGGCCGTGTTCTGGCCGGTGCAAGGCGATTATGTACATCCAGCGGTAACCGCTACAATACCATGTTTGTAATACGTAAATTTGTAAGTATATCTGTGCATGTGAAAACCGTTGTCCCTTGGGGTACTGGCAGAGAAGACTTGATTCAAATGAAGGACCTCATTAGGCTTCCAGTGAGGCTCCCACTGGAAGCCTTTTGTTCTTGTAAGGATTATTATTATTCTCATGCATTTTGTGGAGACGATTCCAAGAAAACCTTTATAACTAGCTCGATGAAACTTTAACTCATTATATATACCAATGTAGCTTAGTGCATCATGAATTATGTTTTGCAATTTTGACTTGCATTGGCTGCCATTGCCTTGACATCATAAACTTTAAACATCTTCTCCAGAACCGCTGAACTGATCAATGCGAAATTTTACAAATATGATCACGTAACCATGGGGATAAAAATTTGCGGGGAAAAAAAATGTCACTGGTCACGTGGTTTGGTGGCCATATTTAATTTTAAAATAAAACTTAAAAAATCTATTTCTCTGAAACCATTTATCTGATTGTTACAAAACTTGAAACATGTTTACATTCTGATGGGGGAAAAGATTTGCAAACTATGACTTCCTCAGTCATGTGGTTTGCCCGCCATCTTGAATTTAAGGAAAAAATTAAGTAACTTTTTCCGGAATACCTCTTAACGGAGCAATGCAAAATGTCAAACATATGATCAATTACTGGCGTGGGAAAAACATTTGTAAACTATGACGTCATGTGATATGGTTGCCAAATTAGATTTAAGCAAAACCTTCAAACATCATTTTCTCCAGAACTTTTAAACGGATCAATACGAACTTTCATATGTATGATCAACTCCCCATGAGGAAAAATGGTTCTGAACTATGACATCATCAGTCACATGGTATGGTGGCCATCTTGGATTTAAGGAAGAGAAATTTAAAATCCATATCTCCAGAACTGCTTAACCGATCCAAACCAAAATTTACAGATATGTTCAACTACCGATGAGGAAAATTTATTGAAATGATGACATCATCAGTCACGTGATATGGTGGCCATTTTTCATGGAAGCCTATCATCACTGCTTGCAGTTCAAGTTGTCTTTATTATTCATTTCATCTTGATTCACAATGTTTCAAAGTATGAAACCTATTCTTTTGTTGCCGCTTGTGTTTCACATTCAGTTATTTTACATATCCTTCCCCTGTCCCTCTCCATATTTTGAGCAGATAATTTCCCAGAAGGACGAACACTGTTGGGTGGGAGAACTTAATGGACTTCGAGGTGAGTGATGGAGTTGGTCTTGTCCCTGATCTTTGGAATGCATTGAAAGATGCAAACTAACTTCCAAACAAACTCAAATTGACCAAGTTATGTTGGAAAAAGCTGAAGATGGCTTTCGGGAATGTAGTGGAAATTTGTCTTCATCTTTTATCTCTTTTTTATAAAGCATTTGCCTCTGATACCGCTGTATGTATACACTGGCATTGGTCACTTTTTTCACCACATGGTTATTTTTCTTCTTTTCCTTCCCAACACCTTATTGCCATGCTCATGTGGCATTTGTGGTGCACTCTATGAAGGTTGGTTCCCAGCTAAGTTTGTAGAAGCTCTGGATGAACGAAGCAAGCAGGTGGGTGTCCAACACACTTTGCTTTATTACCTCTGCCACCGAAGGTGAATGGAGATTATGTTTTCACCCCGGCTGTTTGTTTGTCTGTGAACAGGATATCTCAAAACGTTGTGGACGGATTCGGGAAAAATTTGGTGGGGATGTGGGTGTGTGATACGGACAAAATGATTAGATTTTGGTTCCAGATCCGGATCCAGATCAGAAATCTTTTTAAGTTATTCTTCACCTTTGAATAACAGGGCTAAAACCAATATATAGCAGGATACAGCATCTCAAAGTTCTCAATGAAACTTTGTGGACAAGTTGGGTGTGTGACAAGGACGAATCTGTTTGATTTTAGTGAAGATCCGAATTCGGATGCGGATACGAGAATTAAAAAATATATATCAGCGATTCTTCACTATTGAGCGATAGGGCTAAAAACGATATGTAGCATGGTATTTCAAAAAGTTGAGAACGACTTGTGACAACTGGGTGTATGAGTTGGGTCGGTGAGAAGAACAACCCGATTCAATTTTGGTTCAGGTCCGAATCCAGATCTGGCCTTTCAGTGGGATACGAAATGTAAACTGTTCACCTTGGTACCGAGTGTCGTTCTAGTTATATTATTTAATCATGATTGTACATGTTACATGGGTTATATGGGATTGTACATGTTACGTATTTTAAAATAGGGGTTACGTTTTTAAATGGGATTGAAAAACAATCACATTTAAAATAGGAGTTACATTTTAAAATAGGAGTTACATTTTAAAATATGAGTTACATTTTAAAACAAGTTACATTTTAAAATTGGAGTTACATTTTAAAATTGGAGTTACATTTTAAAATAGGAGTTACATTTTAAAATAGGAGTTACATTTTAAAATAGGAGCTACATTTTAAAATAGGAGTTACATTTTAAAATAGGAGTTACATTTAAAAATAGGAGTTACATTTTAAAATAGGAATTGCATTTTAAAATAGGAGTTACATTTTAAAATAGGAGTTACATTTTAAAACAAGTTACATTTTAAAATATGAGTTACATTTTAAAACAAGTTACATTTTAAAATTGGAGTTACATTTTAAAATAGGAGTTACATTTTAAAATAGGAGTTACATTTTAAAATAGGAGTTACATTTTAAAATAGGAGTTACATTTAAGAATAGGAGTTACATTTTAAAATAGGAGTTACATTTTAAAATAGGAGTTACATTTTAAAATAGGAGTTACATTTAAAAATAGGAGCTACATTTTAAAATGAGTTACATTTTAAAATAGGAGTTACATTTAAGAATAGGAGTTACATTTTAAAATAGGAATTGCATTTTAAAATATGAGCTACATTTAAAAATAGGAGTTACATTTTAAAATATGAGTTACATTTTAAAATATGAGTTACATTTTAAAATAGGAGATACATTTTAAAATAGGAGTTACATTTTAAAATAGGAGTTACATTTTAAAATAGGAGTTACATTTAAAAATAGGAGCTACATTTTAAAATATGAGTTACATTTTAAAACAAGTTACATTTTGAAATTGGAGTTACATTTTAAAATAGGAGCTACATGAGTTACATTTAAAAATAGGAGTTACATTTAAAAATAGGAGTTACATTTAAAAATAGGAGTTACATTTAAAAATAGGAGTTACATTTTAAAATAGGAATTGCATTTTAAAATATGAGCTACATTTTAAAATAGGAGTTACATTTTAAAACAAGAGTTACATTTTAAAACAAGTTACATTTAAAAATGGGAGTTTCAATCTAAAATTGGAGTTACATTTTAAAATAGAAGCTACCTTTTAAAAATAGGAATTGCATTTTAAAATAGGAGTTACATTTTAAAATAGGAGTTACATTTTAAAATAGGAGTTACATTGTAAAATAGGAGTTACATTTTAAAATAGGAGTTACATTTTAAAATAGGAATTGCATTTTAAAATAGGAGTTACATTTTAAAATAGGAGTTACATTTAAAAATAGGAGTTACATTTTAAAATAGGAATTGCATTTTAAAATAGGAGTTACATTTTAAAACAAGTTACATTTTAAAACAAGAGTTACATTTTAAAACAAGAGTTACATTTTAAAATAGGAGTTACATTTAAAAATAGGAGTTACATTTTAAAATAGGAATTGCATTTTAAAATAGGAGCTACATTTTAAAATATGAGTTACATTTTAAAATAGGAATTGCATTTTAAAATATGAGCTACATTTTAAAATAGGAGTTACATTTTAAAACAAGTTACATTTAAAAATGGGAGTTTCAATCTAAAATTGGAGTTACATTTTAAAATAGAAGCTACCTTTTAAAAATAGGAATTGCATTTTAAAATAGGAGTTACATTTTAAAATAGGAGTTACATTTTAAAATAGGAGTTACATTTTAAAATAGGAGTTACATTTTAAAATAGGAGTTACATTTTAAAATAGGAGCTACATTTTAAAATAGGAGTTACATTTTAAAATAGGAGTTACATTTAAAAATAGGAGTTACATTTTAAAATAGGAATTGCATTTTAAAATAGGAGTTACATTTTAAAATAGGAGTTACATTTTAAAACAAGTTACATTTTAAAATATGAGTTACATTTTAAAACAAGTTACATTTTAAAATTGGAGTTACATTTTAAAATAGGAGTTACATTTTAAAATAGGAGTTACATTTTAAAATAGGAGTTACATTTTAAAATAGGAGTTACATTTAAGAATAGGAGTTACATTTTAAAATAGGAGTTACATTTTAAAATAGGAGTTACATTTTAAAATAGGAGATACATTTTAAAATAGGAGATACATTTTAAAATAGGAGTTACATTTTAAAATAGGAGTTACATTTTAAAATAGGAGTTACATTTAAAAATAGGAGCTACATTTTAAAATGAGTTACATTTTAAAATAGGAGTTACATTTAAGAATAGGAGTTACATTTTAAAATAGGAATTGCATTTTAAAATATGAGCTACATTTAAAAATAGGAGTTACATTTTAAAATATGAGTTACATTTTAAAATATGAGTTACATTTTAAAATAGGAGATACATTTTAAAATAGGAGATACATTTTAAAATAGGAGTTACATTTTAAAATAGGAGTTACATTTAAAAATAGGAGCTACATTTTAAAATATGAGTTACATTTTAAAATAGGAGATACATTTTAAAATAGGAGTTACATTTTAAAATAGGAGTTACATTTTAAAATAGGAGTTACATTTAAAAATAGGAGCTACATTTTAAAATATGAGTTACATTTTAAAACAAGTTACATTTTAAAATAGGAGCTACATGAGTTACATTTAAAAATAGGAGTTACATTTAAAAATAGGAGTTACATTTAAAAATAGGAGTTACATTTAAAAATAGGAGTTACATTTTAAAATAGGAATTGCATTTTAAAATATGAGCTACATTTTAAAATAGGAGTTACATTTTAAAACAAGAGTTACATTTTAAAACAAGTTACATTTAAAAATGGGAGTTTCAATCTAAAATTGGAGTTACATTTTAAAATAGAAGCTACCTTTTAAAAATAGGAATTGCATTTTAAAATAGGAGTTACATTTTAAAATAGGAGTTACATTTTAAAATAGGAGTTACATTGTAAAATAGGAGTTACATTTTAAAATAGGAGTTACATTTAAAAATAGGAGTTACATTTTAAAATAGGAATTGCATTTTAAAATAGGAGTTACATTTTAAAATAGGAGTTACATTTAAAAATAGGAGTTACATTTTAAAATAGGAATTGCATTTTAAAATAGGAGTTACATTTTAAAACAAGTTACATTTTAAAACAAGAGTTACATTTTAAAACAAGAGTTACATTTTAAAATAGGAGTTACATTTAAAAATAGGAGTTACATTTTAAAATAGGAATTGCATTTTAAAATAGGAGCTACATTTTAAAATATGAGTTACATTTTAAAATAGGAATTGCATTTTAAAATATGAGCTACATTTTAAAATAGGAGTTACATTTTAAAACAAGTTACATTTAAAAATGGGAGTTTCAATCTAAAATTGGAGTTACATTTTAAAATAGAAGCTACCTTTTAAAAATAGGAATTGCATTTTAAAATAGGAGTTACATTTTAAAATAGGAGTTACATTTTAAAATAGGAGTTACATTTTAAAATAGGAGTTACATTTTAAAATAGGAGTTACATTTTAAAATAGGAGTTACATTTTAAAATAGGAGTTACATTTAAAAATAGGAGTTACATTTTAAAATAGGAATTGCATTTTAAAATAGGAGTTACATTTTAAAACAAGTTACATTTTAAAACAAGAGTTACATTTTAAAACAAGAGTTACATTTTAAAACAAGAGTTACATTTTAAAACAAGAGTTACATTTTAAAACAAGAGTTACATTTTAAAACAAGAGTTACATTTTAAAACAAGAGTTACATTTTAAAACAAGTTACATTTAAAAATGGGAGTTTCAATCTAAAATTGGAGTTACATTTTAAAACAAGAGTTACATTTTAAAACAAGTTACATTTAAAAATGGGAGTTTCAATCTAAAATTGGAGTTACATTTTAAAATAGAAGCTACCTTTTTAAAATAGGAATTGCATTTTAAAATAGGAGTTACATTTTAAAATAGGAGTTACATTTTAAAATAGGAGTTACATTTTAAAATAGGAGTTACATTTAAAAATAGGAGTTACATTTTAAAATAGGAATTGCATTTTAAAATAGGAGTTACATTTTAAAATAGGAGTTACATTTTAAAATAGGAGTTACATTTTAAAATAGGAGTTACATTTTAAAATAGGAGTTACATTTTAAAATAGGAGTTACATTTTAAAATAGGAGTTACATTTTAAAATAGGAGTTACATTTTAAAATAGGGGTTACATTTTAAAATAGGGGTTACATTTTAAAATAGGAGTTACATTTTAAAATAGGAGTTACATTTTTGACCCTTCATGCCATACAATTTGACAGGAAAGGTGAATTCATTCATTTCAAAAAGGCCATGAATTGGAGACTTGCAGCTGGTTGTGGAATCCACGCGATTGCAGAAACACAAATTTATTCGAAGGTGCAACATTAGTGCAAACAAGCGTTACGCCAGGTCCGTCCCCCCCCCCCCCCCCCCCTCGTCTTTGAAGTGATGTGAGTTGACAAAGTGGAAGACGCAAGGCGGCCATTCTTGGATTTTGACGTGGCGACCCAATTTTCAAAAGCGTTCTCCCTTATGCGTAGATACACCCACACACCAGATTAGAAGTTAGTAGTTCGTTTATTTTTCATGATATTTCGCTCACAAGGTTCAGACATATATATATGGTGGCGGCCATCTTGGATTTTGACGTGGCGACCCAATTTTCAATAGCGTTTTCCTTATGCCTAGATACACCCACACACCAGATTAGAAGTTGGTACTTCGCTTATTTTTCAAGATATTCCGCTCACAAGGTTCAGACATACATGGCGTCAGACATACATGGCGGCGGCCATCTTGGATTTTGCCGTGGCGACCTAATTTTCATTAGGGTTCTTCCATATGCCTAGTTGCACCCACACACCAAATTAGAATTCGGTCCTTTGCTTACGCACGCACGCACCTTCGCACGCACAGACGGACGCACACACGGACGGAGGGGAAAACCATAGTCCCCCTTTCGCTCCGCGGTGCGACGGGGGACAAAAAAAAAGAGATGTAAATTATTCCCACTAATCCTTGTCAGTCTAGACTCTAGAGTCTAGACACTTTAGTTTCTCAGACATTAAATATATAAATGGTCTTCAAAAGACACCTGTGGATCAGATATTTCAACTACTTACTTTCACTTCAGCTTCAAGGCCATTCTCTTAGGATTGACAAACATCACCGAACACAGATCCTCACTCAATTCTTCATTAACCGGCGGTTGATGCATAGAAAAAACTTCTCAAAACAATTGTAACTGCACCTTCATTGAAGTCCTTTGAGGATAAAATTGAACTGCCGTCACCATGAGGCAGATAGAATAGATGTCGAGACGTGAAAGGATCGACGTGATATCGTACTGCAAACAATAACTTGGTTGATAAGCCATTGTTATTAGTCTGTTTTAAACTGCGTTGACCAGTTTTTGGTTTTGAGGATGTTTGTTTTATTTGAAGGTGTTTCTTTTTCTATTCTGGTCTGTTATCAGGCTGGCGTCAGGTGTATTATATCTACTTAACTCATTACATGGCTCGTGGAAGCACAACAGACATTATGAGATTGATTCTGTATTTCATAACATTGTAGCAACTTGGTCCGGGCCAGATGTAGAAGGGGCACAAGGACTCCCTCGATTGAGTGTCTGAACGTCTGCCAATCTTAAGTTGATGCCACGAGCAATACCTCATCGAAGCAAAGATCCGTGTGGTGTTGAATTTCTGACAAAATAACTTTTTTTAGTTGGGACGTTCATTAATCAGGACACCATGTTGTTGTCGTGTTGGCAGTACTCCACAGCCGGAGACGACTCTGTCACAGAGACTGTCACCGATTTAGTCCGTGGATCGTTATGCCCCGCACTCACGGGAATTTTCGAGCATGGATTGAAGAGGCCCTCCCTCCTCGGCGGTACATGTCATCCATGGCTCTTCATTGAGGAGGTATTTATGTTGTCTTTTCCTTGTACTGTACTCCTTTTTCCCTTCCCTTCTGCTTTCTCCAAGTTGTCTTATTCTGCCTTGCAACCTACTTTCAACTTGCAGTGCACCATTTTGTATCGTCGCTGTACAACGCATCATTACGATCAATGTCCGTTTCTGCATGATTTTTTTTTTTTTTTGTATACAGAATCGAGGCTCGTGAAAGAGCTAACATTTATCACACAAACAAATCAAACAGACAAACAACCAAAGTATATAAAAAGAGGGAGCGCTAGACAAGATGGGGAGAGAAGGGGAAGCACACAAACAGAACATTTGAGAGCAGGGACATCGGGAGATGTGTAGGAGGGAGGGCTTGGGGGAGGAGGCGTGGGAAAGGGGGGGGGGGGGTGGGAGAAGTATAAAACACAAGGACACCAAGGACTTCCAAGAAAGAAGTTGGTATTTCAAAAAAGTGGATTTGGGATGAAATTAGCAGGGGTAGAAAAGATCAAGGTTTTGGATGGGGGAAGATAAGAGATGGTAGTGAACAGCTGTTTTAAAGACCTGGAGGGAGGAGTGGGATTGAAGAGAGTGAGGGAGTTTGTTCCAGAGGCAGGAGAAAAGAGGAATGAAGGAGTGAATGTGAGCAGAGAGTCTTGATTTTGGCAGTTTAACCATAAGAGGGTTGCAGGCAGATCTTGTGCGACCTGTAGGAATATTTTGGGGACAGAGCCCAGAGAGAGCTGGGGTGGGGGGGGGGGGCAAGGCCGGAGAGGAGTCGGTAGAAGACGGAAAGACCACCACCCTGCCTGCGGTGAGTGAGTGAAAGGCCCTCGGAGTTAGCTTCATCGCGGGAGATTCCAATGATTCTGAACGCTTTGGTTTCAACAGCGTGAAGACGAACTAGGTGTGAGGCAGGAGCACCAGCTCAGAGGGGAGAGCAGTATTCCATCCACTTTCCAGAGTCAACTTTCTTTGTTCAGACATAAAGAATTGTATGTTGAGAAGTAGAGGATATATTTTTGTTAAATCTGAGCATTCTGCGGACAGGATAGTTTGTAAAACAGATACATTCAGGCATATTGGTCGTATTTCAATGCATGCTTCCTTCCTTTTTATTTTGGCTTCTGCAGGCTGCAGGCAAAGAAGTGGAAAAAGAATTTGATTCTGTCTACTCTCGTCTGATTCTTTGCAGAACCTACAGGTAACCTTTGACCCCACGATGTGCGATAGTATGCTTGTCAATTAAGGCATAACACCAGAATAGTCGGGTGAATTGTGTAAAAGGTTTAAAACCTATAACCGATATAAAGGTGTGTATATGCATGGGTGTCGATCGCTATCGAGAAGTGGGGGAGCGCGGACATGTGGGCACGTAGCACAAAGCCAATGCAGCGTGGGGTTTAAAAATTACATTGGGTAATCTTTTCAGAATGTTTAATTGGCTGTTTCTATTATAGAATGAAGATCATTGGTTTAGGATGGTCATGTGTTCTACCTCCCCTCACTTTTTGGCACAATCGGTATACAAGTTCCATTTTATGACTTGTCCACAGATGCATACGCTACCCTCCATGAAGACGAGCTTGCATTTCATTGTATAAGCAGAATGAACAATTTTTGCACAGAATTCTACCGGTGTACGAGATGCACAAAACAAAGTATTGTAACGGGCAAAACGAACTCCCGAGGTATTCTACACACATGGCGACTGCGGTGCCATGTGGTTATGATTAATGAATTTGGCCACATGTGCATTCGGTTTTACAGGGGGGGGGTTGGGTTATGCTGGAGAGTGATTTTGAGGCTTAAAATCCACAGTGAATAAATACGCTTTTAAAATCGTTTCGTAAATCATGAGGAAGGGGACATAGCAAGGGCAGTAATAAACAAGCATTCTGAGTATTGCGCTGCAATACATGTCCCCTACCAAAGTTCAAAGTGCCATAACTTTGTCAAAAATGATCGAATATGCAAATTTATGCACGGTTGATGCTGGTTTTCAAACTTGATCTGAGGTATGCTGAGACACATGTGTCACGCCTCGCCTCGTTGATAAGCCCACAAGGTCGCTCCGTGGAGCGGCCTGCACGTATTGCACTGTGTGAATTATATAATTACCAACTCACGGTCTGAGGTACTAGCGATTCAAGAGATATCCATTTTTAAAATATTTCCGTTTAATTAACGATATCTGCCAAACCACGTGCCCTATCGCAAATTCCAAAATGACATTTTAGTAGAGTGACATGCTGAATAGATCTGTGAAGTTTCCCCTCGATTGGATCAAAAATGAGGGAGGAGCTCGGTTTTAAAGGTTCATGCTTAAAAACGTCATAACTCTGAAACCATGTGACGCATGACGTCTAGCTCGCTGACTTTTTTGTTCGTCATGGGTATGCGATTCTGCCTGCAAAGTTTGGCCTCGATCTGTTCAGCCGTTGCAGAGAAAAAGGGGTTTTCGTGTTTTCACGGAAAACAATATGGCGGCCGAACCACGTGACCTGTACGTCGTAATTACCATTAAAATATTCTACAGACCGAGTCCCTCATATGGTGAAAAATTGATCTCAATCGGTCCTATTATTGCAGAGAAAATCTTTTTTAAAGGAAATTAAAACTTAAAATGGCACCGAGTTAAGGATCATCAGAATTATCAGAATTCCCAAAGTTCAAAGTGCCATAACTTTGTCAAAAATGATCGAAACGTCGTGAGGTTCGAACTTGATCTGTAACTTATCATGAGGAAACCATGTACCAAGTTTGAAATTATTAGCATTAAGCGTTTAGAAACAAAGTCCGGAAAACTGTTCTTTGCGTGACGGACTGACAGACTAACAGACTAACAGACTGACAGACTGACAGACTGACAGACTGACGGACGGAGGGACGGACAGACGGAGTGCAAACCTATAGTCCCCTCCGGTGTACACCGGTAGGGGACTAATGAAGACGATATGGAAACTGGACAGTGCGCTTAATTCGGCAGAAAGTTTTGACGACTAAACATTCAACTAAACTTATCGTATGTGGACTCGTTCAGGCATGCAGGACAGACAGAAGATTAGACAGGATGGATGAGGTGAAGGTTTCAGTGGATTTTCATTTTGTGGGATGTCAGGGAGCCCAATGTGGGCATGTGGTTCAGGCACTGTGCTAATGCGGGATGCTCCCACTGCAGTCTCTCTTCCTCAGGGAGCCCTGGGCACAGACTCCCTTCTCTCAACTCTCCTTGGCATCTGCGTGCGCTGACTTTCTCTCCTCACTCTTTCCGACTCTCTCCGTCTGAGTGGGGCTGGTTTATATAGTCACTGCCCCTGGCTTCCTGATGTGGGCAACCCCCCCCCCCTCTCACCCCCGTGAGGGTGGCACATGTGCTCTTGCAGCAACAAAGTCGCTCACGTATTGCCGCCCTGTTATCAGATCTGTGTGAAGTTGGGGGTTTGCACATGTGGACATGGCATGTTGACGTGGAACATTTGGGGGAGGTGAGAAATAACAATGGCGAACTATCAAGTGTTCATTCCGGAGGGAAAAGAGACAGACACGGGAGCTATGGAGACAAAGAGCTTCCTATACATCTGATTCTGCTCGTTGCTAACTGGCATTACGAAACACTTAGGCTAACAAGCATTAAGAGATAACTTATTAATACTTAACCCCCTAGTCATTTTCAAAACAGAATCAGCCTGAGCATCGATAACGGTGATATTAACATGTTGGTTGTTCAAATCATTCTGCGTCGCAGCACATGAGAGAGCAAGTCTTACAAAATGATAAAGTAAGACGCTGTTATGGGAAGAAAACCAGTGCGGTCACCATTTGCTATCCGAGAGCGCATTAATTATGTATTCATTTGCAATAACACAACATGCTCCTCCCTCCACTCTCCCCACTCCCAAGGCTTGATGAAGATGGTAAAGTACTAACACCAGAAGAATTACTGTACAGGGTAAGCCGAGTCAAATTCCTCTTCCTCTTTCCACTTCTGTGTTTGACTTTCTAAGCACCAATGTTAAGCAAATGAAAACGAAAACCTGACCTTTGAACAATAGGCGACAGAGGAAATTACGGAAACGGTGGGCACAGGAAGCTCGGAAAGGTTAATGCAGAAACATTTTGCACTCACACTCTTACCTCTTCCCTTACACCTAATAGTTTGGTATACGAGTGGAAAAGCTTTAACCTTTTTTTTCCCCCTACATGGACGGACTTCATTACATGGCTTATGTTTTTTTTCATTCTCTTTAAGCCCAAACAAATGAATCGATGGTTCATAAAATGAATGCAGCAAATGAAAGACTGCTAACGGAAATGGAAGTTGTGGGTCATTCCATGTCAAATCATCAAAGAATCTGCCGTCATCTCTCAGATTTTTGTAAAACTTTGGGAACCAATTGGGACCCATGAAAAACAGCTAGAACTCAAATATTTTTGCTAACAGCCTCTTCATTAGTGAGATACAGGTTAACGAACTTTGGACTAATTAGCGCGATGTCGCGAATTCAAATGGCCATATCTCTAAAAGTATAACACCTAGAGAGCTGGTTTTGGTGTCATTTTAAAGGTATTTTCATGCCCTATAAATTTGTCTGGCAAAATTTTCCTACCTCCAATCACAAAAAAGTTATCACAAAAAATAAACTTCAATCGTGAATCCAAAACAAATGTATCCTTCAAATTTCCTCAAATTCATCCCAGATGTACCTTATGATGTCAAGAAGCTTCCACATAAGTTTTGTGATGGGCACTCCAATAGTTTCTGAGATATGAGCAATAATGTACATGTACGTATGGCATATAGGTTCGAAAATCAGCATTTGTAATGTATTATACAATCATTCTAACCTAGCCATGACAGGGAACACAGGGAACAACCATCAATTGCTTTGAAGTATCATATACTTTCATTTTCAACTGGGCCTGAGGGGAATTCTCATCTGGGGAATTCCAACTGGGATTTCCCATGTGGGTAAGTCGAGGTGATGCAACTTTCACAGTCTAAGATCCCCAGGGAAAGTCCAAGTTGGCTTAGTGTAATGCTTAGGCCTGCCACCAACAGAAATTGGCAGTTCACTTCTGAAGGAGCTGCAGAAAAATGACGACTGCCAAGGAAAAGTTCATCTTGAAGCAGAAATCCTGCTGCAATCCCTTTGGAGCTCATGAAAAACCAAAGTCGTCTGGCTTGAGAGCTGTTAGCCAAAAAGCCATAGCCGCTCATCCAAGCCTCAAACTGCAAAGTGCACAGAAAATCTGTACCCAGTGTCGTAAGAAACTGGCAAAAAGACAACCAGGTGTGGTAGAGACTCAGAGTGAAATACCATTACCAGTGACCAGCAGCGCTATTAGCAGTAGTGAGGACAATGATGGTGGAGGTGAATCACCAATACCAGGCAGTTCAGGGGAGTTTGAATTTCATTCTCCTGAAATGGAACTGAATACACTGAATGAGTCTTTGGGATTGATTGGAGAATCACCTATTCCAAAAAAGAGACTTGCTGCAGATAAATATGTGAAATCCAAAACCAAGAAAATCGGTGACACTGGTTAGTGAACCTAAGTCAGGTTAGTGAACACTGTGTACTTGAACTCACTTATTGATTGTATAATACATTACAAATGCTGATTTTCGAACCTATATGCCATACGTACATGTACATTATTGCTCATATCTCAGAAACTATTGGAGTGCCCATCACAAAATTTATGTGGAAGCTTCTTGACATCATAAGGTACCTCTGGGATGAATTTGAGGAAATTTGAAGGATACATTTTTTGGGGATTCACAATTGAAGTTTATATTTTGTGATAACTTTTTTGTGGTTGGAGGTAGGAAAATGTTGCCCAGACAAATTCATAGGGCATGAAAATACCTTTAAAATGACACCAAAACCAGCTCTCTAGGTGTTATACTTTTAGAGATATGGCCATTTGAATTTGCGACGTCGCGCTAATTAGTCCAAAGTTCGTTAGTCTGTATCTCACTAATTAAGAGGCTGTTATCAAAAATATTTGAGTTCTTGCCGTTTTTCATGGGTCCCAATTGGTTCCCAAAGTTTTACAAAAATCTGAGAGATGACGGCAGATTCTTTGATGATTTGACATGGAATGGCTGTTGTGTTACATTTTCTCATGTTCCAATTCCAATGTCCCTTAAATATTTTGTGTTCTAAAGCTTGGATGCATTGTATTTTAGTTGGTTAGTCTTTTTTGAACACATCTCGACTCATGGAAGAGCTAGTTGGCAGAGAAACACTCGGAAGGAAACACACCAAGTGGGGAAGTGGGAGAAACGCAGCACGACGATGGCGATGAACGAAGAGTAGGAGAGAAGAGGGAAGGGAAACATTAATGAGGATAGATGAGATCAAAGGCAGGGATGGAGGATGACTTGGTGGTGGGGTATTGCCAACTTGAAGCCCTGGCAGGGGAGGGTGGGATTGAACAGACTGCGCAAGGAGATCCAACAATCAGAAGAGGAGCAAGGGATTTTGGGAGTTTCACAAGGGGTTGTGCTCAAAGAATGGGTGTGACCTGGAGGAGCTGAGGTGGGCACCAAGGAAGAAAAGGTGGAGGGAGGAAGACTTTAGGCGAAGCCATAAAAAAAGTCTGAGGCCACCAATCTGCTTGTGAAATTTCAGTTGGTTTCGTAAAATCAGAACATCAAAAGACAAGATATCTTCACACTGATCATTTTGCCTCCTACACAAGGAGAGGGTTCAGCAGATCTAACCATTAAAAGATGTAGTGATATTTGGTATTACAGCTTTATAACCATGAATCTGAGGTCGGCAAAATGAGTACCAGCTGACTGGTAATGGGGGAGGGACATTGCATCCGAGGCACAGCCGGTTCATCAATTCACGGTCATCATTGAACCAATTCAGTGACCCAGGATGAAGATTCTTAAAATTTCAGGTCAATTGCATGAAAATTGATGATTTTATGTGATGCTGACCTTTGACCTTTTGAAACAATTATTACGTTGTTTTATCCATAATTATTATCATAATAAAGCTTTGTTGAAAATTTGATGAGAAATCTCAAATGGTATATTGCAATTTCAGGTCAATTGGATGAAAATTGATGATTTTAGGTGACATTGGCTTTTAGACAATTTGTTTTATACCGTGTACCCTCTCCCCCCTCCCCCAGCCCTCCCCCTTCCTCCAGCCCTCCCCCTTGCAAAGATTAAAACAAAGATATATTGCAAAACCAAACGGACAAACTGGGAAAAAACAGTGACCAGATCTTCAGTATCATCTTGGTAACCTTAACGTGTGACATCATATTTGACACGTCACATATCGCTAGTTACATATGGTGACATATCGCTCGAGGATTTTCACCTGAAAAATAATTATTCAATGATTATTTTAAAAGAAAGATTAATTTTAAAAAGACAATGGCTTTAAAAATAGTTTGCAATAAACAATAAACAAACTCTCCAATAAACAATCTTTGCACATGTGTTATATTTACGTTGGATTACATGTATGATTAATTATTGCTTTGCTTCCATTACCAGGCAGTCCAGTCCGTAAACCAGTCACATGATGCTGCACACACGCAGATGGACGTGAAATTCAGGTCCCTCATCTGCATTGGTCTCAAGTAAGTTATTTTAGCTTTTCTTTCAATTAATTTGTGTTCATTACATTTTCTCATTTGTTAAAGTTTCATTTAAATATGATGTAAAAGCTTCAACTTCCCTTTCTTTTTATTTTCCTTTTCATACCATACTTTTCCTTTTTTGTTATATTCATAATTTAGCAACCCATCCCTCCACCCCCCTCTCCCTCCACCCCTCCCTCGCTCTGCGATCTATACCTATAAAAGGCATGTTACGGAACCCAACGTCGGCCTCTGTTCCCCTTATCGAGGGGGGATTAATCCCCTCGTCTATGACTGGCCGGACGTGGTCCCTGACGCTGCACAGCTCCCTCCGGAGAGGTAGGTGCGCAACCCCGTTCGCGACCGCGGACAGATGGTAATTGCCGAGCGGTTTAGCAACCGCGGCACGAACTATTAACAAGCACTGACCCGATCCTTAACGTTGGCCAAATCGTGCCACAGGTATTCAATGAGGGAAAAGACAAGGACGAAACGGATGTAAAGGAAAGAAGAACAAAGGTAGGAAATACAAATATAATTTATTACTAGCTATTATTTACACAATAAAAAAAGAACCAAGGAGAAGGAAGAATAAGAAAATAATTACAGAAAGGATGGAGGAACCAGAAGGACACAGTGCAAATATTAGCTTACCTATTGCAGTCTTACTTAAACCCAGGGACGAGACAAAAGACAGACTACAAGCACACTTACACGGGGGATGATGACAGGAATGGCAGGAGGTGGATGGCTGGAGGGAGACGAAGGTTCAGCTGGACGCTGGCTGGAGCTTGATCCCACATGGGACGTCGGGCTGGACCTCGACGGCCACCGATATCTGGTTCCCGCTTAGCAGCGGGTCGAAGCTGCGTGGTCTCAAAGCTGCGTGGTGGATTCAAAGCTGCGTGGTGGAGTCAAAGCTGCGTGGTGGACTCAAAGCTCATCTCGCGTATCTCCTCTCTCTCGTGGGGGCGTTGCATGACGGGTTCTCTCTCCGACGCATCTCCCCTCGCAATCCTTCCCCACACCCTTTTATAAGGCCCGTCGCGATCAAGCCGCGCCACGCCCGTGATGGTGTCTCACCAGCCCTGATTGGCTGGTGGGGGCTCGCTGGGCTCCACCTTCTCATGACGAGTGGAGGGCAACGCCCTTCTTCCCCGAGACGGAGCACATGGCCAATGGCGGCAAATGCTGAAAACCGCCCAATGCAGTTGGCAACGGAGGCTTTGGGAATGGAAGGGAATCTACCTTATTTGAATTCGGTGCAATGTAGAGTCAACTAATGGGAAACACAACCTTAAACTAATACACATAATAAGGAAATAACTGTTGAAAAGGGAAATCTATGATTTGCTACGTGATTGTATATGGACTAACTAAGGGACGACCTTTTGACCTTTACACTACGGAGGGTGATATTTACACACACAAAAAATACAATTCTCAAATCCACAACACTATAAAAGGCAAATCTATCTATCTCTATCTCTATCTCTATCTCTATCTCTCTCTCTCTCTCTCTCTCTCTATCTCTCTCTCTCTCTCTCTCTCTCTCTCTCTCTCTCTCTCTGTTCTATGCACAGCCACATATTTTGAGTTACAAACTCCAAAGTCGGGGTACAAATACAACTTTGTGTGGGGGGTAACATAGGCTATGTGACAGCAGCGGATTGCGTGTGTGGTTGGGCGGGAGGGGGGGAATACAACTTTGTGTGGGGGGTAACATCGGCTCTGTGGCTGCAGCCTCATGCGGAAAAGTTTGGGGGGGGCATACATTTTCTATGTAAATGTGTATCGCCACCTGGTGGTGGTGGTAGAGGGTATTACAATTTCCTTTTTTTACCTGGGAAATGCTGAGGTTAAAGCACTCTTATCATGGGTAAATGTTTCCCCTTCTCCTCCCCCCTCCCAAGACGGAGGGCCTGTCAAAACCCCCACCCCCTCAAAAGATTACCCACCCCTCCGTAGACAAGGCTGGGCACTTCAGCTAGTATCTCTAAAATACTTAACAAGGCTCTAAATCAGCCTAGCCCTTATATTACCAAAAGGCGACATGTTCTTCCGTCAGGGTTTCACACTTCATTCTAAAGCGTTCTTGCTGTCGTAGAATATATAAAAATGGTATCGTTGAAAGTTTTTTTTTATATGCAGTTTTTTTTTTTACAATATGGATGGGAATGTGAGTTTCATGTAGCGGTTCCATGATCAATTTACTTGGTTGGAAAGCTAATAATCTGGACCAAAGATTTATTTGGACCAAATGTTCGTGTCCATTTAATTTTAAAGGTGCGTGTTTTTAAAGCCACCTTTTTGGGACTGAAGAAGAAGACCTTAAGCTTCACTGTAGTCGTTCCTTTTGTCATCAAATAATAATGAATAGTCCCAAGTGGGACAGACGTTTGTCTGCCGATGGAGGGTGGTCGTAGTTGGGGTCCTTGGGTAATAAAGTTTATTTTTAGTTTGATTTGATGGAAAATTATGGCATGAGGGACGTTGTGTTCGTGCAGTGAAAACTATGTAGGATATGTGGCTTCTGAATTGATAAAAAATACATTCCATTCATTTCTGTCCAGTGAAAGGACCCTGAAGGGTCTAAAGGGTGTAAGAGGTCTAATCTTTCTGTGGTATCTAGGGGGCGGGGGGGGGGGCGGTGTAAGGGTCAAAAGGGATCTAAAGTGTTGGAAGTGTCGAAAGAGTTTTAAAAGGTGTAATGGTCTAAAGAGTCGACAGGTGTAAGGGGTCTATAGAGTCTATAGGGGTTTAAAGGGCCATAATGGGTCTAAAGGTCATGCTCCAAAAGGCATTAGGGTTTAAAGTCTGAAGGATGTTAATGTCTAAAGGGCTTTAAAAGGTCTATGGGGTTTAAAGAGTCTAAAGGGTCAAGGGGTATAAGCATTCTAATGTGTCTAAAGTTTTAAAGGGGTCCAACAGTCTACAGGGTCTATTGGGTCTGAAGTTCCAAAGGTTACATTTCAATAGTAGTTGGGGTCTCAAGGTGTAAGGGGCCTAAAAGGTCTTACAAAGTGTAAAATGACTAAAATGGATGAAAAAGAAAAGAGACTAGACAGAGTTTCCCCTCCTCTCCCATTCCTACTCCAACTCAGTCCTCCTCTTCCCCTTTATTTCCCATTTTTCAAAGCAAGACGGGTATTAATCTCATTAAGGTCGAAGTGAAATCAAATTACATTAGCAGGTTCAATTAAAAGGCATTAAGAGGTTAAATTAAACTACGATGAAACAATCTTGTGAGATAATGGAATCTCGCGATATGTGACGGACATACAAACATAATTACATTTTGCGTTAGTTCGCTAATTATTATCTCACCACCTGGATGGGTTTTTTAAGGGCTCCATTATTTTTTTGCGCACGGTCCTCATGAATCATCATGCCGAGTTTCAAAACGATCCATTGAGCCACTGCGGATGATTATGGAAAAAACGCGAATGGAAGGAAGGAAGGATGGACAGACTGGCCGAGGGACATCGTGATGGCGTTCACAGCTAATCTCGACTTTGTCGTGGACGAGCAAAAATTAGTAACCGTTTAGGAATCAGATGCCGGTTTTAAAAGCCCGCTTTCTGAGATTGAAGAAGCAGGAATAGAGCTTTATGTCGCGGTTCCAATGGCAGCGTTTGTTATTCTATGACGGCAGGAACCCTTCGGATGAAAAGGACGGGGGGCGAAGGCTTGTTATTTATTTTTCCTTGTGCCTCTGACCTGACCCCAGATCAGCCTAGCCCTGTTTTTTTTTATGGCTTTTAGATACATACATACCTACATACAAATAATTGGCTTATTTACCGGTAATACAATAGGATAGAATGCTCTCGAAATCCTTTCTGATGGCATACCCTGCCTTTTATCCTTTTTTTTAATTTCCAGTTTTTGCTTTTTCTCATGTGAATCAAGGTTAGGCTTGGTTCTTTTGCCTCAAGCAGGAAAGTGCAATTTTATATTTCTTTCAGACCAAATAAAATTCCTCAACCTGTCTCCTTTGAAGGAAAGTGACACGAATCATCAAAGTGAAAACTGTTTGAGAAGGCAAAAGCACGCCCATTGAAGCCGCCCGGGCACTTCATTCAACTGTCTCCAGAGGCCTTTGCTTGTCTAAATCGAACTAATCTAACACTCAGCACAGCCTTGTCTTGTACAACACATGTGCACGAACAGTTCCATGCTTTCCGCATATCTGTCATCAAATATCTGTCACGGTGAAGGAGGTGATCTTAGAAGGCCAACCATGCCAAATGTCTCTATGGCTGCTTAATTCTAGTGCAGTAGTGCTGATAATTTCATGAAAATAACATTACTTCGTTCTCCCAATTTTTCTCCATCACCTTAAATGGCGAGCAGCGAACAGGTTCTTCACCTGTGGCTGGAGGCGCTCTGCTCAAGCTTACAAGCCGTCGAGAAGTGGTACCAACCGTGGTCATTTCTCCGTAGTCCTGGCTGGGTGCAGATAAAGTGTGAACTAAGGTAAGTCGATGGGAGGCTGTCGTCTGCAATTTCTCACCGGATGGTTCAAGTTAACAATGTTAATATGCATCTTACTTTTTCTTTCACTTACAGGACAAACGTATTGAATTGTCTCCCTCTGTCCCTCAAATATATGTACATCTCATTGCAGGGTTCTTTCAAAGTTCTCTTTTCACCTTTCTTCAGACTGGGAGCTTCCCACAAAAAAGGAGGTACGTCTTTTTCATATACGACACACCAGTGTACATCCAATGTTACACAGTAAAGAGCCATTAAGTTTTTAACGGAAAAAAACCTTACTTTTTCTTTTTTTCAAACCCGGATCAACCCAAGTTCACAAACGACCTGAAGCAGTGCGTAGTTGAAATATTAGTGAAGCATCACCTTTTCAGTTGGGACCTTTAACGGGCTTGGTGACATGATCAGGTAAGAATATTGTTCGAGAACATTTTCGAGCAACCCTTGATTATCTACATCCTTTGCAGACATAAATACACATCTTTTTGTTTGCATGTAAGGTGTGCATTTATTGACCGTTTACCTTCCAATAACCAACCATTGTTGCTTTGTACCAGACACCCCTCACTACCCCAGTCTGTCCCACCCTGGTTTGTCTGGTTGTTTGTTTGTCACACCCTGAAATAGAGAAACACTCTTCGGAGTGCAAAAAAAAATTAAGTAAAAGTTGTTTCAAATGAATCCAAATCTATGGGAAAACTATAATTTTTTCAATGACAAGATCAAATAATTGATCCCAGGCAGTGTATGTATAGGCAACAGACCACTGCCTTGATCGATCCTGAATTTTTTTTTCTTTGCTGTTAAGAAATGTACAACCTCCCATTTTTGAGCTCTTTCAACGAGTGCAAGAAAAGGCTTCCTTTTTATTCTTTTATATTGTGGTCTTTTTTTAACCACAGGTTTCTACTCGTTTGTAGTATTACCTGCAGCAGGGTTTTGCTGGTTTGGAAAGGCCAAAAGTTCAAGGTTCCGTAACCACCATGTCCCATTTCTCAGAGTAGCAAATTACATCATTCCTTGGTAAATCATTCACTTGTAGCCAGCTGCTGGGTACACAATGCTGGCCTCGGTGTATTAACATGGCTAATTTGACTTTTTTGGCTACTTTTAGCATAAAGTGTTAAAATAAGGTCTTTTGATTGTGTAATTGTAAGTAGCATACCTAGTCTCCAAAAAAGTATACCTGGTCCATTCTGAAGTGAGATGAAACCTGAACTAAGCTCCAGCTCTCCATCAGCATGACATCATTATCCATGTATGAATTCATACTTGGAATTGTCACAAAGCCTTGGGCATAAATAGGGCCACTATACTCGTTTTAAATACAGGTATTGAGCTCATGGGAAAACAACGGATTAACAAGAGAAGAAAACAACAATGGGGCAAAGGGAAAAGTGGTAGAACAAATAGATACACCACTGATCAATAAGAGGAAATGGCACTACTCACAATAAGTTATGGATATTGGCAGGTTCTTCGGTGTGGTTGATTTTGTGTATTAATTATGTTGAAAAAAGTTGTTGGTCCTAATTCTATGGTTATTAATGAGTGTGGAAAAAACACACCATTCTTGATTTCAATACCCTAACCCTGACCCCTATAAAAAAAAATAAACTCACTCCCACAATATCCCTAACTTGTGAGCAGTGTATGTTAGACTGAGCGCTGGCACAGTCAAGCTCAGTTGTGGAAATGGGAGAGACTGTGGCATAAAAATGGAAAGGTGACTCGCAGTCGTTTAGGTAAGAGCTCATGACAACTGACTCAGGAAATGGTTCCACTGGCAAAAGATAGGGGTATGAAAGAATGTAAGTGATTGTTGAGTTTGGTCTTTGAGATGAAACAAGGAAAGGGTTTCTGGCACAACGCATGCAAACTGTCGGGGGCAGAGGCTGGACAGAGAGGTGAGAGGGCAGGAAGAGCAATACCACAATACCGTCGGTTAAAAAAAGAAACTGCAAGGCCATCAATCTGCCTATGGCGAAGAAGAAACACACTCCAGATGAAGTCTTTGCACACCGTTAAGCGGAGGGTGTTGGACGAAGGATCTGACCCTGCGGGTAATTTCGAGAGCACAGCCAGGTTTGGAGCTCCAGACACGACCTCTCCTTAAAGCTAATCTTGGAAATACATTAACAGAAACAGAAAGGGATGCTGCTGCAGATTGACTGGTGAAGGGCTTCATGAGAGTGAGACAGAGACAGACAGACAGCCAAATCTATAAGAGATATCCAGTGAGATATCCCAGACCACTTATTTGAGGGCATCTATCCATTGATATCAACTGCATATAAATAGCATGTCCAAGGTGGAGTGACTTGGGTGGAAGCCAAAGTGATGGTTTGATGTCTGTTGCTGCTACCAGTTCTGTTACTTTTCTTATGAAGAGAAGTCCGACTGGTCTATCAATAAGAGAGGTGATTTTCACACCATTCCCATGAATGGGGAGGAAGGAGAGTGAGGAAGGGAGACGAGGGGGGGGGGGGGGTGGGGAGGGAGGAGGGAAGAGATATATTCTGGACTTTGGCCTTTGCTGCAAAGACAGAGTGAAGGCAATCGGCTTCAGCATAAGCGATATCTGTTGTGACAACATCTTTCAAGATCAAACAAACAGACGCGTAGCACTTATTGAGACATATTTGGCCTAGTGCCACCATTTGTATATGGTGTAAGACCTGCAAGTTCTGAATTCAGGTGGGCTAGGTACTGAAGTTTTGCCCATCTGATGATAGAAAGATAATGATTACAAGCTTTCCAGAGACTGCAGGTTCCCACCAATAGGATGGCTTTCCAGGATGGAGGGAAAAAGCAAGTTGCTTTCTTGCAATTGCTTCCATGCATGAAATTTTACAAAGGTGTGCAGACTCGGTGGTGTAATTGTTGGAGGGTCCGGTCCAAGTCTGGGAGGTTGGTGGTTCAAACCCTGACCTACTTTTGACGAGGAATGGGGCTCGCGATGCCCTGTAATGTTTTTTTGTACGAGCTGTTGTATTTTCCTCACACAAACAACAAGCTGCATTAATTATTTTGACTCGTACATTCAAGGATTTCTCTCTAGTTTTTTTTTTTTTTCAAAAACAAACCAACGGACTCTCTCGTGCTTTTCCACTCTTTCAAAAATCAAACTCCAGTAAAGTTAGCCAAAGCGTACGGGCCAAAATAAGCACGGAGAAAGTTTCCGACAGATTCGGAAGCACCACATCCACTGAAATGGTCAAAAAGTTAGACTCGCTGAAAAAAACACCTCGAACAGAACCTCAACTTAAGACTTGAAACAATTACAATGGATATATGATACTTAAAAGGGAAGTGTAAATGATTCAAAGTGACATCAATTGATATTCAATATATGGATGGCCCCGAACATGGTTTTAAGAACTGGGAAAGCCTAAGCCAGTGTAATCCCAAGGAGATAAGTGAAAATATTAAATGACTGCTTTATGAACAAGCATCCTTGTAATAGATGTAAAATTATACCGTCGTCTACTAACGTCTTTGTCGTGCTTGATGGTGTATGGACAAGCTCCACTGAGCCCTTATCACGGTACAAACACAACATTTAACTGTTCCCTTAACCCCCCTGCAGTCCAAAGACAGTCTACCTCTAAAGGAGGGGATACAAGACCTCTTGGTGAAACACCACCTCTTCAGCTGGGACATCGATGGCTAGAAAAATGCCAAGAGCACTGGAGTGAAGAAATGAACTGTGAAACGAGACCAACGATGGAGATAGAAAAGAAGAATGTAAATCGATCTCAGATGTGGGTAGGAGTAAATGAATGAGCACAGGTAAAGGTAACATTACAGGCAAACTTTATGTAAAGTAAATAACATAGCATTTACTCCCCCGTCCCCATCCAACTCCTTCACCTCCATTCACATCCACCTTGCTGACTATTTGCTCAAAGTGAACAGGTAGTATGATCTGTAAGCAAGTGTAGAGAACACAAAATGCTGCCCATGAAAGTCTTGGTGAGGCCTGAGACTCGGTGTAAATACACATCTCCATGTCGGTAACATGTTCACAAACTGTTGTAGAAATTTGAAAGGATTCTTTATTTAAAAAATAAAAAACTGTGCTATTAATCCATGTTCTGTATTTATTTAAACTAATCCAGGCATCCACTACCATCCTTGACCATGTTGTGGAACGTCGGCCGAGGCCCTCACTTTTTCACCTTTATTACCCTCGCTAGAGGAGAGGGTATTGCATTTGAGTCCGTTTGTCTGTCTATTTGTTTTGTCTGTTCACAGAATAAATATGATTTTCTCTGCAACCGTTAGTCCAATTGACAGGAAATTTTCACCACAGGTGCACCTCCTCCTATAGAATTTTTAATGATAATTATGTCATAGTTCACGACTTCACGTGGTACGTGTGCCATCTTGGAAAAACCGAAAAACTTTGCACATCTATATTGCTGAAAGCACTCCATAGAAAAAATTGAGACATGGCTCATTGTAAAGAACTCCATGTGGAATAAAATATGTTAATGCCGATGTCATAGGTGCCTCCATTATGACGTCATAATTCGACAAGTACAAAACTTCATCTGATCAGGATGAAATTTCTTGAGCGTCATCTAGGGATAAATTGGTGGAGAAAAAAAAAATGATGACGTCATCGGTCATGTGGTTCGGAAGCCATATTTGTTTTATCACAAGAGCCTTAGAAACCACTAAAAATACGTCCTGACGAGGGTCTGCAATCTGATTGCTCTTTCTTCACTTTTTTTTGTTT
The DNA here is from genome assembly GCF_964187855.1 of Myxine glutinosa. Lineage (NCBI taxonomy): Eukaryota > Metazoa > Chordata > Myxini > Myxiniformes > Myxinidae > Myxine > Myxine glutinosa. The sequence goes on along the minus strand of NC_136263.1, from coordinate 95,975,289 downwards.
TCTCCGCAACCGCTTCGGCGATCGACACAAAACTTTCAACATAGGAGCGCTTATACAAGGAGAATTTTTTCAACAAAGCTATATGATTAGATGGAAAATGCTTCTGGCATTCTATAAAGTTTGTTTTCTGTAGGCATGGGTTGCAGGGTGTTTTACGTATCAGGAATAAACGGTCTCGACCTTGCTTCGCTTAACCTCGACCGAATGACTGCATCGTTGCAGCACAGCAGATACATGGTGTAATAAGAAAAGTCTTTTCATGATGCATCAACTTTTGCAAATAGTAGGAACACTTGCAGTTCCAACATTGCCAGCAGCCTTTACCGATTATTGGAATTTTCCTTCGGGAGACATTTTCTATTTGGCCATTACTGCAAACAAAAACCACAGTCGCTCCCAAAACACCAAACAAAGGATTTCCAAGCCTACAGCCAAAGGAGGGCGTCCATCTTTATTGCTGCCATCGAGGAATAATTTTGCCTGCATCATGGACCTGATAAATGGAATCAGTAAAATGCTTTTTTTTTTTAAGACACATGCACAAATGCTCAAGCTGGTTTGCCGAGATTGATCTTTCTCTGCAGAGATATTTGGCAATTTAAATTGCAATTTAAATTGCCAAATAAAATCCATAAGAAGTTGTTCAAATTTATATTTAATAATCTTTTTTGCTATTAAATCATGAAGAAGGGACAAACTAAGACAGAGATGGCTCGACGTATTGAAAAGTGACATGGAGAAGAAATAATTAAGATCAGAGTATGCAGAGAACAGGGTATTTTGGAGACAGAAGATCGGAGCAGCTGACACAACAGTGTGGGATGAAACAGCCGGAAAGGTAGAAGATTTGTGTTTTTGATCGCAAGGCCTTATCAGACAAAAGTTTTTAAAACTTGTACAATTGATTACTGCACAATGCCATGTAAGGTGAAGAGTACTTCAAGAAAATGCCTCATTTGCATAACCCAATTGAATGACATCAGATTAGATTGACCAATCAAAAGGATGAATCTTGAATGCAGTCTAAATGCACTGCCGTGCTATGGGATTATGGGCTGGTCATAAACGATCCTTCAAGCTATGCACAGGTTGCCCCTATCCATTCAACATGTAGACAAACTCTTCCATTACCCTCTCTGAATATTTTTTTATTTTTTCAATGCAACTCATGGTACACAGATGACTATGTGCTTATTCATTATTGACAAGGATCGGCAAGATTTTTTTGATTTTGATTATTGATTATAGTGACATCCACCAAACAGTTTATCCACTTCATTACAAACTGACATTGGGAAAACTTCCCCGCACCCTCCAAGATCTGCAATAGGAGATGATGGTATCGATTCCATGAGCTGGTTTATAAGCAAATGAGGGATATTCATGAAAATACTTGTGGGGAATAAAATTGAAATAAAAAATGTTGTCACCCCACCAAGGTGACCATCCAGGTGCACTTCAGGCTACTGTACGTTTTACTGGAAGGCATGCCACACCTTTATTCACACATTTACGTGGTTGATCAAAGCTACGAAAGAAGCACAACGTGTACTTAAATTAAAGCAGGACTATAAGATATTTTGGAAATGTACAATGCTGAAAACCTGTACTTTTTGTTTTTTCAAAAGTGCAAACTAAGAAGTTTATCCTTTGCCACCATTTACATAACTGAACTTGAAGAAATTCTGGCTTCAAGAGAAAACGTCCGAAATGATAAAATACCCTTTCTCTTAAACCGACATTTTTAAGATTGTTCCATATGGCACATGAAGAACAAAGAAAGTGCAGCTAAATGTTGTAGTTAATGCCAGTGGATGCCTAAGAGAAGACCTGGATGGGGGTCTGTGCTGCTTGCTTCCCTCTGTGACGCTGTCCGCCTCTCCGCTTCCCACCACGTTGGCCCTGCAAACAAGGTAGCATTCAGCCTTCAAGCGACAGCACGCGCACATCACTAAATGTATGTTCCTGCACCGTGCAATCCTTCACTGTAATCAGGATTATTAGTGAAGATATTCCTTGCAAGGTCGATGGTGACTTAGTGGTTAAGGCAGTTGGCTTGGGATCTTAAGGGCCTGAGCTCAAGCCCCAGTCGTACCAAAATAACACCGGGCAGGTTGACCCAGCTGGTCACCAGCATGGTCAGCAAAATGAGTGAGCCAGCGCAGTCCTGTTTCGGAGTGGTGACCTCTCTAGGATTATGCCACCTAACCAATGAAACTGCCTCGGTCGCCTTATCCACCTAATGGTGTGAGGAAGGTCATCCATCCATATAATATTCCTTGTAATCATGCAGCAGGGGCTACATCTTCAGCCTCTGAGTCACCAAATGAAGTATTCATCCATGTCAAGTTTGTTTTGACTTTCTTTTCTTTTTTTAATAAAGGTATTGAGGCTCATGGAAGAATGGATCAACAGACAAAACAGTGCAAGGAGAAAACAATGGATTGACAAGAAACTTACACACCACAGCACAAGAGGAGGAATGGATGTATAAGGTGTGAAAAGTGCCTTAATAGAGCAAGTAAAGTTAAGTTGTGTAAATTGTCGAGACCACAAGATAGTAGTGGGCAGCAGAGTTATTACAGCGGACCAACTTATTTACATACTGAATAACTCGCGTGACCTCAGACAGTTCCATAGGCAAGAAAAGAGAGCGGTATTAAAGAATTGGGGTAACTGCTGAGATTAGATTTGGGGAGGGTAACAAAAAGGGTTTCTGGCACGAATGTGCACAAGTTGAAGGGGGCAGGGCCTTGAGAAAATTGCTCTCATCCGGCTATGTGGAGAGGTGAATGAGCAGGAAGAGAAAGACCAGAATAGAGCTGTGAGACTAACATGCTATGAATAGTGAGGCTGTATCTCCAGGTACCCACTCAGAGGCTAACCACATAACTGGGGCATTTACCTGCTCGTCTTTCAAGAGGGGCAGTAAAATATGCCACTAAAAGACATGTTTAAGGGAGATGTTCCAATTTCGTTTCTCCAGGATGACTGAGGCAGATCACCACAGCACCGAATGGAATATTCTCCAAAGTGATATAATGGGTTTTTTCAGTGACAAAGACACTTCAATCATGCACATCAAGAACAACAATGGTCCAAAAATATTGGCTTGAAAAATAGTGGGCTCCAAGTACGGCAAAGGATAATATTCCGTGAAAAGCAACCTGCTGTTTGCAAGTGCACAGGAACTATGATTGCGGTCAATGAAGGAACCCAGGATACCATTAGCTGGAATTTTGGAAATTGATGTGGGTGCTGGATTGGGGCAAATGCACATGAGATGTCCAGCAAGATATTCCTGACCTCTTGTTTGAGATTGAGGGCATTCATTCATTGATGACAGAAGCAGTAGCATATCCAAGGTGGAATAACATGGTTGGAAGTCAAACTGATGGTTAAAGATGAATTACAAAGAAAAGGTGAGTTTTGATTTCTGCAGATTCCAGTACTTTGTTCAGGCTATGGATGACTGATCAATAGTTGGTCAAGTTTGGCAACGTTCTTATGAATTAGGGTAATACTGGCAATTTTCCAGATGCAGGAAGGTGTTTCTCAGAAAATGACCTGGAAAACAGCAAAGAAGCACAAGAATACACGGCAGAGGAGTGGTTTTTGAGTACGAGGACACATGCTGTGGGGGTCATTGAAATAGGTGAGGAATTTCTCCACCTTGGCAGGAGTGAAGTTCAAATGATGCAGGATATTTTCAGTGAGGAGGTGTAGGATTGGTACAGAAAGAGAAGGATTGGGGACCACGGCCTTTTTGGCGCAGGCAGGTAGCCTCAGCATGAGTCCATTGTCGACTCAATCATTCATGAAGGATCAGATGTGATGTTCCATAGATGTTGACCAAATGCCACCAAGTTTTATGGATTGTGAAAGACATGCCAGTTTGGACGTCAGGTAGGCCTGTTGCCGAGTTCTGATTCGTCCGAGGACAGAAACACTGGTTGAGGGCCTTGTGGTGAGACTGTACGGCTTTCCAAGTCCAGTTATTTCGTGTCTGAAGAAAAAGGTTCTGCGATTATGACAGAAAATCACATGATGATGTCACACCCATGCATTCAAGGACCACAACAACTATGAACAACAATGAAAAATCTTCAAATCTATGCTCGGAGCAGGAATCTTCTGTATAATGAATAATATACAACAATTTATTCCTACCAATTAAATTAATACGCAACGATGAACGATTGTGCAATTAAATTTGTGAAAATTAAAACTCTCAAATTCAAAATAAACATTGGTCAATGTAGAGAGCAAAACCAATAAAACCCAAAGGGTTTACAGGAAGTTAAACTGGCTTCTTGATCTGTTTGTTGCAGTCAAACCATGAGCAAAGGAAGAAAACTATTGGGATTGAAATGTAACCATAAACCTGGAGCCTGTCGATGGTGATTTCAATAAAGGGCTGAAATGGACACTTGGTGGGAAACATGAGCTACATACAAGGACTCCTTTATGAACTACTGTGCTTTACCGCTTGCTTTATCTCATTTGCAGACGGATATTTAACAACAAACTGGCTTCGGATCTTAAGGTCCAGCAAGCATGACTTGCCAAATCAATCCGATTGGAAAACCCAACCTCTCCATACATTTTATTATCCTTTACTTGACCAGGAAGCGAAGATTATTTGAAAACGAAGACACTATCTTGGGTGGACTTTGAAAAGAACACGAAACACCATTAACTCATCCGAATACTGGTCAAAAACCTATGACAAGGGCATTGTGTTTGCCTACAAAGCCACAGTGGCATTGGTGGTGCATTTCACCTGACAAACCTGTGCAAGTGCTGAGCCGGACACCCCTTGTTCCGCTGCCTCGTCATGTAGCGTAGCAGATGATCCAGCAGCTGCTCCATCGTCTCTCCGAGTACCAGAACCTTGGCCCTTCCTTGCTGGTTGCATTTTTATCTGCTGGAGCTTTGTGTTAGACAAAGCCATGTTCGACGTCTGAAACAACTGAAGCAAATGTCAAAAGATTCTAACTTGTAAAGATGTATGTGATTAAGTGATGTACACTGTACCATGATCTATCTGTCACCATCACAAAACAAATAGGTTGAGTGTAATTTAAAACACCAACACTTGGAATCGAATGCAATATTGTATACAAAGGTATTCGTATCGCAGTCAAAGTTGACAGAGAGCAGCTTCATCGATATTCTGATTCTGATGCAACATACTCTGTTACAGAGCGTCGGTTCTACCGAAGGAGTTTTTTGGCAAGGGCTATTTTGGGTGGTTTTGCCATTGTCTACATAACAATAATTCTGTGACCAACCTAACTTGTGAACCAGTCATGGGATTTTCACCAAACTAGGTATAATTATATATGATGCAAAATCCCATCGCTGGTTCACGAGTTGGCGCAGAAACATAATTTTTTACTTAACATGATCTAAAACCTTTTGACCTCAAAATCTAATCAGTTCATCTTTTCATCATTATACATACCTGTACCAAGCTTGACTTAGATCCCTTCAGCCGTTCTTAAGTTATTGCGGTCAATAAATAATCGCAACTTACCATGACCTCTGCTCTTTGACCTCCTGACCACAAAATCGAATCAGTTTATCTTTGCATCATAATATATAATTATACCAAGTTTGGTGAAAATCCCATGACTGCTTCACAAGTTAGCTCGGTAACAGAATTTTTACCTGACGGGACGTCTAACCTTTGACCTCTTGACACCAAAATCTAATCAGTTGATCTTTACATCATTAAAAATTCCTGTACCATGTTTGAATTAGATCCCTTCAACCGTTCTCAAGTTATAAACCTATGAGACATTGACCTTTTGACCCCAAAATCAAATCAGTTCATCTTTGCATCATAATACATACTTGCACCAACTCTGGTCAGAATCCCATCACTGGTTCACAAGTTATTACAGCAACAGGATTTTTACCTGACATGAATTCTGACCTTTGACCTCTTGACCCCAAAATCTAATCAGTTTATCTTTACCTCATTATACATACCTGCACCAAGTTTGACTAAGATCCTTTCAGCCGTTCTCAATTTATTGCGGTAACGAAAAGCTGTCACGGATGGACAGACAGACAACCCAAAAACAATGCCTCCGGCAACAAAGTCTCCAGATGCATTAAAAACCCCATTGCTTCAAGAAAATTGGAAACGTTTTAACCTTAAGTACATGCATATGGATGTGTACACAGCACTCACCTTGGTAATTGTGCCTACTGCTTTGGTTCGGCCTTCACGGAATACAAGCCGCGTATCCACATGTAGGTATTCTGGGTTCTTTATAAAGCGGAAATGCACAGTGGCTTTGTCACCTGTCCGGAGGCAATCTCTGCTCATGAAGATTATAGTGGCCGTCTGCCGAATACTGCCACAGTGCACTGAACACACAAATGGGGAAAAAGGCATGATTACGATAAACCACACAGGATAGAGATGATATGCACTAATGAGTAATCACAACAGACATGTATACAGTGCCTTCAGAAAGTATCCACACCCCTTGACTTTCTTCACATTTTGTTGTGTTACAGCCTGAATTTAAAATATATTAAATGGAGATTTTTTTGTCACTGATCTACACATAATACCCCATATAATGTCAAAGTGGATTTGCATCCAATTTCCTTTCATCATCCTTGAGATATCTCTACAACTTGATTGGAGTCCACCTGTGGCCAATTCAATTGATTCGACATGATTTAGAAAGAAACACTTTTCTATATATTATACAAGGTCCTGCAGTGCATGTCAGAACAGAAACTTTACCAGGAAGTCCAAGGAACTGTTCGTAAAACGCCGAGATAGTGAGATAGCAAAAAGCTGGGGAAAGGTAGAAAACAATTTCTGGTATTGAAAGTTCCCAAGAGCACAGGAAGCTCCAACATTAGGAAATGGAAAGAATATGGAACTACCCAGACTCTCCCTAGAGCTGGCCGTCCAACCAAACTGAGCAACCGGGCAAGAAGGACCTTGGTCAGGGAGATGACCTAGAACCCAATGAGCACTCTGACGGAGCTACAGAGTTCTTTGGCTGAGATGGGAGAACTTGCAGGACAACGGTCTCTGCAGCACTTCACAAATCTAGGCTTTACGGGAGAGTTGTCAGACGAAAGCCACTCCTAAGAAAAAGGCAAATGACAGCACGCTTGGTTTGCAAAAAGACACGTGAAATACTCAGAGCATGAGGCAAAAGATTATGTGGTCTGACGAGCCAAAAATTGAACTCTTTGGCCTGAATGCAAAGTGCTATGTCTAGCAGAAATCAAGCAGAGCTCATCACCCATCTAACACCATCCCTACCGTGAAACATGATGGCGGCAGCATCATGCTATGGGGATGCTTTTCAGCAGCAAGGACTGGGAGACTTAAGGATAAAGAGAACAATGAATGAAGCCAAATACAGGCAAATACTTCGAGAGAACCTGCTTCAGAGTGCTAATGACCTTAGACTGCAAAGATTTACGTTCCAACAGGACAATAACCCCAAGCATACATCCAAAGTAACACTGGAATGGCTTCAGAACAAGAACATGAAAGTCCTTAAGTGGTCCAGCCAAAGCCAAGATTTGAATCCCAATGAGAATCTGTGGAAAGACTTGAAGATTGCTGTTCACCAATGCTCCTCATCCAATGTGACAGAGCTTGAGCAAAATCTGCAAGGATTAATGGCAGAAACTACCAAAATCAAGATGTGCAAAGCCGATACAGAATACCCAAACAACAACAACAGGCATTTTAAAGGCCATTTTCCCTGCAAGAGCGGGGGTTAGCCTTGCGGTCCCCATGACAATCTTCTCCATTTTGCCCTATTTTCTGCATCTCTGCTTGTTAACCCCCTTGCCCGCATTTCTTCTTCGACCATCTTTAGCCAAGTCTTTCTCGGTCTTCCCCGTCCTCTACTTCCTTCCACATTCATTTCCATCACTCTTCTCAACCAGTCACTTTCATCCTTCCTCAACACATGACCAAACCATCTCAAACTGTTTCTCTTCACAGCATCCATCATAGGCTCTATTCCCATCATATTTTGCAATTCATCATTTGGCTTCCTCTCTCTCAACGATACTCCACACATCCACCGAACCATTCGCATTTCCACCCTTTCCAGCCTTTGTTGCTGCTCTACGTTCATTACCCATGTCTCGCTCCCATAAATCATAACACTTCTCACACATGCAGCACACACCTTATCCTTCAGCTTCAACGACACTCCCCTCCTCGTCAGCATGCCACTCGGTTCCCGAAACTTCTTCCATGCACATCTCACTCTAGCAACCGTTGCCGGGTCTGATCCACCTTCTCCATTCAGCATGACTGCTAGGTAACAAAATGTTTTCACACCTTCCAGCTTCACGCCGTCTCCAAGATCCAACTCAACATTTCCTCCATCTGCAGCTCCCTCTGTGCACACCTTACACTTGAATGTAGCTGCCACACTGGTTAATGACCCTCTCAAACCACTACATTTTTGATGAACCCACTCAGCGCACATTGTACATTGAATTGAGTTCACTCCGACACCCTTCCTGCACATAGCACATGGCCACTTCCCAGTTCTTTCCACCTCACAACATGCTTTACCACTTGCCATCACCTTTTTTTTTCGATATTCACCTTCAGACCTTTCGTCTCCATACATTCCTTCCACTTGTTCATCTTCTCCTTCAGTCCATTCATACTTTCTGCAATCAACACCAGATCATCTGCATACAACAACTCCCACGGTAAACCCTCCTTTACGTTCCGAGCCAGCACCTCCATCACAGCTACAAATAGTAATGGCCTTAGTACCGACCCCTGATGCACTCCCACCTTCACCTCAAACTCACCACTGTTCCCGTCTTTCGTCCTTACAGCTGTGCGCGCTCTTTTGTACATTGCATTCACTACTCTGATCAACCATTCCTCCACTCCTAACTTCCTCAATGCCCATGTCACTACTTCACGTGGAACCCTATCGAATGCTTTCTCCAGATCAACAAACCCAAGAAACAACTTCTTCCTCTTCTCCATGTACTTCTCCTGCAACTGCCTCACAATAAAAAGCACGTCTGTCGTTCCTCTTCCTGGCATAAATCCAAACTGCATTTCGTCAATCTTCACTTTCTTCCTTATCCTCCTCTCCAACACCCTTTCCAATACCTTCATTCCATGCTCCAATAACTTTATCGCTCGATACGAGCCACAGTCCAGAGAGTCACCTTTCCCCTTGTATAGAGGGACGAGGGTACTCAGTTCCCAATCCACTGGAATGCGGCCTTCTTTCACCACCAGATTGCAGATCTCTGTCATTCTCTTCACACCCCAATTTCCCGCTGCCTTCAACATATCTCCCACAACTCCCGTCGGCCCTCCCGCTTTTCTACTCTTCATTGCTTTAATCGCTTCCTCAACTTCCTTCTCAGTTATCTTCTCTGCTGGTCCTAAAACTGGGTTACTCTCTATGTTGCCATCCCATTCATTCTCTGCATTCAACAGTATTTCCATATATCTCTTCCATCTTCCTTTAATTCCATCTGGGTCCACAACGATTTGTCCCTCTTCATCCTTCAAGCAACTCACCCCCATCACATCACACCTCTCTTTCGCTATCTGCTTTGCAATCCTGAATACCGCTCTCTGACCCTCTTCCAAATCCAAGCGTTCTCCGAACATTTTCCTGCATGCCTCCTGCGCCTTTGCTACCTCTTTCTTTGCAGCCTTCTTGGCTGCCTTATAACTTTCATGCTCTTCCTTTTCTGCCCCCGTACCCTTCGCCTTCTGCCACTCCTTGAACTTCTTCCTCTTCTCGTCAATCTTCTTTCCAACTTCATCATCCCACCACCATGTTTCCGAGTGCCTCGGTGGTCCTTTTATCCATCGACATATCCATTTGTCCATCGACACAGACATACAAATCACACAGACACAGACACAGACAACACAGACATGCAAGAAGATGCAAATCTGTAATCACTGGCAAAAGCACTTCTATGAGGTATTGATTAAGGGGTTGAATACTTATGTAAGTTATATATTTCTGTATTTCATTTATAATTATTTAGTAAAAATAAAAAATAAAAAAAATTAATCCATTTTGACATTATGGGGTATTTCGTTCAGATCTGTGACCAAAAGAAATCTCAATTTTACCCATTTTTAATTCGGGCTGTAACAACAAAATGAGAAAATAAGTCACTGTATGTGCTCTACCGAGTGCTGTTCTAGTATTATCATTATTATTTATTATTATTGAGAGTGATAACAGGAAGAAAAGAAAAAAAAAAAAAACCACTTTTAGAGGCCATTTTTCCCCGCAAGAGGGGGTTGGCCTTTTTCGGGAACTGTGGTTGTTGTTGTTTTTCGGTCCCCTTTTTGAAGCAATGTTTTACGGCCGGATGCCCTTCCTGACGCCAACCCTTTTTGCCGCCTTTAACGACAAGCAGGGAATTACCAGTGAACTGGTACTCAATTTGCCGACCTCGGAAGGATGACAGGCTGAGTCAACCCCCCTGGCGTTAATTCAGCGATTGACCGGGATTCGAACCCAGGATCCTAGGATCCTAAGCCGGCACCCTAGCCGCTAGCCCAACACCAGGGATTTGTGATAACAGGAAGAATAACTGATATTGTGGCGGACACAAAAGCCCACTGGCGTGGTGACATCATTCCACGCACCAAGTGGGCGGTGGCCACGCCCGAGGGGTAGGCGTGGCCTCATGATATACACCGGGCGACCAGCCCGGAGGAGTTCAGTGTTACAGTGTAGTCTTACAATAAACACGTTTTTATGTTACCGCTTGTCCGCTTCCTCCTTGCTCACAAGCAGCGCGCATAACGCCGCGCTTTACTGGTGACCCTCGACGTTGGATCTGCCGGAGCGATCCTTCCACACGCGACGCCATCGCCATGGCCGACTTCGTCAAACTTCCGGAATTTTGGGAGGCTCAGGCCGAAGTCTGGTTCGTCCAGGCCGAAGCCCAATTTCAGCTTCGGCACCTCACCGGCGATGACACGCGCTATTGCCACGTCGTCGCCTCCCTCGGGCCCGGCACGGCCGCTCGAGTTGTGTCCGTCCTTCGCCACCCACCGAAAGGCCACAAGTACGAGGCACTCAAGCGGCTACTCCTAGCCACGTTCAGCCTCACGGACGACGCACGGGCCGACCGCCTCCTGGATCTCCCCGAGCTCGGTGAGACGCGCCCGTCGGTCCGAATGGACCATATGCTGTCACTGTTGGGCGACGAAGCCCCCGGTTCGCTATTCCGGGCGCTTTTCCGTCGCCAACTTCCAGCGCAGGTTCGCCTCGCGTTGGCCGGGACCGGGCTAACGGAACCCCGAGCATTGGCGGCCGAGGCGGACAAGTACTTCGCCGTTTCGGACACGCGGGCGAGCGTCGGCGTGGCCGTCACGGCATTCGACGCTGATGTTCAGCAGCGCGCTGATGTTCAGCAGCGCGCTGATGTTCAGCAGCGCGCTGATGTTCAGCAGCACGCTGATGTTCAGCAGCGCGCTGATGTTCAGCAGCACGCTGATGTTCAGCAGCATGCTGATACGCACCTCGTGAACGCCGCCACGCCCCGCCCACCGCCGCGGCGAAAACCGCCACCGCGGGGAAACCCGTCGACTCCACCGGCCTGGCGGAGCCAGCCGCGCTCCTCCAGCTCCACCACCTGGTGCTGGTTCCACGCCAAGTTCGGCCACGAAGCTCGGCGGTGTCATCCGCCGTGCTCCTTCAACGGGTCGGGAAACGCCCGGGCCGGCGCTCAATTGTGGCGATGAGCGCCGGCCGTTCGAGCAGGCTGCTGTTCATAACGGACACCTTCTCCGGGCGCCGTTACCTGTGCGACACGGGAGCACAGGTGAGTGTCATTCCCGCCGGCACGTCAGACAAGCACGCCGCGGGTGGGGGCCCCGCGCTGCTTGCCGCGAATGGGACGCCCATCCGTACGTACGGAAAACGCTGCCTCTCTCTGCGGTTTGGAGGGCAGGTTTTCCGATGGACGTTCGTCACCGCCGACGTGCCCATGGCACTGCTTGGCGCGGACTTCCTGTGCGCTAATGGGCTCCTGGTCGACGTCAAGCGCAGACGGCTTGTCCAGGCCGAGACGTTCAGCTCGCTCGCATGTGCGTTGCCCAGCTCAACGAGCGGCTTGCCAAGCGGCTTGCCGAACGATTCGGTTCCGGCCACGTTGGTCTGTACGCTTCCGGCAGCGGACGCATTCACCCGCCTCCTCGCCGGCTTCCCGGCCCTCACGCGGCCCACCTTCTCGGCGGGGGCCGTCAAGCACGGGGTGGCCCATCACATCCCCACCGTCGGGCCACCGGTCTACGCCCGGGCACGCCGCCTCGAGCCGACGAAGCTGGCGGTGGCAAAAGCGGAGTTCGCTACCCTGGAGCGACTCGGCATCGTTCGGCGCTCAGAGAGCGCTTGGGCGTCGCCGCTGCACATCGTGCCGAAGCCCGGCGGGGGATGGCGACCGTGCGGGGACTATCGCCGTCTCAATGACGCCACGACTCCCGACCGCTACCCCGTCCCCCACATTCAGGACTTTTCCGCCCGTTTGGCGGGCAGGTCCTTCTTCTCGAAGGTGGACCTCATACGCGGCTACCATCAGGTCCCCGTCAGGCCGGAGGACGTCCCGAAGACGGCGGTCATCACGCCATTCGGACTCTTCGAGTTCCTGCGCATGCCCTTCGGTCTGAAGAATGCGGCTCAGGCGTTCCAGCGACTGATGGACAGCGTCCTGCGCGACTTGGATTTTGTCTACGTCTACCTGGACGATATCCTCGTCGCCAGCGCGTCCCGCGAAGAGCACCTACGCCACCTCCGCACGCTCTTCGAACGCCTGGGCCAGCATGGCCTGATTGTGAACCCCGCAAAGTGCCGGTTCGGCGCCGCCACAATCGATTTTCTGGGGCACCGTGTCACCAGGCACGGAGCCGTCCCCCTGCCGGCCAAGGTGGAGGCAGTGAAGGGGTTTCCGCGCCCCCGCACGATCAGAGGGCTGCAGGAGTTCCTGGGCATGGTGAACTTTTACCATCGGTTCCTGCCCCGTATCGCCCAGCTCCTGCGCCCCCTGCACGAAGCTCTCCGAGGTAAGCCGGGCAAAGGCGACGTTACTTGGACCGAGCAGATGGACACGGCGTTCACGGGCGCGAAGCTCGCCTTGGCTAACGCCACCATGCTCGCGCACCCGGCGCCCGATGCACCGATCGCCCTCACCACCGATGCCTCGGACTACGCGGTGGGCGTGGTGCACGAGCAATGGGTGCGTGGAGCTTGGCAACCGCTGGCGTTCTTTAGCCGGCAGCTTCGCCCGCCCGAACGCCGTTACAGTACCTTCGACCGCGAGTTGCTCGGACTTCACTTGGCGGTCAGGCACTTCCGCCATCTGCTCGAGGGCCGGGCGTTCACTGCCTTCGTCGACCACAAGCCGCTGATCTTCGCGATGGGCAAGGTCACCGAGCCGTGGTCGGCCCGGCAGCAGCGTCACCTCTCGGCCGTGTCCGAGTACACGACGGACATCCAGCACGTCGCGGGGAAGGACAACCCGGTGGCGGATTGCCTTTCCCGGGCCGTCGCCCACGCAGTCCACCTCGGCATCGACTATGCCCGGATGGCAGCGGACCAGGCCGCTGACCCCGACGTCCAGGCCTTGCGGACCGCCGTCACGGGCCTCCGCGTCACCGAGGTGCCGTTCGACGGCGCGGGCGCGGCCCTCTTGTGCGACGTCTCTCTCGGGCGTCCTCGCCCCATTGTGCCCGCGGGCTGGCAGCGCCAGGTGTTTGACGCCATCCACGGCCTGTCCCACCCGGGCGCGAGGGCCTCCCAAAGGCTGATCGCCGACAAGTTCGTCTGGCATGGCCTCCGGAAGGCCGTCCGCGGCTGGGCCAGGACATGCCTCGCGTGCCAGCGCGCCAAGGTGCACCGGCACATCCAGGCCCCGTTGGCCCCGTTCACGGTGCCGGAACGCCGGTTTGACCACGTCCACGTGGACCTGGTGGGACCTCTGCCCCCCTCGCGGGGTTTCACCCACGTCCTCACCATGGTGGACCGCACCACCCGGTGGCCGGAGGCCGTGCCCTTGGCGTCGACAACGGCGGCCGATGTCGCGCAGGCTTTCATCGCCACCTGGGTCGCCCGGTTCGGCGCCCCCTCAGACATCTCATCCGACCGCGGCCCCCAGTTCACCTCGGAGCTCTGGGGGGCGGTTGCGCAGGGGCTCGGGGTCCGGCTGCACCGAACCACGGCCTACCACCCCCAGGCTAACGGCCTGTGTGAGCGATTTCACCGCTCATTGAAGGCCGCGCTCCGGGCCACCCTCCGCGACGGCGGCTGGGTCGACAGGCTCCCCTGGGTCCTGCTGGGCCTCCGGACGGCGCCCAAGGAGGACCTGCGCGCATCCGCGGCGGAGTTGGTCTTCGGGCAACCGCTGCGGGTGCCGGGCGAGTTCCTCCCCGACTCCACGGCACCATGGTCCGCGGCACAGCAGCGCTCCGCTCTGCAAGAGACCGCCCAGAGGTTCGCCCCGGTGCCAACGGCATGCCACGGGCACCCACCGACGCACGTCGCCCCGGAGCTTCGCACGGCGGAGTACGTCTTCGTCCGCCACGATGCCCATCGGACACCACTGCGGCCCCCGTACGACGGGCCTTTCCGCGTGCTGGAGACCGGGGCGAAGCACTTCACCCTGGACATCGGCGGTACTCCTGACCGCGTTTCGGTAGACCGCCTCAAGCCGGCCCACCTCGATGTGGACCATCCACCGCCAGTGGCCCGACCCCCACGTCGGGGCCGCCCTCCTGCGGGCGGACCCCTGGCACCGCCCAGCCCCGCCGCCACGGCGCCCCCCGGTCCTGCACCCATCCCAGGGGCAGCCAGGGGCATCCCACCTGGTATCCCTGCACCCCGGACGCCGCCGATCGCCAGGGGGCGCTTCGGCCGGGTCATTCGTCTGCCCCGCAAACTGGCCCTCCAGGTGCGCGGGAATTCTGGGGGGGCGCGTGTGGCGGACACAAAAGCCCACTGGCGTGGTGACATCATTCCACGCACCAAGTGGGCGGTGGCCACGCCCGAGGGGTAGGCGTGGCCTCATGATATACACCGGGCGACCAGCCCGGAGGAGTTCAGTGTTACAGTGTAGTCTTACAATAAAGACGTTTATATGTTACCGCTTGTCCGCTTCCTCCTTGCTCACAAGCAGCGCGCGTAACGCCGCGCTTTAATATTAAGAAAGGGATAGTGGTTGAGGGTAGATCTCACAGGATGGTGTGGAAAGAAAGAGCATTTACCTTTGAGCCTTTGAGCTGGGTTTGATTGCTGAACAGACTATAAACTGCCGAGCTAGTAGGTGCCGGTGCCGTTGCCGGTCTTTGCTGGTAGGGAGTTGCTCACAAGGTGTGCCATCCTTTGATGTATGATGAGCTGGGGTCCTGTCTGCTCGCATTAGTTGGTCGACATAATCAGATAGGAAACGTTTGGGTTTATAATTAAAGACTCCACTAAATTTGGAGCACTTTTTAATAATTGTGTTTCGAATATTAGTGATTTTGTCATGAAAATGGTAGTGAAGAAATCAGAGCCTGCGGTTGTGCATTCTAAAAGAAAAGAAGCCTTTGGATAATTTCATTTAAGAGCTTGTTCAATATTTATTTTTTAAATGGGATTTTTGTTTGAGGAATGAGGTTTGGTCAATGTGCTTTATAATAGGATTGTTGACAAGAAAATGAAAATTTTTTATACAATCAAATCAGATTTTGAATGTTTTGTGAATTTTTCATTCCAGATGCTGACAGCAAGCTACGTTTTCTCATGGAGATGTTTAATGAATAGGCTGAATTTGAGTAGTGTGACAAGCACGTTGAGGGTGTATCTCTGAAAAAGTATTCAATTGTACCGAATAGTTAGGATCGGTGGGAGTAATTGCATAAACAGCAGATTTAGAGAATCTAGGTCCTGAAGTAGGAATCAAGACATTTTAGTCAAAAATTATACAACTATAAAACTGGTGGAAACATGGTGGAAACATGGTGGTGGGATGATGAAGTTGGAAAGAGGATTGACGAGAAGAGGAAGAAGTTCAAGGAGTGGCAGAAGGCAAAGGATACGGGAGCAGAAACAGCAGAGCATGAAAGTTATAAGGCAGCTAGGAAGGCTGCAAAGAAAGAGGTAGCAAAGGCGCAGGAGCCATGTAGGAAAATGTTCGGAGAACGCTTGGATTCAGAAGAGGGTCAGAAAGCGGTATTCAGGATTGCAAAGCAGATAGCGAAAGAGAGGTGTGATGTGATGGGGTGAGTTGCTTGAAGGATGAAGTGGGACAAATCGTTGTCGACCCAGATGGAATTAAAGGAAGATGGAAAAGATATATGGAAATGCTGTTGAATACAGAGAATTAATGGGATGGCAACATAGAGAGTAACCCAGTTTTAGGACCGGCAGAGAAGATAACTGAGAAGGAAGTTGAGGAAGCGATAAAAGCAATGAAGGGTAGAAAAGCGGGAGGGCCGACGGGAGTTGTGGGAGATATGTTGAAGGCAGCAGGAAGTTGGGGGTGTGAAGAGAATGACAGAGATCTGTAATCTGGTGGTGAAAGAAGGCCGCATTCCAGTGGATTGGGAACTGAGTACCCTCGTCCCTCTATACAAGGGGAAAGGTGATGCTCTGGAGTGTGGCTCGTACCGAGCGATAAAGTTATTGGAGCATGGAATGAATGTATTGGAAAGGGTGTTGGAGAGGAGGATAAGGAAGAAAGTGAAAATCGACGAAATGCAGTTTGGATTTATGCCAGGAAGAGGAACGACAGACGCGCTTTTCTTTGTGAGGCAGTTGCAGGAGAAGTACATGGAGAAGAGGAAGAAGTTGTTTCTTGGGTTTGTTGATCTGGAGAAAGCATTCGATAGGGTTCCACGCAAAGTATTGACATGGGCATTGAGGAAGTTAGGAGTGGAGGAATGGGTGATCAGAGTGGTGATGGCAATGTACAAAAGAGCGCGCACAGCTGTAAGGACGAAGGACGGGAACAGTGGTGAGTTTGAGGTGAAGGTGGGAGTGCATCAGGGGTCGGTACTAAGTCCACTACTATTTGTAGCTGTGATGGAGGTGCTGGCTCAGAACGTAAAGGAGGGTTTACCGTGGGAGTTGTTGTATGCAGATGATCTGGTGTTGACTGCGGAAAGTATGGATGGACTGAAGGAAAAGATGAACAAGTGGAAGGAATGTATGGAGACAAAAGGTCTGAAGGTGAATATCGGAAAAACGAAGGTGATGGCAAGTGGTAAAGCATGTGGTGAGGTGGAAAGAACTGGGAAGTGGCCCTGTACTGTGTGTAGGAAGGGTGTCGGAGTGAATTCCATTCAATGTACAATGTGCGCTGAGTGGGTTCATCAAAAATGTAGTGGTCTGAGAGGGTCATTAACCAGTGTGGCAGCTACATTCAAATGCAAGGTGTGCACAGAGGGAGCTGCAGATGGAGGAAATGTTGAGTTGGATCTTGGAGACGGCGTGAAGCTGGAAGGCGTGAAAACATTTTGCTCCCTCGGAGACATGCTGAATGGAGAAGGTGGATCAGACTCGGCAACGGTTGCTAGAGTGAGATGTGCATGGAAGAAGTTTCGGGAACTGAGCGGCGTGCTGATGATGAGGGGAGTGTCGTTGAAGCTGAAGGGAAAGGTGTGTGCTGCATGTGTGAGAAGTGTTATGATTTATGGGAGCGAGACATGGGTAATGAACACAGAGCAGCAACGAAGGTTGGAAAGGGTGGAAATGCGAATGGTTCGACAGATGTGCGGAGTATCGTTGAGAGAGAGGAAGACAAATGATGAATTGCGAAAGATGATGGGAATAGAGCCTGTGATTGATGCTGTGAAGAGGAACAGGTTGAGATGGTTTGGTCATGTGTTGAGGGAGGGATGAAAGTGACTGGTTGAGAAGAGTGATGGAAATGAATGTAGAAGGAAGTAGAGGACGGGGAAGACCGAGAAAGACCTGGCTAAAGATGGTGGAAGAAGAAATGCGGGCAAGGGGGTTAACAAGGAGAGATGCAGAAAATAGGGCAAAATGGAGAAGATTGTAATGGGGACCGCAAGGCTATCCCCCGCTATAGTAGGGAAAATGGCCTTTAAAATGCATGTTGTTATTGTTGTGTATAAAACTGTCATGATGCTGCTTTGAAGAGCTCTGCCTCATGGAGCATCCTGCCACTTCACAGGAAACAAGAAACCAAATAATTTCCCATTTTGTGTGGAATTTGAACCTGTTGTGCCTCTCTGTCTGGGTTTGTGACTAACGATCAGAAATTCAACTTGTACAAGGTTGATCCTCTTTTGGTTTGTTCAACTCGGTCTCCTCACCGTGTTCCTTCAACAAAAGAGCTTTGATCCAAAAGAGCTTTGATCCAAAAGAGCTAACATCCATAGAGTACCCGCCGATAAATTACGAGATGCTTTGATAAATGGAAGTTATGCAATGACAGCAACACAAATAAAGAACCAACAAGAAATGTTAAAACCATGACAGCAATAAAGATTGAAAAAATAAGTGAAATCAACATCTTAAAAATCCAAAGACACACAGCACACAAACTCCAGGGTTGGGATGGATGTGCCACCCACCCATAGCTTGGTAACGTGGGGCAATTGTTGTGGGGTGGTGAAGCACAAGAATCTCCGCTTCAAACTCCCAATTTGCCTCTGGATTGAGCTTCGGTGACACCATAACCATTCCTTTCCGAATCGTAGCACGTTTGATCTGTTGAAGCAAAGAATAACTAGGTAGGATGACAAGGACCATGGAGGAAAAGAAAGAGGAGATGGGAAGCCTGTTGATGGAGGGTTGAGGAAGGTGGCAACATACCTTTTTCAATGCGAAGGAAGCCGTCTGCCCACCACGCACTTCCTTTACAGGCATGCGCTTGCGATGGATGCTCTTGACCGCAATCGAATGGAAACCCCCCAAAGCATCTGGTCCCAGCAGCAATGTGTCATTGAGCCTGATGAGCCCTTTCAGAACTGTTCCAGAAACTACCGTCCCCACACCCTGTCATACATAAAAGCACTTAATCAGTATTGAGACAAGTGGAATGAAAATATATCCAGGTAGTGGACCAAAAAAATGGAAACACTTGGGTAAGTGGGGTACACCAAGTATATTGAAAGTAACAGCTTCCACAAAGGTGTGGCCCATGTGATTATTAAGCAAATAACATCCCAACATGCTAAGGGTCATGTATAAAATGCTGCACAGGCCTGGTTGCCCATAACTATGGCTAGCATGGCTGCAAGAGGAAACCTCAGTGACTCTGAAAGAGGGGTGATTGTTGGGGAGCTTTGGCAAAGGCAGTTCAACGAGCTGATGCTTCACAAGCAATGGTTTATATAATGATGTCAGCATGGTACTCTGAGGGAAAGACATCTTCAGCAAAGGGCAGCAGTGGGTGGAAGTGCATAGGTCAGATGAATCATCCTTCACCAGGTTCTCGACAAACGAACGAATTCACATGTGGCGCCAACCTAGAGAAATCTACAACCCTGAGTGCTTGGGCCCAACCGTGAAGGGTTGCGGTGGTTCTGTAATGTTGTGGAGTGCATTTTCCTGGTATGGTTTGGGTGCAGTCATTCCTTTAGAAGGCAAGGTCAATGCCAATCGCTAATTTATGGTACTGAGTGATCATCTTCACCCCATGTTGCAGAATTCCTTCCCTGCTGTTAGCGGTATCTTCCAGGATGACAATGCCCCCATCTACAGAGCACGTGTGGTCGCCCAATGGTTTGATGAGCATGACACTGACGTTATCCATATGCTATGGCCTTCTCAGTCACCAGATCTGAACCCAATCAAGCATTTATGGGATATTCTGGAACGATGCCTGAGACAGCGTTTTCCACCTCCATCAAACAGGTTTGAGTTTATAGATTTTCTCGTGGAAGAATGGTGCCGCTGTGGAAGAACCCCTTCTGCAGAATTCCAGACGCTGGTGGACACATGGTGGCCCAGCACCCTATTAAGTGTCGACATAAATCTTTCATTTTTTTGGTCCACGGCCTGTATATTTTAGCATATTCCTTGTTACAAAAGTAGAAGTAAAGTCAAATGAAAGCAGCAAATACCGGCAGGGCAAACCTGTAAATAAATGTCAGTATTAAGTCGATGGTCATTACTAAAAATAGCAGATATTTAAAAAACAAAAGCAGAAAGTAGATAAGAATTGCTATTTCTATTAAAACTCATGTAACCAACCACCAAAACTGTGATGAATAATTAAATTAAACCAACCACTCAAACTGTGATGAATAATTAAATGAACCAACCACCAAAACTGTGATGAATAATGAAATGAACCAACCACCAAAACTGTGACGAATAATGAAATGAACCAACCACCAAAACTGTGATGAATAATTAAATTAAACCAACCACCAAAACTGTGATGAATAATTAAATGAACCAACCACCAAAACTGTGATGAATAATTAAATTAAACCAACCACCAAAACTGTGATGAATAATGAAATGAACCAACCACCAAAACTGTGATGAATAATTAAATTAAACCAACCACCAAAACTGTGATGAATAATTAAATTAAACCAACCACCAAAACTGTGACGAATAATGAAATGAACCAACCACCAAAACTGTGATGAATAATTAAATTAAACCAACCACCAAAACTGTGATGAATAATGAAATGAACCAACCACCAAAACTGTGATGAATAATTAAATTAAACCAACCACCAAAACTGTGATGAATAATGAAATGAACCAACCACCAAAACTGTGACGAATAATGAAATGAACCAACCACCAAAACTGTGATGAATAATTAAATTAAACCAACCACCAAAACTGTGATGAATAATTAAATTAAACCAACCACCAAAACTGTGATGAATAATGAAATGAACCAACCACCAAAACTGTGACGAATAATGAAATGAACCAACCACCAAAACTGTGATGAATAATTAAATTAAACCAACCACCAAAACTGTGATGAATAATTAAATTAAACCAACCACCAAAACTGTGATGAATAATGAAATGAACCAACCACCAAAACTGTGACGAATAATGAAATGAACCAACCACCAAAACTGTGATGAATAATTAAATTAAACCAACCACCACAACTGTGACGAATAATTAAATGAACCAACCACCAAAACTGTGATGAATAATTAAATGAACCAACCACCAAAACTGTGATGAATAATTAAATTAAACCAACCACCACAACTGTGACGAATAATTAAATTAAACCAACCACCAAAACTGTGATGAATAATTAAATGAACCAACCACCAAAACTGTGATGAATAATTAAATTAAACCAACCACCACAACTGTGACGAATAATTAAATTAAACCAACCACCACAACTGTGACGAATAATTAAATTAAACCAACCACCAAAACTGTGATGAATAATGAAATGAACCAACCACCAAAACTGTGACGAAAAATGAAATGAACCAACCACCAAAACTGTGATGAATAATTAAATTAACCAACCACCAAAACTGTGATGAATAATTAAATTAACCAACCACCAAAACTGTGATGAATAATTAAATTAACCAACCACTCAAACTGTGATGAATAATGAAATTAACCAACCACTCAAACTGTGATGAATAATTAAATTAACCAACCACTCAAACTGTGATGAATAATTAAATGAACCAACCACCAAAACTGTGATGAATAATTAAATGAACCAACCACCAAAACTGTGACGAATAATGAAATGAACCAACCACCAAAACTGTGATGAATAATTAAATTAAACCAACCACCAAAACTGTGATGAATAATTAAATTAACCAACCACTCAAACTGTGATGAATAATGAAATGAACCAACCACCAAAACTGTGATGAATAATGAAATGAACCAACCACCAAAACTGTGATGAATAATTAAATTAAACCAACCACCACAACTGTGACGAATAATTAAATTAAACCAACCACCAAAACTGTGATGAATAATTAAATGAACCAACCACCAAAACTGTGATGAATAATTAAATTAAACCAACCACCACAACTGTGACGAATAATTAAATTGAACCAACCACCACAACTGTGACGAATAATTAAATTAAACCAACCACCAAAACTGTGATGAATAATGAAATGAACCAACCACTCAAACTGTGATGAATAATTAAATTAAACCAACCACCAAAACTGTGATGAATAATGAAATGAACCAACCACCAAAACTGTGATGAATAATTAAATTAACCAACCACCAAAACTGTGATGAATAATGAAATGAACCAACCACCAAAACTGATGAATAATGAAATGAACCAACCACCAAAACTGTGATGAATAATGAAATGAACCAACCACCAAAACTGTGACGAATAATTAAATTAAACCAACCACCAAAACTGTGATGAATAATGAAATTAAACCAACCACCAAAACTGTGATGAATAATGAAATGAACCAACCACCAAAACTGTGATGAATAATGAAATGAACAAACCACCAAAACTGTGATGAATAATTAAATTAAACCAACCACCAAAACTGTGACGAATAATTAAATTAAACCAACCACCAAAACTGTGATGAATAATGAAATTAAACCAACCACCAAAACTGTGACGAATAATGAAATTAAACCAACCACTCAAACTGTGATGAATAATGAAATTAACCAACCACTCAAACTGTGACGAATAATGAAACTTGGCACACCTGAGCTCCTCACCACATACAAGGCTTTCATCTGCAGCTCAATGGAGTACTGCTCTCCCCTCTGGGCTGGTGCTCCTGCCTCACACCTAGCTCGTCTTCTCGCTGTTGAAACCAAAGCGTTCAGAATCATTGGAATCTCCCGCGATGACGCTATCTCCGAGGGCCTTTAACTTACTCACCGCAGGCAGGTTGGTGGTCTTTCCGTCTTCTACCGACTCCTCTCCGGCCTTGCCCCCCCAGCTCTCTCTGCGCTCTGTCCCCAAAATATTCCTGCAGGTCGCACAAGATCTGCCTGCAACCCTCTTATGGTTAAACTGCCAAAATCAAGACTCTCTGCTCACCTTCACTCCTTCATTCCTTCATTCCTCTTTTCTCCCACCTCTGGAACAAACTCCCTCACTCTCTTCAATCCCTCTCCTCCCTCCAGGTCTTTAAAACAGCTGTTCACCACCATCTCTTATCTTCCCCCATCCAAAACCTTGATCTTTTCTACCCCCGCTAATTTCACCCCAAATGCACTTTTTTGAGGTGACTTTTGACTTCTTTCCTGGAAGTCCTTGCGTTTTATACCTATCCTGCCTCACCCCAAGCCCTCTCCCTCCCACACATCTCCCAATGTCCCTGCTCTCAAATGTTGTGTTTGTGTGCTTCCTCCCCTTCTCTCCCCATCGTCTACCGCTCCCCTTTTTATATACTTTGTTTGCTTGTTTGTTTGATTTGTTTGTTTGATAAATGTTAGCTCTTTCACGAGCCTCGATTCTGTATACAAAAAAAAAAAAAAAAACTAAACCACTCCAGCTGGGATGAATAATGAAATGAACCAACCACCAAAACTGGGATGAATAATGAAATGAACCAACCACCAAAACTGGGATGAATAATGAAATGAACCAACCACCAAAACTGGGATGAATAATGAAATGAACCAACCACCAAAACTGGGATGAATAATGAAATGAACCAACCACCAAAACTGTGATGAATAATGAAATGAACCAACCACCAAAACTGTGATGAATAATGAAATGAACCAACCACCAAAACTGGGATGAATAATGAAATGAACCAACCACCAAAACTGTGATGAATAATGAAATGAACCAACCATCAAAACTGTGATGAATAATGAAATGAACCAACCATCAAAACTGTGATGAATAATGAAATGAACCAACCACCAAAACTGGGATGAATAATGAAATGAACCAACCATCAAAACTGTGATGAATAATGAAATGAACCAACCATCAAAACTGTGATGAATAATGAAATGAACCAACCACCAAAACTGGGATGAATAATGAAATGAACCAACCATCAAAACTGTGATGAATAATGAAATGAACCAACCATCAAAACTGGGATGAATAATGAAATGAACCAACCACCAAAACTGGGATGAATAATGAAATGAACCAACCATCAAAACTGGGATGAATAATGAAATGAACCAACCACCAAAACTGGGATGAATAATGAAATGAACCAACCACCAAAACTGGGATGAATAATGAAATGAACCAACCACCAAAACTGGGATGAATAATGAAATGAACCAACCACCAAAACTGTGATGAATAATGAAATGAACCAACCACCAAAACTGGGATGAATAATGAAATGAACCAACCACCAAAACTGGGATGAATAATGAAATGAACCAACCACCAAAACTGGGATGAATAATGAAATGAACCAACCACCAAAACTGTGATGAATAATGAAATGAACCAACCACCAAAACTGGGATGAATAATGAAATGAACCAACCACCAAAACTGTGATGAATAATGAAATGAACCAACCACCAAAACTGGGATGAATAATGAAATGAACCAACCATCAAAACTGGGATGAATAATGAAATGAACCAACCACCAAAACTGGGATGAATAATGAAATGAACCAACCATCAAAACTGGGATGAATAATGAAATGAACCAACCACCAAAACTGGGATGAATAATGAAATGAACCAACCACCAAAACTGGGATGAATAATGAAATGAACCAACCACCAAAACTGGGATGAATAATGAAATGAACCAACCACCAAAACTGGGATGAATAATGAAATGAACCAACCACCAAAACTGTGATGAATAATGAAATGAACCAACCACCAAAACTGGGATGAATAATGAAATGAACCAACCACCAAAACTGGGATGAATAATGAAATGAACCAACCACCAAAACTGTGATGAATAATGAAATGAACCAACCACCAAAACTGTGATGAATAATGAAATGAACCAACCACCAAAACTGTGATGAATAATGAAATCAACCAACCACCAAAACTGTGATGAATAATGAAATGAACCAACCACCAAAACTGTGATGAATAATGAAATGAACCAACCACCAAAACTGGGATGA
Source organism: Myxine glutinosa (assembly GCF_964187855.1). NCBI lineage: Eukaryota > Metazoa > Chordata > Myxini > Myxiniformes > Myxinidae > Myxine > Myxine glutinosa. The sequence continues at coordinate 95,950,209 of NC_136263.1, read as the reverse complement.
ATAATGAAATGAACCAACCACCAAAACTGGGATGAATAAAATGAAATGAACAAACCACCAAAACTGTGATGAATAATTAAATTAACCAACCACTCAAACTGTGATAAATAATTAAATGAACCAACCACCAAAGCCGTGAAATAATAATTAAATTAACCAACCACTCAAGCTGTGATGAATAATGAAATGAACCAACCACCAAAACTGGGATGAATAATTAAATGAACCAACCACCAAAACTGGGATGAATAATTAAATGAACCAACCACCAAAACTGTGATGAATAATTAAATGAACCAACCACCAAAACTGGGATGAATAATTAAATGAACCAACCACCAAAACTGGGATGAATAATTAAATGAACCAACCACCAAAACTGTGATGAATAATTAAATGAACCAACCACCAAAACTGGGATGAATAATTAAATGAACCAACCACCAAAACTGGGATGAATAATTAAATGAACCAACAACCAAAACTGTGATGAATAATTAAATGAACTAACCACCAAAACTGTGATGAATAATGAAATGAACCAACCACTCAAACTGTGATGAATAATGAAATGAACCAACCACTCAAACTGTGAAATAATAATTAAATGAACCAACCACCAAAACTGTGATGAATAATTAAATGAACTAACCACCAAAACTGTGATGAATAATTAAATGAACCAACAACCAAAACTGTGATGAATAATTAAATGAACTAACCACCAAAACTGTGATGAATAATGAAATGAACCAACCACTCAAACTGTGAAATAATAATTAAATGAACTAACCACCAAAACTGTGATGAATAATTAAATGAACCAACAACCAAAACTGTGATGAATAATTAAATGAACTAACCACCAAAACTGTGATGAATAATTAAATGAACCAACCACCAAAACTGGGATGAATAATGAAATGAACCAACCACCAAAACTGGGATGAATAATGAAATTAACCAACCACCAAAACTGTGATGAATAATGTAATAAACCAACCACTCAAACTGTGATGAATAATGAAATTAACCAACCACCAAAACTGGGATGAATAATTAAATTAACCAACCACCAAAACTGTGATGAATAATGGAATGAACCAACCACCAAAACTGTGATGAATAATGAAATGAACCAATCACCAAAACTGTGATGAATAATGTAATAAACCAACCACTCAAACTGTGATGAATAATTACACTAACCAACCACTCAAACTGTGATGAATAATTAAATTAACCAACCACTCAAACTGTGATGAATAATGAAATGAACCAACCACTCAAACTGTGATGAATAATTAAATTAACAAACCACCAAAACTGTGACGAATAATGAAATGAACCAACCACTCAAACTGTGATGAATAATTAAATTAACCAACCACTCAAACTGTGATGAATAATTAAATGAACCAACCACCAAAGCCGTGAAATAATAATTAAATTAACCAACCACTCAAACTGTGATGAATAATTAAATTAATCAACCACCAAAACTGTGATGAATAATGAAATGAACCAACCACTCAAACTGTGATGAATAATTAAATTAATCAACCACCAAAACTGTGACGAATAATGAAACTTGGCACACCTGAGCTCCTCACCACATACAAGGCTTTCATCTGCAGCTCAATGGAGTACTGCTCTCCCCTCTGGGCTGGTGCTCCTGCCTCACACCTAGCTCGTCTTCTCGCTGTTGAAACCAAAGCGTTCAGAATCATTGGAATCTCCCGCGATGACGCTATCTCCGAGGGCCTTTAACTTACTCACCGCAGGCAGGTTGGTGGTCTTTCCGTCTTCTACCGACTCCTCTCCGGCCTTGCCCCCCCCAGCTCTCTCTGCGCTCTGTCCCCAAAATATTCCTGCAGGTCGCACAAGATCTGCCTGCAACCCTCTTATGGTTAAACTGCCAAAATCAAGACTCTCTGCTCACCTTCACTCCTTCATTCCTTCATTCCTCTTTTCTCCCACCTCTGGAACAAACTCCCTCACTCTCTTCAATCCCTCTCCTCCCTCCAGGTCTTTAAAACAGCTGTTCACCACCATCTCTTATCTTCCCCCATCCAAAACCTTGATCTTTTCTACCCCCGCTAATTTCACCCCAAATGCACTTTTTTGAGGTGACTTTTGACTTCTTTCCTGGAAGTCCTTGCGTTTTATACCTATCCTGCCTCCCCCCAAGCCCTCTCCCTCCCACACATCTCCCAATGTCCCTGCTCTCAAATGTTGTGTTTGTGTGCTTCCTCCCCTTCTCTCCCCATCGTCTACCGCTCCCCTTTTTATATACTTTGTTTGCTTGTTTGTTTGATTTGTTTGTTTGATAAATGTTAGCTCTTTCACGAGCCTCGATTCTGTATACAAAAAAAAACAAAAAAACTAAACCACTCCAGCTGGGATGAATAATGAAATGAACCAACCACCAAAACTGGGATGAATAATGAAATGAACCAACCACCAAAACTGGGATGAATAATGAAATGAACCAACCACCAAAACTGGGATGAATAATGAAATGAACCAACCACCAAAACTGGGATGAATAATGAAATGAACCAACCACCAAAACTGTGATGAATAATGAAATGAACCAACCACCAAAACTGTGATGAATAATGAAATGAACCAACCACCAAAACTGGGATGAATAATGAAATGAACCAACCACCAAAACTGGGATGAATAATGAAATGAACCAACCATCAAAACTGTGATGAATAATGAAATGAACCAACCATCAAAACTGTGATGAATAATGAAATGAACCAACCACCAAAACTGGGATGAATAATGAAATGAACCAACCATCAAAACTGTGATGAATAATGAAATGAACCAACCATCAAAACTGGGATGAATAATGAAATGAACCAACCACCAAAACTGGGATGAATAATGAAATGAACCAACCATCAAAACTGGGATGAATAATGAAATGAACCAACCACCAAAACTGGGATGAATAATGAAATGAACCAACCACCAAAACTGGGATGAATAATGAAATGAACCAACCACCAAAACTGGGATGAATAATGAAATGAACCAACCACCAAAACTGTGATGAATAATGAAATGAACCAACCACCAAAACTGGGATGAATAATGAAATGAACCAACCACCAAAACTGGGATGAATAATGAAATGAACCAACCACCAAAACTGGGATGAATAATGAAATGAACCAACCACCAAAACTGTGATGAATAATGAAATGAACCAACCACCAAAACTGGGATGAATAATGAAATGAACCAACCACCAAAACTGTGATGAATAATGAAATGAACCAACCACCAAAACTGGGATGAATAATGAAATGAACCAACCATCAAAACTGGGATGAATAATGAAATGAACCAACCACCAAAACTGGGATGAATAATGAAATGAACCAACCATCAAAACTGGGATGAATAATGAAATGAACCAACCACCAAAACTGGGATGAATAATGAAATGAACCAACCACCAAAACTGGGATGAATAATGAAATGAACCAACCACCAAAACTGGGATGAATAATGAAATGAACCAACCACCAAAACTGGGATGAATAATGAAATGAACCAACCACCAAAACTGTGATGAATAATGAAATGAACCAACCACCAAAACTGGGATGAATAATGAAATGAACCAACCATCAAAACTGGGATGAATAATGAAATGAACCAACCACCAAAACTGTGATGAATAATGAAATCAACCAACCACCAAAACTGGGATGAATAATGAAATGAACCAACCACCAAAACTGTGATGAATAATGAAATGAACCAACCACCAAAACTGGGATGAATAATGAAATGAACCAACCACCAAAACTGGGATGAATAATGAAATGAACAAACCACCAAAACTGTGATGAATAATTAAATTAACCAACCACTCAAACTGTGATAAATAATTAAATGAACCAACCACCAAAGCCGTGAAATAATAATTAAATTAACCAACCACTCAAGCTGTGATGAATAATGAAATGAACCAACCACCAAAACTGGGATGAATAATTAAATGAACCAACCACCAAAACTGGGATGAATAATTAAATGAACCAACCACCAAAACTGTGATGAATAATTAAATGAACCAACCACCAAAACTGGGATGAATAATTAAATGAACCAACCACCAAAACTGGGATGAATAATTAAATGAACCAACCACCAAAACTGTGATGAATAATTAAATGAACCAACCACCAAAACTGGGATGAATAATTAAATGAACCAACCACCAAAACTGGGATGAAGAATTAAATGAACCAACAACCAAAACTGTGATGAATAATTAAATGAACTAACCACCAAAACTGTGATGAATAATGAAATGAACCAACCACTCAAACTGTGATGAATAATGAAATGAACCAACCACTCAAACTGTGAAATAATAATTAAATGAACCAACCACCAAAACTGTGATGAATAATTAAATGAACTAACCACCAAAACTGTGATGAATAATTAAATGAACCAACAACCAAAACTGTGATGAATAATTAAATGAACTAACCACCAAAACTGTGATGAATAATGAAATGAACCAACCACTCAAACTGTGAAATAATAATTAAATGAACCAACCACCAAAACTGGGATGAATAATGAAATGAACCAACCACCAAAACTGGGATGAATAATGAAATTAACCAACCACCAAAACTGTGATGAATAATGTAATAAACCAACCACTCAAACTGTGATGAATAATGAAATTAACCAACCACCAAAACTGGGATGAATAATTAAATTAACCAACCACCAAAACTGTGATGAATAATGGAATGAACCAACCACCAAAACTGTGATGAATAATGAAATGAACCAATCACCAAAACTGTGATGAATAATGTAATAAACCAACCACTCAAACTGTGATGAATAATTACACTAACCAACCACTCAAACTGTGATGAATAATTAAATTAACCAACCACTCAAACTGTGATGAATAATGAAATGAACCAACCACTCAAACTGTGATGAATAATTAAATTAACAAACCACCAAAACTGTGACGAATAATGAAATGAACCAACCACTCAAACTGTGATGAATAATTAAATTAACCAACCACTCAAACTGTGATGAATAATTAAATGAACCAACCACCAAAGCCGTGAAATAATAATTAAATTAACCAACCACTCAAACTGTGATGAATAATTAAATTAATCAACCACCAAAACTGTGATGAATAATGAAATGAACCAACCACTCAAACTGTGATGAATAATTAAATTAATCAACCACCAAAACTGTGATGAATAATGAAATTAACCAACCACCAAAACTGTGATGAATAATTAAGTTAACCAACCACCAAAACTGTGACAAATAATTAAATTAACCAACCACTCAAGCTGTGATGAATAATGAAACTAATCAACCACTCAAACTGTGATGAATAATGAAATGAACCAACCACCAAAACTGTGATGAATAATTAAATTAACCAACCACCAAAACTGGGATGAATAATTAAATTAACCAACCACCAAAACTGTGATGAATAATGGAATCTCGCGAGATCTTGATCAGGGCGGTCACGGATTTTCGAAGCTGTTCCACGATCTTCGCGCACGCTCGAAGCTAAGTCATTGTCACATTTGTATTCTTGTCTAAACTGTTTATCTTCCGTGTGTGTACCTTTTAAGTGTCCATCGGAAGTTTTATCGGGGTTAATCTTTCATACCTGTAAAAAATAGTCGAGTATCTCGTGCCGCGTGCGGCCACGCGGCCTAGTTGTTGAAGCTTCCGACCTGGAGGCTTGGTTTCTCTCCGGGCATCCAAAGTGGTTATTTTTTCATTCCTGTGTTTGTCAAATTTCAACTCGTTACTTTATCGTCCATGCTTTATTGTTTGTTTATAGTTGGTTTTGGTTTGAATTTCCTGTAACTCGTAATTAATTAATCCTATTCTTCGCCTCGTGTGCGGCCTTGTACCCCTGTCGGTGTTTGTTAACTTAAGTCCCCTACATCGTGTTTTGCTTGGCTCTCAGTTTTTCCCTTCTACACCGAACGTAATACTCTCTGTCTAACGTTTTAAATCCCCACCCCACCCCACCCCACTCCCCCACCCCACCCCCCCACCCAAAAAAAAAAACAAAAAAAAAAACTTCTTTTTCCTTTCTCCACGTGTGCCGTTGTCTCATCCTGTACTTTCTGTCCAGGTGTATCGCGGTGCTTTTCGCCCCGCCCCCATTATCTCCTTGCCATCCACCTTTTGCCCTGTTCACGTGACTCATGGTGGTCCCTCTCGGCCCTCCCCCCGTTGGTATTTTGTGCATATAAGATTGTTCACGGTTCTGTTTAAATATTATTTTAAATATGTTTAACCTTTCCCCTTCAGTGGTTTATTCAGTGGTATATTACAACACGCTGTTTTTCTTCCTATTTAAAAGGCTTTTCTCAATTTCCTCTCCAACTCATTCCACGTCAAAAAAAAGAAATTCAATATCTTATACGTCTCCCTCACTACATGGTCTAAATTCACATTCATTCCATCCCTCCATTGTTCTGAATCGGATTGCTGACTTGAAAATCACAACAAACCCAATTTGTTATCAATGTTCGTCTTTCATTAATCATCCACTTTCTAAACTCCCCTCTTGCCCCTCCCCTCCAAATCCCCCCCCTTGCACCTACACTCCTAAACTCCCCCCTTTCCCCTCCACTCTTAAACTCCCCCCTTGCCCCTCCACTCCTGAACTCCCCCCCTGCCCTTCCCCTCCTAAAGTCCCCCCTTGCCCCTCCCCTCCAAATCCCCCCCCTTGCCCCTCCACTCCTGAACTCCCCCCCTGCCCTTCCCCTCCTAAAGTCCCCCCTTGCCCCTCCCCTCCAAATCCCCCCCCTTGCACCTCCACTCCTGAACTCCCCCCTTGCCCTTCCCCTCATAAACTCCTCCCTTGCCCCTCCCCTCCAAATCCCCCCCCTTGCCCCTACACTCCTAAACTCCCCCCTTGCCCCTCCACTACTAGACTCCCCCCTTGCCCCTCCCCTCCTAAACTCCCCTCTTGCCCCTCCCCCCCTAAACTCCCACCTCACTCCTCCCCTTCAAAACTCCCCCCCCAACTCCTCCCATTCAAATCTCCCCCCATACCATTCCTCTCAAATTCTCCCTCCTCCCCCCTCCTCAAAGTTTCCTCCTCCCCACCTCGTCTCCCTTCTATCTCATGCCTCCACCCCCCCAACCTTCTACTGTCCCATGCCCCCCCTCAAACAACCCCTCACTCTGCCTCATCCCTTCACCACCAAACCTTTCATCCTCCTCATCCTTCCCTTTCTTGGAACTCTTCTGTAATCTCTGACACACTATCAACTGCTCTCCCTACCTCCCCCTCTCATCCTTCATCTTACCCTACTCCTCCCCTCCCCTGTCCTGTACCCGATGCTCCCCCTCTCTCTTCTTTAACGGTATGGACCTCAAACATCCGGGGCCTTCGCTCAAACCTGACTGATCTCTCCATACAGGTTGCTTCTGACAATCCAGACTTGATCTGCTTAACAGAGACTTTCCTCCTTCAAGATGTCTCTGATTCCTCAATATCTCTTCCTGGTTACTCCCTCTTCCGGTATGATAGACCTGAGCCTCGTCCTGGTGGTGGGGCGGCTATCTTTATCAAAAACTCTTTTCCTCATTCTCCTTGCACTGCCCTCTCTCCTCCTCACCCCCAGGAGTACCTCTGGCTACGGCTTCCTCTCCGCTCCCACCTTTTGTTCATATGTGTTCTGTACCGTCCCCCAAACAGTGATGACTCAATTTACATTTCACTCTCTGACAACATGGACCAACTTCTATCCACTCATCCCAACTCTCTCTTCCTCATATGTGGTGACTTCAACTGTCATCATGCCACCTGGTTGGGTGTGGGTTCCTCTCTCACCAGTCATGGCACCTCAGCAAAGGACTTCTGTGACTCACTGGGATTGACACAATCTGTCAATTTCCCGACCCGGATCTCAGCCAATGGAGTTTCTTCTCTTCTAGATTTGGTTATGACAAACTTCCCTGCTAATGTCTGCTGCTCTTCTGCTCCAATCGGTTCTTCTGATCATGTGCTTGTCAAAGTGGACATCTCTCTGGCCATTCTCAGAGAGCCTCCTCAGCGTCGAAGAGTCTGGCATTTCACTCAGGCCGACTGGGACGGGCTTCAAGCAGCCATCAATCGTCTGGATTGGTCTCCCATCTCCACTGCCTCTGATATCAATTCTTCCTGGGAATTCTTCCAAAGCAAACTGATCTCTCTCATGCACAGATTTATCCCATCTCGTCTTCAGTTGTCTTACCCTTCCTCCCGTCCATGGTACACCGAATCTTGTGGTGAGGCAGTTGCCCTGAAACAACTTGCCTTTGCCTCTTGGAAGGCTAATCCAACTGAAGGCAATCTCAGTTCCTTCCACCAAGCTCGGAACAAGTGTGTGTCTACCCTCAGGAGTGCCAGGAAGCACTATCTCTCCTCACTCAAGGACGAACTCTCAAACCTGTCTCCTTCCTCCAAATCCTGGTGGCGTCTGGTCAAGTCCGTTTCTGGTGTTTGTTCCCCCTCCATCCCCTCCCTTACCTCAAATGGCCACACAGTTGACATCGCACGTGACAAAGCCGAATGCCTCAACTCTGTGTTTGCCTCAAAATCTTTAGTCCCAAACCCATCTCTCTCTGTTCCCACCTTTCCCAGTCGAACCCAACTGCTCCTGGACTCTGTGTCCTTCTCTCCTGACAAGGTGGAGGAGTTTTTGTCTAACCTCGACTCTGATTCTGCAACTGGACCAGACGGCATCAGCCCACGGGTCCTAAAATCCTGCTCTGCCGCTCTATCTCACCCTCTCTCTGTTCTTTTCACCCTATCTTTTGCTCAAGGTCATCTGCCAGCATCCTGGAAATCAGCAAACATTACCGCTTTACACAAAAAAGGTGCAAAAACAGATCCTTTTAACTACAGACTAATCAGCCTGCTCCCAATTATCAGCAAAGTCATGGAATCCATCATTGCTTCGGATATGAAATCTTTCCTCTTCTCCAATGGCTTGATCTCTGATCATCAATTTGGATTCAGACCAGGTCACTCTACTCTGGACATGCTGCTTCTCCTGTCTCAACAATGGATGGAGGTCCTCAATGCCAAACAGGAAATCAGAGCTGTCTCTCTCGACATATCACGTGCCTTCAATACGGTCTGGCACCCAGCTCTGCTCACCAAACTCTACTCCTATGGTATCCATGGAAATCTCCATGCATGGCTTGCGGACTTCCTCTCTGGTCGTAGTCAACGTGTGGCCCTGAATGGATTTCTCTCATCTCCCCTTCCTGTTCAGGCTGGAGTTCCCCAAGGCAGTGTGCTGGGCCCTGTGCTTTTTCTGGTCTTTATCAATGATCTCTACGACTCTCTGGAAAATCCTCTCGATCTCTTTGCTGATGACTCCACTCTCTGCCGCTCCATTCCTCTTCCCTCAGATCGGCAGTCTGCAGCCTCCTCACTCTCTGAAGACCTGGACAAAATCACAGACTGGTCAAACAAGTGGAACATGTCTTTCAATCCTGACAAATCTCACACTCTTACTATGTCTCTCCGAAAAGATCGACTGGACAACCCTCACATCTACTTTCTCAACAATCCTCTCCAAGAAGTTCTGTCGCTCAAGCTTTTGGGTCTCACTATCTGCCATGATCTTTCTTGGGAAAACCACATTTCCAAGCTGGCCTGCAAAGCCAGTCGCCGACTGGGCATCCTCCGTCGTGCGAAGTCCTTCCTAGGCACACCTGAGCTCCTCACCACATACAAGGCTTTCATCCGCAGCTCAATGGAATACTGTTCTCCCCTATGGGCTGGTGCTCCTGCCTCACACCTAGCTCGGCTCCACGCTGTTGAAACCAAAGCTTTCAGAATCATTGGAATCTCCCGCGATGAAGCTATCTCTGAGGGCCTTTCACTCACTCAACGCAGGCAGGTAGGTGGTCTTTCTGTCTTCTACCGACTCCTCTCCGGCCTTGCTCCCCCAGCTCTCTCTGTGCTCTGTCCCCCAAATATTCCTACAGGTCGCACAAGATCTGCCAGCAAGCCTCTGATGGTTAAACTGCCAAAATCTCGGCTCTCTGCTCACCTTCACTCCTTCATTCCTCTTTTCTCCCGCCTCTGGAACAAACTCCCACACTCCCTTCAATCCCACTCCTCCCTCCAGGTCTTTAAAACAGCTGTTCATCACCATCTCTTATCTTCCCCCATCCAAAACCTTGATCTTTTCTACCCCCACTAATTCTCCCCAGATCCACCTTGTTTGTAATTCCAACTTCTTTCCTGGTAGTCCTGACAGTGTCCATATGTTTTATGCCTCTCCCACCCCCTTTCCCATGCCTCCCCCCCAAAGCCCTCTCCCTCCCACAGTTCTCTCGATGTCTCCAAGTCTCTCGGTTCCTGCTCTCAAATGTTGTGTTTGTGTCCTTCCCCCTCTCTCCCCATCTTGTCTACCGCTCCTGATGCTTTTTGTTTTGTGTCGGTTTGTCGGTTATGTGTCGGTTTGTCGGTTATGTGTCGGTTTGTCGGTTTGTCTTTCTGTGTGATAAATGTTCGCTCCTTCACGAGCCTCGATCTTGTATACACAAAAAAAAAAAAAAAAAAAAAAAAAAAACAATCACCAAAACTGTGATGAATAATGTAATAAACCAACCACTCAAACTGTGATGAATAATTAAATTAACCAACCACCAAAACTGGGATGAATAATTAAATTAACCAACCACCAAAACTGGGATGAATAATTAAATTAACCAACCACCAAAACTGTGATGAATAATGGAATGAACCAACCACCAAAACTGTGATGAATAATGAAATTAACCAACCACTCAAACTGTGATGAATAATGAAATGAACCAACCACCAAAACTGGGATGAATAATGAAATGAACCAACCACCAAAACTGGGATGAATAATGAAATTAACCAACCACCAAAACTGTGATGAATAATGTAATCAACCAACCACTCAAACTGTGATGAATAATGAAATTAACCAACCACCAAAACTGGGATGAATAATTAAATTAACCAACCACCAAAACTGTGATGAATAATGGAATGAACCAACCACCAAAACTGTGATGAATAATGAAATGAACCAATCACCAAAACTGTGATGAATAATGTAATAAACCAACCACTCAAACTGTGATGAATAATTAAACTAACCAACCACTCAAACTGTGATGAATAATTAAATTAACCAACCACTCAAACTGTGATGAATAATGAAATGAACCAACCACTCAAACTGTGATGAATAATTAAATTAACAAACCACCAAAACTGTGACGAATAATGAAATGAACCAACCACTCAAACTGTGATGAATAATTAAATTAACCAACCACTCAAACTGTGATGAATAATTAAATGAACCAACCACCAAAGCCGTGAAATAATAATTAAATTAACCAACCACTCAAACTGTGATGAATAATTAAATTAATCAACCACCAAAACTGTGATGAATAATGAAATGAACCAACCACCAAAACTGTGATGAATAATTAAGTTAACCAACCACCAAAACTGTGACAAATAATTAAATTAACCAACCACTCAAACTGTGATGAATAATTAAATTAACCAACCACTCAAACTGTGATGAATAATGAAATGAACCAACCACTCAAACTGTGATGAATAATTAAATTAACCAACCACTCAAACTGTGATGAATAATTAAATGAACCAACCACCAAAGCCGTGAAATAATAATTAAATTAACCAACCACTCAAACTGTGATGAATAACGAAATGAACCAACCACCAAAACTGTGAAATAATAATTAAATGAACCAACCACCAAAACTGTGATGAATAATTAAATGAACCAACCACCAAAACTGTGATGAATAATTAAATGAACCAACCACCAAAACTGTAATGAATAATTAAATGAACCAACCACCAAAACTGTGATGAATAATTAAATTAAACCAACCACCAAAACTGTGATGAATAATTAAATTAACCAACCACTCAAACTGTGATGAATAATTAAATTAACCAACCACCAAAACTGTGATGAATAATGTAATTAACCAACCACCAAAACTGTGATGAATAATTAAATTAACCAACCACCAAAACTGGGATGAATAATGAAATTAACCAACCACCAAAACTGTGATGAATAATTAAATTAAACCAACCACCAAAACTGTGATGAATAATTAAATTAACCAACCACTCAAACTGTGATGAATAATTAAATTAACCAACCACCAAAACTGTGATGAATAATGTAATTAACCAACCACTCAAACTGTGATGAATAATGAAATGAACCAACCACCAAAACTGGGATGAATAATGAAATTAACCAACCACATAAACCCTGACAGGTTTACATTAACCAACCACCCAAAACTGTGACATACTGTATTTGCATTAACCAACCACCTAAACCGTGACATATTGACATAAACCAACCACCCAAACCGTGACATATTTACATGAACCAACCACTCAAACCTTGAAATATTTACATGAACCAACCACCAAAACTGACATATTTACATGAACCAACCACAAAAAACTGACATATTTACATTAACCAACCACCTAAACCGTGACATATTTACATGAACCAACCACCAAAACTGTGACATATTTGCATTAACCAACCACCCAAACCGTGACATATTGACATAAACCAACCACCCAAACCGTGACATATTTACATGAACCAACCACCAAAACTGTGACATATTTGCATTAACCAACCACCCAAACCGTGACATATTTGCATTAACCAACCACCCAAACCGTGACATATTGACATAAACCAACCACCCAAACCGTGACATATTTACATGAACCAACCACAAAAAACTGACATATTTACATTAACCAACCACCCAAACCGTGACATATTTACATGAACCAACCACCTAAACTGACATATTTACATGAACCAACCACCTAAACTGACATATTTACATGAACCAACCACCTACACTGACATATTTACATGAACCAACCACCTACACTGAAAAAGTACATTAACCAACCACCTAAATCGTGACATATTTACAATAAACCACCAAAACTGACATATTTACATTTACCAACCACCCAAACCATGACATTTACATTTGGCAACCACCCAAACCGTGACATATTTACATTAACCAACCACCCAAAACTGTGACGTACTGTGTTTACATTAGCCAGCCACCCAAACTGTGACGTACTGTATTTACATTAACCAACCACCCAAACTGTGATGTACTGTATTTACACATGCAATCAGCACCACGGATGTGATGGAAATTTCATATAAATGTGAGACTTTATAAGTTAAAGTTCAGGTAAAGGTATTTGACTTTATCCAATTGGTATAGAGTAGGGTTGGGGAGGGAGAATGGTGCATTATATAGACATGTGGCATTGATATTTGTGCGACATACTGGCACAGAGTACGTGTCGTCGATCTGAAACTCAGCAGGCTCATCCTCTTTGTAACCCATGCGGGCAGAGAGGAGGTTGAGAAACATCTTCAGCAGGTTCAAATTCTCACCGGTCACATTAGATATTTGGAAGATGGGGCAAACTCTACGAAGAACAAAACAAAACATGAGAAAAGCCCGGATAACACACCATGTAAAACGCCCTGTTAAAGAAACCCACAACACGCACACCATTAGGTGCATTGCGCAGACCGAGGTCAATAATGCAGGTTTATAATCATACTTACACGAAAGTTACATTGCTGCGACCAGGAAATATCATCTTGATGTTAGCTGATGCAAGAGTTGTAAAGTAAATTAAGTAATATTACCTTAAATTAATAAATAAAAAAACAAGTGAAGAGTCAGTTATCGTGCATGTGTGTTTGATATGCTTATGTGCAATGCTTAATAGAGGCAAGAAAGGAAAACTGACATTGTAGAAGAAAGCTGCATTTGTGTATTCGAGTGAGGCTTGAATTGCAATGAGACAAAATGAATCCAAATTGAAATTTAAGCTGTCACCCGCAACGCAGCACCTTAAAAAGGAACAAGGAAACAGGCATTGCGGAACACCAAAAGGGATGCGAATGAAAGAGGCTTCTGCAAGTCCAGAAGATGAATGTCGAAATACCTGTGCCCTAAGTACAAGGCAGCATTATCAACTAATGTGGAGTGAGCCTGGAAAGTCTAATCTGGGATGACTGGGCACAGCTACAAAGTCCAGAATTGCCTTGCGGATATGGTTTTCCATGCCGAATGGCTCACCTGAAATGAGCTCTGGAGAATGCAGATTTGGCATGCTCCAGAACCCATGACAGGATGTGTTGCCTTCTCAGACAAGAAATTCAACCTGTATGGATAAGATCGTCAGCAGTTTGTTTGGCGACATGCTGGAGAAGCATTCTACCCTGAATGCATGAGGGGTAATGTCTGACATCCAATGTCTAAGCAAATTATTGGAGAGTTAAGAACATGAGCAAGGCTGGAGTATTTTGCCCAGAGTCACTAATGTATGGAAAGGTCTTCCTGGGAAGCAAGGACAGCATGTTCAATATGGAAGTGGATATAGGTACCCAAAAGCAATGGGAGTAAAAAAAACAATGAGAGACAAAGGCAGAAATGGAAGGTGTCGTGGACACCGATTGTTTTTGTGGATTGGGAGGATGTGTGGCGGGAGTGAACGAGGCACAGACAAGATGGGCCTATTGGCCTCATCATGTGGAGATTTCCTTGCAAGATAAGTGCAGGCACGTGAAAAAGTAAGTACACCCCATGTAAAGTTTTGTCTTTTTCAACATATTTCAACATACAGCTATTTGATCTTCATTTCAACAATATTGATAGATAAAGGTGATATAATATAACAAATATCATGAAACATTTACATTTTGTAGTCCATTGTATAATTTAAATAAACATAAATGCAAATTTCGCATGTGGAAAAAGTAAGTACACCCTTCGCTCCAATAGGTGGTATTGCCCCCTTTGGCAGAAACAACATCAAGTAGGCGTTTCTTATAACTGTCTACCAGTCTCTGACATCGACTGGGAGAAATTTTTGCCCACTCCTCCATGCAGAATTCTTTCAGCTGTGCGATGTTTGAGGGGTTTCTTGCACGCACAGCTCGTTTCAAATCCCCCCACAACATCTTGATGGGATTTAGATCCGGACTTTGACTTGGCCATTCCAGAACCCTCCATTTCTTTCTTTTCAGCCATTCCTTGGTGGATTTACTGGTATGTTTAGGGTCATTGTCATGTTGCAAGGTCCACCTTCGGTTGAGCTTCAACTTTCCGACAGATGGCCTCACATTATCCTCAAGCACCCTCTGGTACAATGAAGAATTCATAGTGGATTATATGATGGTGAGCTGCCCAGGCCCTGATGTGGCACAGCTGCCCCCAAACCATAATATTTCCATCACCATGCTTTCCAGTTGGTATCAGGTTCTTGTGGTCAAATGCTGTCTTTGGATTTCGCCAAACATGTCTTCTGGTACTGTGGCCAAATAGCTCTACCTTTGACTCATCTGTCCAGAGCACATTGTTCCAGAAGTGCTGGTCTTTGCCAAGGTGTTCATTGGCAAACTTTAGTCTTGCCCTGATGTTCTTTCTGGACAGCAGAGGTTTCCTCCTGGCACACTTCCCATGTAGATCAGATTTGTGCAGCCTCTTTCTAATGGTAGACTCATGCACTTTGACATCAACAGTGGCAAGAGCTACCTGTAGGTCCCGTGATGACATTCTGGGGTTCTTAGAGACATCTTTCAGCATCTTGCGGTCTGCTCTCGGGCTGAACTTGCTGGGGCGGCCTGGCTTGAACAAGTTGGCAGTTGTTTGGAATCTTCTCCACTTGTAGATGATCTTCCGGACAGTCAAATGATTGATTTCAAATTGTTTGGAGATCTTTTTTAATCCCTTCCCAGACTCGTCGGCATCTATATAACCTTCTTTCTGAAGGCCTCAGAGAGCTCTTTTGATCTAGGCATGGTGACGCCGCACACTTCAACAACAAAGAGCAAACCAAATGAAATGTCTGAGGTTTAAATAAGACAGGTTCCTCCAAGATCCTCTAACGATGTTCTAATCATTTGCACCTGAACTGGTGCACCTGATTCTAATTTTAGGTATTTGAAGTAGTGATAAATGTAGGGGTGTACTTACTTTTTCCACATGCAAAATTTGCATTTATGTTTATTTAAATTATACAATGGACTACAAAATGTAAATGTTTCATGATATTTGTTATATTATATCGCCTTTATCTATCAATATTGTTGAAATGAAGATCAAATAGCTGTATGTTGAAATATGTTGAAAAAGTCAAAACTTTACATGGGATGTACTTACTTTTTCACGTGACTGTACATTGTAGACATCATTGTGACTGACCGACTGATGTATCATATTTTGTGTTACAGAGCATTGGTTATGCTGAAGCAGTTTCTTAGCAAGAGTCATGCTGGGTGGTTTGCCATTCCTCTCCCAGCAGTATTTCGGGCAGGAATTTGGAATATGTTCAGGGTGTCGATGATAGGTTGCCTACTCTTTGCAAAGGACATCGTGAGATTTTTATATCTGTCCAGGCCATAATATTTTACCATTGAGCTTCAGTGTGTCTGTTGAACTTTCGTGGGTCTGCCCAAGCCATAACCTTTTTACGATGAGCTTTTGTCATCAAATCTTCAACAACGTTTATTATGAGAATATGGAGTACAAAGTCAAATTAATAAAATATAAAATTTTATATCTGTCGTTTTCATCAAGTTTAGTTTGAGTACAAAGCGGACGTGGGCGGGTTTTGCAATTTGTTTTGTTATTTTTTGATCATTACCGTGACTTCATCTCTCACCCTTAATATCAGTTTCAAACCAAACACGAATAACTTCAAACAGATACCAAGTCCTTTACTTATTCATCCAGATCACCCAAAGTGTACCAAAAAAAAGGAAACACCAAAAAAATTCCTGGATCCGGAATAATATCCTGAGCTTCACCAAAAACTAATGAATTCTTCCTTATCCCAAGGGCAATCATCCCACCAACTTTCATCCAAATACGTTCAGAACTTTTCCAGATATCTTGTTCACAAACACACGAACATACGAGCACACACACACACACACACACACACACACACACACACACACACACACACACACACACTCGAATGCATTACTCCCTGGCGGGAGTAATAATAAAGATGAACACTGTTCCTCCTCTCCCCTACCTCTTCCCAATAACCGCAACTGGTGGAATATAATCACACGTCTAGTCACATGCGACTTCAGATTTTTCCAGTTCATTTACTACGTGATTTAAACCTTCCCTTGACATAATGCAACACAGTTATGACCTCACTATGAATGAGACATTGGAGCCCATTTGCTTCAGGATTATGAGAATTCTGCTCTTCATTGAAAATCCGCCGACAATGCTTGAGCTTTTGTTGGACTGAAGCATCAAACGCAAAAGGACAAACAAACTCAAGAACGAGCTATACTATTGGATCATATGCTGTACTACACGAGTATAAAAGAGGAAGATTATCGTTGCTTTCTCAAAGATTGGCTCTTCATCTTCACTTTCATCCTCGATAGTTTGAAGTATTGCACATCAGTGCCTTGGAATTTCAAATCAAAGGAAGATAACTGAATATTACATTGCTCAGCTCATCCTGTTAAGTTGGACAACCAGCCAGTTGAAATTTTTTATCTGCGGGGGTGGGGAAACGGCGAATACACCCATTGATGTTCTGCCAAACATTTCCAAGAATAATTAAGAATCCGTTGAGAAAAAAAAAAAATCCCTGACCTTGATGATATGTTTTAAATTGTATTAACATGGGCAATCAAAATGTGAAACGATGACTACCTCTCAGATGTGAAGTTTGTCGCTGTCACAACCACATCATCAGTGCACTGCACCAGCACTGGGATCTTCCGACAGCCTGGAGACTTGAGTAACCTTTGCAGATGCCTCAGTGTTTCTGGACAATGAGACAAAATGTTGAGAGCGAATCATGATTTTGACATTTTTCTTTTTTTAAACAGCCAGCATGGATTTGAAGAAAAAAAAATCTGTTTCAAATTCCGTTAGGGGATGAGATCTTTTATAGGTAGCATGTAAAAATGCTCATACCAAGTTACACTGAGCATTTCATCTGCAAAGTTCAGACTGACACCGCATATCGATTGTAGACCAGACCAGGCAGAGATGGCGGATTACCTATGAAGGATTACCTATAACTAGCATTTAACCCATCGCTTCGCTGACGGTAGTTGAACAACATAACATGTATATTGTGACGGTTGTGAACACGGGGAGGACTCTGTGGACCTCCGGGGGAATAAAAGTACACACACATAGAAGTAGAGCAGTTATTTCATAATATTCAGTTTAGAAATGAAGCAGATCGTATTCATGTGATAAATATGCTTTGCGCATGTGAGCAGCATAAGGGTCTGCTCCTCTTTTCCCTCTCTATCTCTCCATCTTTCTATCTCATCCATTTAGCACTATTCTCTTCCATTCACTTTCATTACCAAACCTACTCGCAAACCCGTTCAATTGCTTGCTGCAGAGCAACAACCACGGTCATAACCACGATCACAGGGCAATAGAGGCACAGACAGAACCTGCTGGAAAGGCCTCGCAGAGGAGAGGTGAGTCTGGCATGGCCAGGACAAATGGGGGAAAAGGGGCTGAGGGGGGGAGGGGGGGGCTGGGGAAGGGAAATACAAGGGCAGAGCACAGCAAATTCTCTCTCTCTCAAATGCCATCTCAGTCAGAACAGAAGTTCAAGAACCTATTCCCCAGCGTGATTTCGATTTTTCCCACCCTCGGCTTCAATCTGCTAGGACGGAGTTTCACATCTTGCTCACCTTACACCTCATGCCTTTCTCATTTTCCACAAGCATTTACATACATTCACCTCATGTTTCCTCAGACCACACCACCAACCGACCACTTCTTCCTCTTCACATTTCTCAGTTCATTTTCTCCATTGCTGCCTCAACACAACACGGTCCCAGTGAGTGTTTTCAGCACCAACGTTAGGGCCGTGCTGCCTTCCAAACGTCAAACCCCTCATATTGAAACTGAACAAGCCTTCCAAGAGCCACGCAGAACATCACATCGGTCGGACGGGGCTCTGGCAGTGATATCAGATCAATGGTTCGCTGGGTCAATGGGTCATGTCTCCTTTACCATATTCTTTCACTTTCGACCCTCTTATTTCTCCCCCAAACTCTCTGTGCCTTTCTTCGGGTGTATTTGACCCAGTAACGTATGTGTCAAGTGATTGTTGGAAGTTTCCGGAATGTGGAATGATCCCGTTAGGGTAAGGGCGAATGTATATGTGTTCAATATGTATTTAAATTGCTCGGCTGTGTCAACTGTGTCAGATTTTTTTCCGCCATGTTCAATTTAACAATTTCTCCCACAATTTATTTGTATTTAAATTTCCCCTTCCATTTTCTCTCTTCTGAATTCTCCCACCATTTTCTCTCTTGAATATCTCAATCATTCTTCCAGTTATTTCCCGCTCTTTCTCTGTCGATTTGAGTCCTGTCTTATCCTGCTCACATTTGATCTGGGGTAATGCTCCTGAGGCAATTGGTCTGAGTTCACAATTGTAGTGGTAGCTAACATAATGCGACATGCAGCATTGGTTTGCTCGTCCAATTCGTTAGCCGCTGTTTCGTTGCTGGCACGGTTCCCTATCTACTTCATTCATCTCACTGGTATGGTAAACTGAGGTTCCTGAAACAGTTCCGTATCTGCTTCATTCATCACCAGTATGGTAAACTGAGGCACAGGTTAATTAAGGAGTCCCATTTGTCATTGGTTTAATGGGCACTCATGTCGCAGTGGGCTAAGGGGTTTACATCATTGATCGTTTCGGATTGCTTCATTTTGTTTCCTTCCCTGTGTGCCATTGTCCTGTTATTAAATACACCTGGTCTCAGGGGGTGAATTCTGGCTGTCATGGTTTTCACTGGTGATTGGGAAAGGCCCGATGAGACGTTAATTGGCTGCTGTATAAAGCAATGCACACTCGCACAGCGTCATTTGCCACAGGCTTGCTCGGCCTGATTGGACAAGACGGTGGTGCTTAATTAGCATATTGGAATGATGACTATTGCAAGAATGGTTTTGACCAATAACATCTTGTTTTAAATAATTAGGGCATAACTTGTGTAGTATTTTGAACACATGGATTGAACAAAGTTAATGAACATGAGAAACAGTATCCACTTTCAGCTAACTGTGAACCCCCAATGTGATACATTCTATTCTCACCTAAAATAAATACAGCTCTTCTTACTCAATGGTCCGCAGGATCTGTCAGGTCTTAAATGTTTAGATTTCGTATTTTTAGTTTTCGGATCATGGAGGCTCCCAAGGGGGGTTACGTCCTGAATCGGATCCCTACCCTTCCCTTATTTATCAACCGATTGCTCTAAACCCCGATACAGCCCTTCTACTTGATGGTCCGCAGGATCATCGGTCTTAGATTTTTCAATTTCATATCAGGGGGCTTCCTGGGGGATCGGGGTGGGGTCCTCCAAAATCAGCAGAGGTCTGACCTACAACCAAAAAAAGATGACCGTCAGCCCACGCAGGGCTATTTATTATGTAATGCAGTGATGATGGCTGATTTCCAAGCAGATGGAATATGACCTAGGACAAATGATTGCCGTATCCAACAGCTCCTATCGGACCAGGTTGAAAAGGGCAGAGAGAGGATGGGAAAGAGCAACAGAGCAGGTGTTTAGGACACTTCTACTGGGCACGGCATCAGCTCACGAGTCAGAATCGAGGGTTGAAAGAATCTTCTCCACCTTCTCAGGTGTAAAAGACAGTGTCCAGGAGCAGTTGGGTATGACAGGGAAGGATGGGTACCAGGAGTGAGGGGTTGAAGGACACAAGACTTAAAAGCAACTACAGAATTGAGGCATTCAAGGTTCCCATGAGGGGAGTCGGCTGTGGAGCCATTTGAAGAGAGGGAAGGGATGGAAAGAGAGCATACATTTGATTAATGCAAGGAGGAAGCGGAAAGTGGTTTGGCTGGACCTAACACAGTGGGTGAAAGCAGAAATGTTGAGCAAGTGCATGAATCTCAATTGTATCGTTCTTTTTAAATGAAGATCTGATTTTAATTGACTTCTGATTTAATTGATTGATCTGATTTGAATTGACATTTCACTTTGACTAAATCCTACTTTCAAGTGAGATGAATGAATAAAATGAAGAGTCAGAAGTAAATGTAGATGTCACAAGGAGAATTGTTAATTATGCCAACAAAGTTTGAGGAATACACACAAAGTGGTGAAAGAGGATATACAAAACAGGCCAAAAGCAATCATATTATTTATAATATAGATTATATTTATTGGATGCTGTATTATATAGTTGAGCTGATGAAATCTCCCGTCCACCTCGTGAACAATAAGTTGAAGTCAAAAACAAGAGGATATTTGTGAGTCGGACCGAGTATGCATATTTATTCGAGGACTATAGAGAATCTTGATTTGCTACATCCATTGAAAATTTATAATTTCGAAGACAAACTATAAAATGTACTGCACATTCATAAACACTTAAATATGAAACCAAATGAGGAGCAGGGCAGCAACACAAGAACCTCAACATTCAACTTTGCCAGATCCATATACCTACCCTGCAACACATTGGGTGGACACATGTCGATCTTGGTGACCACAACAAATACTGGTACATTGAGTGCAAGGGCGAGTCCCAAATGCTCCTTCGTCATACCCACAATGCCAGCATTGCTCCCAACCTGTGCACAATCCACCAGGGCAAGGCAAAGAAAGCAGGCAGTTTGTTCAAAGGACTCGATCAGCAGCCGCAGCCAATAGCAAAAAGCACAACATATTACACTCACATTTTACAGTGTTGGCCGTTGAAAAGCAGGTGACATGTTTCTGAACATCTGCACCAATTGCAATTACAAGGTGCTCCAACGTGCAAGTGCGATCTTAATTTTTGCAAAGTGCGATTAGATAGAGTACGTTTCTTTTTCAAGCTTTTTATTCATGGGACATTCGGTAGAGCAGGGCGATTCATTTTACCAACTGTGTCATATCACAAATTTAATCGAAGGTTTTATTACCGGAAGTTGTGTTTTCACCCCAGCCTATCTGTCTGTGAGCAGGATATATCAAAAGTTATGGACCCATTCAGACGAAACTTGGTGGACAGGTTGGATGTGTGCCAAGGATGAACCGATTCGATTTTGGTGAAGATCCGGATCCAGAAACTAGTGATTCTTCGCCGGTGAGAGATAGGGCCAAAAACTATATTTCAAAAGTTGTGGATGGATTATAACAAAACTTGGTGGATGAGTTGGGTAGGTGACAATAACAATATGATTAGATTTTGGTTAAGGTCCGGATGCAGATCCGGCCTATCAGTGAGATATAAAATGCAAACTGTTGAGTCGTTCCAGTATTACTATGGAACACTGCACCACTGCAAAACTACAACACACATCTGTGAGGATGAAAGTTTGTACGCCACCAAATTGCTCTAACATCGCTATGGTTTATGGTGTGTATGACATTGTTTATTCTCACAACTATCATTCATCTCACCGAGACTGGCAGGAGAGCTTGGAAGTATGCACGCTCATCTTTGAGCTCTGTAACCAGGGTTTGAATATGGGCCTATTTTTAAAGTCACCTGAGTGTTTCACACGCAGGACGATACATTGTGCATGCAAGTCCACAGGAAGGACATTAAGCTTGACGACCCATCTGGCAGGTGGCAGGATTGGGTGGTGAATGAATGAATGATCGTTTTTAAGGCCATTTTCCCCGCTAGAGCGGGGGTTAGCCTTGCGGGCCCCATGACAATCATGGTTCCCTGTTTGAGGCAATGTTTTTATGGATGGTGGGTGGTGGACGTTAAAAATTCCCCCAGTTTATTTCACCAAAAGGAGGAAAGTTATCGCCAGCACCCTGGCCAAATTCCAATCTCCTGCTGCCACCAATCAAGGTCACACCTGGTAGCAGATTCGTTTATTTAAAATAATAATAATTGTAATAAAAACAAACGTGCCACAACATGTTCCCTGGCTGACCACGAGGAGGTGTGAATAATTTGTTGCCGCTGAAAATAGCAAAAGTTGACAATTCAAGTCACCTGCACTTTAATTTGCTAAGCAAATGAATTTTAAAAAGCAAAACATTCTCATGACACTAACCATGAGCATGCAGAAATCTGGTAAGTGACCGGTCATGCCAAACACTGTCGTCTTGAGGTATTTCTCATGTCCTGCCAGGTCAATGAATGTTATGACCTTGGAAGATTTCTCACAGATCTCAGTCCAGTCCTGGCCACTGCCATGTGCATTTGGTTTGTTAACGACATTGCCAAGTCCATCAAAGCCCAGGATGTCGTTGCCGACTGAGCTTGTACGCCCCGATTCCAGTTCATGCTTGTGCCGAAAGAGTTTTTGGCGTGCAACACCCCGTCCGTTGTCAAGTTCACCATGGGTGAGCACGCCCAATAGTGTCGACTTGCCTGCGTCCACATTTCCCACCACAGCCACCCTGAGCAAGATAAGAGTAAAATAAAAAAAAACATGGCGAAGACAAAGTAGCACCCTAAAAACAAGAAGGTAGCCATTTTTATAAACTGTCAGATGGTAAGCAAACACTGTTCAGTTGTAAAAAGAGGAAAAGGCAACATGTTGTTATTATAACTGTTGCTACACTTGGTTGAATTTTTATTAAGATGCCAATCAATTATAA
Organism: Myxine glutinosa; assembly: GCF_964187855.1. Classification (NCBI taxonomy): domain Eukaryota; kingdom Metazoa; phylum Chordata; class Myxini; order Myxiniformes; family Myxinidae; genus Myxine; species Myxine glutinosa. The sequence continues at coordinate 95,926,435 of NC_136263.1, read as the reverse complement.
TTTTGTTGTACAAAGCATCTCAAACCTCGATGTGCCCAGACGAGCATGCTGCATGATCCACCAGGCAGGTCGTCATGAAAACACACACATGCACATATCAAAACCCATCGTAGCAGGAATGCTAACACATTGTTACAGTCGTCGGGTCCGACAGTTGCCCAGACCGAATACCGATGAACCGCGTCAAAGCAGTCACGACGGCAGACTGATTTGATCGTTCCGAGACGGATCACAGGCCTGTTTGACACGATACTGTACTCCAATGGAATGGCACCAAGCCAGTCAATGTGTCATGCTGATCTCTGCCATGCACCCATTACTCTAATGCCAACCGAGCAAAATCGCCGGGAGTAGGCACGGTTCCGTCCTGGTGTTATCCGCTGAACCCAATCTGTCCTTTAACGGACATGTATAATTCTAATAGTGATCATGAACACTCAAATTCACCGAGAGACCAAGCGAGTTTAATGTGTATTGGCACACGGGCAGGGGATACAAAAGGAAGCAATTCCGTACAATAACCCCTCCCCAAAACCGTATGCACCCTCGACTCAACAAATGAGTGGGAACCTTGTGTACCTAAGCCTTAAAGCCTCGTCCATTGCTCAGTAGACAGACGATAGATATAAATGGATAAGACAATGTCAAAGGCTGTGCCTGGTAGGACGCATTGTGTTCCAAATGGTGATATATTTTGTAGGAAGTCTCAGGCCATGACCAGAGCAAGCGCGAGTGGGGAGAATGGGCGAGGTTTGCTTGTGTGGGGGCGTGGCTGTAAACTGTGCTACAAAACACGTTCTGTGGAGAACGTAGACAATGAACTCGCACAGGCTCCCTTCCTTATCTCCTAATCCCTAACCAGGCATGCCTTTTATACCCTCGATCTCCACCCGATTTTGTGACACACTTAGCCCCCACTTGCTCAGCCGCTATTGGTTCATCACCCGGTCCGTGGGCGGGGCTGACCCTCCCTCGGTCTTTCATCTAGCGATTTTGGCGTGCTTCGCTGCCATTGCGGCTTTCCCGCCCAAACTCGCGTTGACAGCTCCTATCGGGCACTTTGAAAGAACACAAAGGATGCAATTGCCAACTGAGTCAATGGCCCTGAGCCAGATCACGTGTCCACTGCCATGTCCACTGCATGACACCATGCTGATGGGACCTCTGAGTCAGTCTATGCAATGCGCTGATACAGTGCTGCGTGCCCGGTCTCTAGTTAATGGTCGAGCATAGCGGGTGAGGTGCATGGCACGGCCTTGTTATATGGTGTTGGTTACCGTTCCCAAACAGCTGACAAACCGACTTGCCAAATTGCAATGACGATCACTTCAGCTAAAAATTCACCCCGAGATCAGCTTCATCCGATGAAGATGAAATTTCCTGAGCGTCATCTGATGATAAATTGGTCGAGACAAAAATGACGATGACGTCATCGGTCACGTGATTCGGCCGCCATATTTGTTTTAACACAAAAGCCTTAAAAACCCACCAAAGCACGTCCTGGCGAGGGTCTGCAATCTCCGATTGCTCTTTATTGTTATTTTTAGTTTTCATTTTATTAATATTTTACACGAGTAGTAAGTTTGGGCATTGATCGGTGGGAGATGGGTGTAGTAAGGCATGTTCCTCCCCTACATTCAGCTAATATATTTAGCTAATATATATAGCTAAAAATTCACCCCGAGATCAGAAATATTTAATAAAAATGTTGGTACACTGAAAATGGGAATATAAGAAGCAATACAGTTACAACTAGAACGGCACTCAGAAGAGAGCATACCACCGCCAGGTAACAGTTTACATTTTGTATCCTAGAGTAGACCAGAAAATCACAATACAGATTCACATTTAATCAAAATCATCCATCCACAACGTTTTGAGATATCATGCTTTGTATCGTTTTTGGCCCTATTTCCCAATGGTGAAGAATCAATTAAAAAAATTATACGAGCCGGATCCGGATCCGGATCTTCACCAAAATTGAATCGATTCTTCCTTGCCACACACACACAACCTGTTCACCAAGTTTCGTCCAAATCTGTCCATAACATTTTGAGATATCCTGCTATATAGCGCTTTTGGCCATATCTCCCAATGGTGAAGAATCACTTTAAATATTAAATAATTCTCATATCCGAATCCATATTCAGATCTTCACCAAAATCAATCGATTCTTCCTTGTCACACACACACAACCTGTCCAAAAAGTTTCGTCCAAATCTATCCATAACATTTTGAGATATCCTGCTATATAGCGCTTTTGGCCGTATCTCCCAATGGTGAAGAATCACTTTAAAATTCTACTAGCCAGATCCGAATCCGGATCTTCACCAAAATTGAATCGATTCTTCCTTGCCACACACACACAACCTGTTCACCAAGTTTCGTCCAAATCTGTCCATAACATTTTGAGATATCCTGCTATATAGCGCTTTTGGCCATATCTCCCAATGGTGAAGAATCACTTTAAATATTAAATAATTCTCATATCCGAATCCATATTCAGATCTTCACCAAAATCAATCGATTCTTCCTTGTCACACACACACAACCTGTCCAAAAAGTTTCGTCCAAATCTATCCATAACATTTTGAGATATCCTGCTATATAGCGCTTTTGGCCGTATCTCCCAATGGTGAAGAATCACTTTAAAATTCTACTAGCCAGATCCGAATCCGGATCTTCACCAAAATTTAATGACTTCGTCCTTGTCATATACACTACTACTCTGCCAAATTTCGTCCGAATCCGTCCACAACTTTTTGAAATATCTTGTTCACAATCAAACGGACAAACAAACAGACAGTGGTGAAAACATAACCTCCATCCACCTTTGGTGGTGGAGGTAATGATAACTCAATAAAACCCCTTAACCCTTACCGGTACGCTCTCACGAAACAACAATCGGAAGGTCCTTAAATATCCAATGCCTTGTCCCATTCATTCCACAAGAGACAGACCTGAGAGGTGGCAAGACAATAAATGCCCGAGCTATGCCACGAGGCACAGATTGGAACTGATGCAAGTGGAAGCCCAGACATGTTCCTGCAGGAGCTGCGGTCTGGGTATTGCCCTTGAGGATTAGTAGAGGCATAGCTTGTAGGGTAGGGGCTCTTATGCTGCAGCATGCAGACTTTCCGCAGCATGGTGGCTCCCTAGCATCTCCTGATTCCCCCAGGCTGCACAAGTGTTTATGGTCTCTGGCCCACACTTCACGCCGTGATGTACCGCACCCAGCCCCTCTCACTCACCATTGGCAAAATGGTCCGTTATATTGATAGATGACCACCACCCTGTGACTTGTCACTTTGGAAAGATCCTCGCCTTTTCTTGGGCCAGCTGGAGCGCAGCTTTCCCGCCTAAATTGCAGGCTGATGGCCTAAACATATACTCTAAAGCACATTACAGAGAGTATAACATTAAATAAGGTTTTACAAGTGATGGTGGGTTTTAGACACATGCAATAGAGAATGTGGATGTCATCTGTCTATACATAAAGCAACACACACATCTAATATGATCAATTACCTCACGCTTACTCTATTGCATTTACTATGAGATATAACTAAACTATGCTATGCATCGTTAACCCCGAGAAATCATTTCTACAACAATATTTTGATAAATCTCCTGTCTCTACTTAAATGTTACAGGTTAATGTTTTAATCCTTTTGCACACAATTTATGAAGAACACATAACTGATATTTTGTATACATTTCAACAGAATATGAATGAATGATCGTTTTAAGGCCATTTTCCCCCGCTAGAGTGGGGGTTAGACTTGCGGGCCCCATGACAATCATGGTTCCCTGTTTGAAGTCATGTTTTTATGGCCGGATGCCCTTCCTGACGCCAACCCTTAGTCGCCTCTTACGATGCACAGATATACGGTGTACCTATTCTAAATCGGGGTACACACCGGGATCATTCATCCCAGCAAGCTGGTACTCAATTTGCTGACCTTGGAGGGATGACAGTCTGAGTCAACCCCCCTGGCGTTAATTCAGCGATCGACCGGGATTCAAACTCAGGATCCTCGGATCCCAAGCCGGCACCCTAACCGCTAAGCCAACACCAGGCTCATACATTTGAACAGAAATGAAATATATGAAATAGGGGGATACGCCAGGGGGCTCATACATTTGAACAGAAAATAACAGAAATATTTTTTGTTGTTGATTTTATTATTATTATATTCAGTGACATTATCAACATCATGCACCATAATATTGAGATTGGATAACTACCGTGCAAATACATCCACCGAAGACAGACACCAAATTGTGTATTTTAGCATGATGATGATTATGATGTAACTAGACAAATCCTAAGCGTTGTCAACTAGTGTCCTCAAGTGTCTGTCTGAGTGCGCTATGGAGCGGTACACGATGTGGAGCAGTTGCAGCCGTTTATAATTAAATTAATTATGTTTAGACTGTACAGAATTCAAGTAAACAATGTTCCCAAAAAGAAAATAATCTTCAGGTATGCCACAATTTATGAAAGGGATGCGGTCCTGGAGAACGGAATGTAAACCAGACCAAAAACAAATCGAAAACGTTTTTCCCATTGTATAAAAGGAAAGAAATAGGGGATGAGTTCCTGAACCAAAATTTCAGCGAAATGTAACATTTTCTTTCACTAGAATGTTAGAAAAACCGTTACTAATAACTCCAACAAACACTTGAAATAAAAAGACGCTTGCATTAATAAATCCTATTTCATGCTAAATAAATACGAAATCCTTAACCTTTTCAAGGTGTATGAACTCACCACGAACGGTCAATGACGGTGAGTTTCTCGCCTTTCTCATTACGTCTTATAATGCCCATCTTCATGTTCAGTATTATAGCCTGGCAAGAACTTTTCAAAGGGGCAACAGTTGAGCTTGAGGTACGTCTCTTGCCAGACATATTGAAGGATGAGCACGATTACGGCCGATTTTATAAATGATGGAGGTAGAAAGGTAGACCAATGTAGACCAATGGTGAAAAGGTAGACCAATATTTGCTGCTGCGCGAGATGTATCATATGCATGCACACATGTGTGATGTGGCTCACTAAAGGAGTGGAGGGCTGTTTGAAACTTCCTTCATAGTGCTCAACAGTACTGCACAGTATTTGAATTTCGTTGTAGTGAAAAATGTAAATGTAAATCGAAAAATGGGCCATAAAAACTCAATTATGTTATAATGCAAAAAGGCACACCACTCATTCGTAAATCGAAGAATACAGTCACGTGAAAAAGTAAGTACACACCATGTAAAGTTTTGACTTTTTCAACATATCTCAACATACAGCTATTTGATCTTCATTTCAACAATATTGATAGATAAAGGTGATATAATATAACAAATATCATGAAACATTTACATTTTGTAGTCCATTGTATAATTTAAATAAACATAAATGCAAATTTCACATGTGGAAAAAGGAAGTACACCCTTGGCTCTAATAGGTGGTATTGCCCCCTTTGGCAGAAACAACCTCAAGTAGGCGATTCTTATAACTGTCTACCAGTCTCTGACATCGACTGCGAGAAACTTTTGCCCACTCCTCCATGCAGAATTATTTTAGCTGTGCGATGTTTGAGGGGTTTCTTGCATGCACAGCTTGTTTCAAATCCCCCCACAACATCTCAATGGGATTTCGATCCAGGCTTTGACTTGGCCATTCCAGAACCCTCCACTTCTTTCTTTTCAGCCATTCCTTGGTGGATTTACTGGTATGTTTAGAGTCATTGTCATGTTGCAAGGTTCACCTTCGGTTGAGCTTCAACTTTCCGACAGATGGCCTCACATTATCCTCAAACACCCTCTGCTACAATGAATAATTCATAGTAGATTCTATGATGGTGAGCTGCCCAGGCCCTGATGCAGCAAAGCTGCCCCAAACCATAATATTTCCACCACCATGCTTTACAGTTCGTATCAGGTTCTTGTGGTCAAATGCTGTCTTTGGTTTTCGCCAAACATGTCTTCTGGTACTGTGGCCAAATAGCTCTACCTTTGACTCATCTGTCCAGAGCACATTGTTTCAGAAGTGCTGGTCTTTGCCTCGGTATTCATTGGCAAACTTTAGTCTTGCCTTGATGTTCTTTCTGGACAGCAACGGTTGCCTCCTGGCACACCTCCCATGTAGATCAAATTTGTGCAGCCTCTTTCTAATGGTAGACTCGTGCACTTTGACATCAACAGTGGCAAGAGATACCTGTAGGTCCCGTGATGACATTCTGGGGTTCTTCGAGACTTCTTTCAGCATCTTGCGGTCTGCTCTCGGGCTGAACTTGCTGGGGCGGCCTGGCCTGAACAAGTTGGCAGTTGTTTGGAATCTTCTCCACTTGTAGATGATCTTCCGAACAGTCGAATGATTGATTTCAAATTGTTTGGAGATCTTTTTAAATCCCATCCCAGACTCGTAGGCATCTATAACCTTCTTTCTGAAGGCCTCAGAGAGCTCTTTTGATCTAGGCATGGTGACGCCGCACACTTCAACAACAAAGAGCAAACCAAACTAAATGTCTGAGGTTTAAATAAGACAGGTTGCTCCAAGATCCTCTCTAACGATGTTCTAATCATTTGCAACTGAACTGGTGCACCTGATTCTAATTTTAAGTATTTGAAGTAGTGATAAATGTAGGGGTGTACTTACTTTTTCCACATGCGAAATTTGCATTTATGTTTATTTAAATAATACAATGGACTACAAAATGTAAATGTTTCATGATATTAGTTATATTATATCACCTTTATCTATCAATATTGTTGAAATGAAGATCAAATAGCTGTATGTTGAAATATGTTGAAAAAGTCAAAACTTTACATGGGATGTACTTACTTTTTCACGTGACTGTACCTGTATTAGTATTCCGCTTGCTATGTAATTAATCGCTCATTTAAACTTTTTCATAAAATGGATTAAATCAATTACAAGGAAGACTGTTTCATAATCGTTTGCAAGTACACATTTTTTTTGTATTTTGAACAATCAATTGAGGAATTAGGGGGGGAGGTGTGGGGGAGCAATTGATGTGTTGCTCCCTGAATGTAGGGGAGGGACATGCCCTACTACACCCATCTCCCACCGATCAATGCCCAAATCTACTACACATGTAAAATATTAATAAAATAAAAACTAAAAATAACAACAAAGAGCAATCAGAGATTGCAGACCCTCGCCAGGCCATGTTTTCTTAGTGATTTTTAAGGATTTTGTGTTAAAACAAATATGGCGGCCGAACCACGTGACCGATGACGTCATCATCACTTTTGTCTCGCCCAATTTATCCTCAGATGACGCTCAGGAAATTTCATCTTCATCGGATGAAGCTTTGTACTTGTCTAATTATGACGTCAAAATGGAAGCACCATCATTAACATATGTTATTCCCTATGAAGAGTTCTTTACAATGAGCCATGTCTAAATTTTTCTATGCAGTGCTTTTGGAGATGTAGAGATGCAAAGTTTTTCGGTTTTTCCAAGATGGTGCCCTTACCACATGACCTATGGCGTCATAATTATCATTAAAATATATATACAGGAGGAGTTGCACCTGCGGTGAAAATTTCCGGTCAATAGAACCAACGGTTGCAGAGAAAATCATATTTATTCTGTGCGGACAAACAGACAACCAAGAAATATGATCTGCCATGATCTTTCCTGGGAAAACCACATTTCCAAGCTGGCCTCCAAAGCCAGTCGCCGACTGGGCATCCTCCGCCGTGCGAAGTCCTTTCTGGGCACTTCTGAGTTCCTCACCACATACAAAGCTTTCATCCGCAGCTCAATGGAATACTGTTCTCCCCTTTGGGCTGGTGCTCCTGCCTCACACGTAGCTCGGCTTCACGTGGTTGAAACCAAAGCTTTCAGAATCATTGGAATATCCCGCAATGAAGCTGATTCTGAGTCTTTTTTTTTCGTCTTTTTTTTTCTTTTTCTTTTTTTTCTTTCTCTTTCTCTCTTTCTTTCTTTCTCTTTCTCTCTCTCTTTCTCTCTCTCTTTTTCTCTCTTTCTTTCTTTCTCTCTCTCTTTCTCTCTCTCTCTCTCTCTCTCTCTCTCTCTCTCTCTCTCTCTCTCTCTCTCTCTCTCTCTCTCTCTCTTTTTCTCTCTCTCTCTCTCTCTCTCTCTCTCTCAACGCAGGCAGGTAGGTGGTCTTTCTGTCTTATACCGACTCCTCTCCGGCCTTGCTCCCCCTGCTTTGTCTGTGCTCTGTCCCCCAAATATTCCTGCAGGACACACAAGATCCACCAGCAACCCTGTTCTGGTGAAACTGCCAAAATCAAGACTCTCTGCTCACCTTCACTCTTTCATTCCTCTTTTCTCCCACCTCTGGAACAAACTCCTACACTCTCTTCAATCCCTCTCCTCCCTCCAGGTCTTTAAAACAGCTGTTCACCACCATCTCTTGTCTTCACCCATCCAAAACCTTCATCTTTTCTACCCCCGTTAAAACACCCCAAATCCGCCTCTTTCAATCCCCAACTTCTTTCCTGAAATTCCTAGTAGTGTTCATTTGTTTTATACCATGTACCCCTCCCTACTCCCCAGCCCTCCACCTTCCACAGATCTACTGATGTCCTTGTTCTCTGCTGTTGTTGTGCTTGTGTGCTTCCCTCTCCCTCCCCCTCTTGTCTCCTGCTCCCTTCCTTGTATGTTTTATGTGTCTGTCAATGTTTTCATGTTCAATGTGTTAGCTCTTACACGAGCCTCAATTCTGTATACAAAAAAGAAAAGAAAAAAAAAAGTTGTGCATAGCTCGATACTTGCAAAATCCCTAAAATAAGTTTTTGGCCTAAGATGACCTCAAAAGTAATTGATGATTGAATTCAGTGACCTGGCAAGCAAATCGTCTTAAAATTTAAAGTCAATCAGATGAAATTTGAGGACTTTAGAAATTTGGCCTATGTTGACCTAAAATATAATTGGTGATTGAATTCGGTGACCAGATGTGCAAATCCTCTTGAAATTTCAAGCCATTCGGATGAAAATTGAGGGTTTTAGAAATTTGGCAAAGTTGGTGACCTTTGACCTATGTTGACCGATTGACCTTTTGACCCCCAAAACAATAGGTTTCTTGCTTATGACCAACTCTACCATTTGGTGACGTTTTGTGAAGATCGGTTGAAAATTGTGACCTGTAGGCGACTGACATAGACAGACAAACAGACAGAATAACGCACAAGACCAACCAATGTACTTGAAAAAATCTTCAATTTCCGCAAGTAACAAACAGACAAACTGACTTAAGTGCAATACCCTCTCCTCTGGTGAGGGTAAAAATTACAACCTAAAAATTGCAATAGCATCAATCTAAAGTATGTCTTAAGATCTAAATCCTACCAAATATTAAGCAATTTTTAAGCAAGAAAAACAACAACAAACATTTACCATATAGCCAAATTGCTTCATGCAATTGAGTTACAGCCTCAAATATTTAAGGAGTTTAAAAACAATCGATAAAAAAAAATATTCAGATAAGTGCAAAAGTACTATCTGGTATTCATGACTTACCGTACTTCCAAAAAATCACTCTCCGGAACTCGCCGTCTTATAAGGTATTCGCGAACACGGCCAGCGGCCTCCACCCTTTCACGTAACAATACGAGATCGGCATGGCTTTGCTCAGAAAGGCTGCGCAGAGTTGCAACTGATGGTGCCATGTCCACCTCATTAAGGCCATACTCTGAACCATCTGTAAATCACCTCAAGTAATTAGCAATCAGGAAAAGAAAGTGAGGGTACACACAAGTAAATGTTAAATGAGAAAAGTAGCATAGACAGTTTACCAGAGCCTTGTCCAGCAACATATATGGTCTCACCCTGCCCCTCACACAATCGATCCCACAACTGCTGTTGCAGTCTGTCATATTGCTCAGCAGTCGGGCTGACCAAAACAAACTGTTGAATGCACAGAAATTTTTACATGAAACCACAGGGATGGCAATATTCGTTATACAACAAATAAAAAGGGTTTGCCACATTGCCCAAAGGGGACACCAATGTCATTGTGGATATGTTACAGCTCAAGTTAGTTGACGGCAATACCAAAAAACCCCGCAAACTAGGTAATTTTTTTCTTTTTGAAATTGTACACACTATTTCAATGAAACTTGACCACAACCTTCAGCATCCATGATGTACCAACGTTTGTTGCCGGCATAAAAAAAAAAATCAGGGTCTAAGGCGGTCTACAGGGGGTTTAATGTTTTATTTTAAAAGTCTCGCGCAATATTGCGCAGGGTTTTTGTACTGGATAGTAGTAGCAGTTTTCTCACATCCTTGGATCTTTTGTTCTAGGTATCCTAATGATGGGAAAAGAAAGCATCTCCACACACTAATATGAATACAACAGGAGTAAATAATAAACAAAACTACAGCGAAGTCGATGACGCGCCGTCACAAATGTACATGGTTCCCACCAAAAGCAATGTTGAAAGATGGCAATAGGTTCCACCAGGAATGACCCAATATCAAACGTGGAGTTAAAAATTATTTTCACATTTTTGACCTCTGTGACCTTAAGTCCCCACCCTTTGGGACATGAACTCAGGGTCAAATAAAAAATATCATATTTCATGTTTCATGCATCCTCCAATGTTGATTGCATAAATCCATAAACAAAGTTTCATTATGAATGCGGCCATAATTGCATTTTTTTGTATTTGACCTTTTGACCCCACCCGAGGGGACAGGGTCAAAAACGATACTGCTCTTGCACTTTCATGCCATGTGGTGATCATGACTACCAAATACCAAGTATGGTGCATTTCTCCCCAAACGTTTAGGAGATTTGATGTTTAGGAGTTTATTGATGACGTGCATGCCCAGGGTGATAAAGGCAGGTGCGCTGAGGGGAAAGGGAGGAGATAACAGGGTGCCACAGAGGAGAGGGATGCGACAGTCTGCAGGGAGGAGAGCCACTACCCCACCCCACCAGCCACACCTCTCCTCCTCCTCCTCATGAGTGGACCGCAGGTGTTGCAAGGACGCATTAGATCTGCCATTTGCTTTGATTACAGCTGTGCCACACTGGCACAGGTCAGGTACTTCCTGTCTTGTCTGCCTCTTATCTGTGTCTATCTCCTGTGGTGAGCTTGATCGGGCTGTGGGTGTGTATGATCGGTAGTGAGTAAGGGGATTGTTTATTTATGACATACTGATTATTTGTTGGTATAGGTTCATGTAATCCCTCCCAGTAACCATCATTTATTTTATTAAATACACATGGTCTTGGGGTGAATTCTGGTTGTCGTGGTTCTCCTGTGGGGATTAAAAAGGCCATCAAGGGATCATTGGAATATGGTGTCAATACCAGTACATCTGATCTGTCGCACATCAGGCTCGCTCAGCCTCATTTGCATACAACGTGTGGCACCTCATCGCCATGATGCTCATGGATTTGGCCTTCCGGTTCGCACTGTATCATGGCTTTTAAACACGTGATCTAGCTAGGAAGACCTCCAAGCGATCGACCATTGCGGTCGTGTTGATACGATGCATCTGACTCATATCAGGCAACTGACGACAGATAAAATATTATAATCGTGTCTAATTGGAACGTCGATTTAACTGTATATCGTGTCGCGGATTTGGAAAAGACCTCGGGGAGTTACATCGAACACATAAAATAATCCTGGAGTAAAGATATTTCCATAGTGATTGTTGAGTTAAGTTACCCAACCTCGTATCAGAGGAAAGGGTGATGCGTTGTGATTGAAGGTAGAAATTTCCCCATTGCTTTATTCCTCAGTCCCAAACCTTCATTTTCCAACTTCGTATTTAATCCTCATTCCCAAACCTTCATTTTCGAAGTCTGTATTTAAGCCTCATTCCTAAACCTTCATTTGCCAAGTCCGTATTCAAGCCTCATTCCTAAACCTTCATTTGCCAAGTCCGTATTCAAGCCTCATTCCTAAACCTTCATTTGCCAAGTCCGTATTTAATCCTCATTCCTAAACCTTCATTTGCCAAGTCCGTATTCAAGCCTCATTCCTAAACCTTCATTTGCCAAGTCCGTATTTAATCCTCATTCCTAAACCTTCATTTGCCAAGTCCGTATTCAAGCCTCATTCCTAAACCTTCATTTGCCAAGTCCGTATTTAATCCTCATTCCCAAACCTTCATTTTCCAAGTCTGAATTCAAGCCTCATTCCTAAACCTTCATTTTTCCAAGTCTGCATTCAAGCCTCATTCCCAAACCTTCATTTTCGAAGTCTGTATTCAAGCCTCATTCCTAAACCTTCATTTGCCAAGTCTGTACTCAAGCCTCATTCCTAAACCTTCATTTTTCCAAGTCTGTACTCAAGCCTCTTCATTTTCGAAGTCTGTATTCAAGCCTCATTCCTAAACCTTCATTTGCCAAGTCCGTATTTAAGCCTCATTCCCAAACCTTCATTTTCCAAGTCTGTATTCAAGCCTCATTCCTAAACCTTCATTTTCCCAAGTTTTTATGAAAGCCTCATTCCCAAACCTTCATTTGCCAAGTCTGCATTCAAGCCTCATTCCTAAACCTTCATTTTCCCAAGTCCGTATTCAAGCCTCATTCCTAAACCTTCATTTTCGAAGTCTGTATTTAAGCCTCATTCCTAAACCTTCACTTTCCCAAGTCCGTATTTAAGCCTCATTCCTAAACCTTCATTTTCGAAGTCTGTATTTAAGCCTCATTCCTCAACCTTCACTTTCCCAAGTCCGTATTTAAGCCTCATTCCTAAACCTTCATTTTCGAAGTCTGTATTTAAGCCTCATTCCTCAACCTTCACTTTCCCAAGTCCGTATTTAAGCCTCATTCCTAAACCTTCATTTTCCCAAGTTTTTATGAAAGCCTCATTCCCAAACCTTCATTTGCCAAGTCTGCATTCAAGCCTCATTCCTCAACCTTCACTTTCCCAAGTCCGTATTTAAGCCTCATTCCTAAACCTTCATTTTTCCAAGTCTGTACTCAAGCCTCTTCATTTTCGAAGTCCGTATTCAAGCCTCATTCCCAAACCTTCATTTTCGAAGTCCGTATTCAAGCCTCATTCCCAAACCTTCATTTTCCAAGTCTGTATTCAAGCCTCATTCCCAAACCTTCATTTGCCAAGTCCGTATTTAAGCCTCATTCCCAAACATTCTTTTTCCAAGTCTGTATTCAAGCCTCATTCCCAAACCTTCATTTGCCAAGTCCGTATTTAAGCCTCATTCCCAAACATTCGTTTTCGAAGTCTGTATTCAAGCCTCATTCCTAAACCTTCATTTTTCCAAGTCTGTACTCAAGCCTCTTCATTTTCGAAGTCCGTATTCAAGCCTCATTCCCAAACCTTCATTTTCCAAGTCTGTATTCAAGCCTCATTCCTAAACCTTCATTTTCCCAAGTTTATATTTAAGCCTCATTCCCAAACCTTCATTTGCCAAGTCTGCATTCAAGCCTCATTCCTAAACCTTAATTTTCCAAGTCCGTATTCAAGCCTCATTCCTAAACCTTCATTTTCCCAAGTTTATATTTAAGCCTCATTCCCAAACCTTCATTTGCCAAGTCTGCATTCAAGCCTCATTCCTAAACCTTAATTTTCCAAGTCTGTATTCAAGCCTCATTCCCAAACCTTCATTTTCCAAGTCTGCATTCAAGCCTCATTCCCAAACCTTCATTTGCCAAGTCTGCATTCAAGCCTCATTCCTAAACCTCAATTTTCCAAGTCTGCATTCAAGCCTCATTCCTAAACCTTAATTTTCCAAGTCCGTATTCAAGCCTCATTCCTAAACCTTCATTTTCCCAAGTTTATATTTAAGCCTCATTCCCAAACCTTCATTTGCCAAGTCTGCATTCAAGCCTCATTCCTAAACCTTCATTTGCCAAGTCTGCATTCAAGCCTCATTCCTAAACCTTAATTTTCCAAGTCCATATTCAAGCCTCATTCCTAAACCTTCATTTTCCAAGTCTGTATTCAAGCCTCATTCCCAAACCTTCATTTTCCAAGTCTGCATTCAAGCCTCATTCCTAAACCGTAATTTTCCAAGTCCGTATTCAAGCCTCATTCCTAAACCTTAATTTTCCAAGTCCGTATTCAAGCCTCATTCCTAAACCTTCATTTTCCCAAGTTTATATTTAAGCCTCATTCCCAAACCTTCATTTGCCAAGTCTGCATTCAAGCCTCATTCCTAAACCTTAATTTTCCAAGTCCGTATTCAAGCCTCATTCCTAAACCTTCATTTTCCCAAGTTTATATTTAAGCCTCATTCCCAAACCTTCATTTGCCAAGTCTGCATTCAAGCCTCATTCCCAAACCTTCATTTGCCAAGTCTGCATTCAAGCCTCATTCCTAAACCTTAATTTTCCAAGTCCGTATTCAAGCCTCATTCCTGAACCTTCATTTTCCAACTCCGTATTCAAACTTCATTCTCAAACCCGACACCTGCACTCGAATCCCCATTCTCATGCTTCATTCTCAAACCAAGTTACTTCACCAGTATTTCGGCCAGATAATCGCCATTCCAGTGCTGTAATTATCGTAACTCTTCACCGTTCCAGAATCAGATCCAATGGTGAGCTTCCTAAAATGCGACAACCAATCCCAGCCGCTGTATCGCAATGCACCTCAGCCAATCGGGTTGTTGCCGAAAGCGGACGTGATTGGCAACACCATGCAGGGGACAATAAACACCTAGGACACAGGGATTGACTTTGGCCGCGATCCCGCGATATTCTCGCATAAAGTTGGAAAATATCGCATTAAAGCGCGGCGTTACGCGCGCTGCTTGTGAGCAAGGAGGAAGCGGACAAGCGGTAACATATGAACGTCTTTATTGTAAGACTACACTGTAACACTGAACTCTTCCGGGCTGGTCGCCCGGTGTATATCCTGAGGCCACGCCTACCCCTCGGGCGTGGCCACCGCCCACTTGGTGCGTGGAATGATGTCACCACGCCAGTGGGCTTTTGTGTCCGCCACACGCGCCCCCCCAGAATTCCCGCGCACCTGGAGGGCCAGTTTGCGGGGCAGACGAATGACCCGGCCGAAGCGCCCCCTGGCGATCGGCGGCGTCTGGGGTGCAGGGATACCAGGTGGGATGCCCCTGGCTGCCCCTGGGATGGGTGCAGGACCGGGGGGCGCCGTGGCGGCGGGGCTGGGCGGTGCCGGGGGTCCGTCCGCAGGAGGGCGGCCCCGACGTGGGGGTCGGGCCACTGGCGGTGGATGGTCCACATCGAGGTGGGCCGGCTTGAGGCGGTCTACCGAAACGCGGTCAGGAGTACCGCCGATGTCCAGGGTGAAGTGCTTCGCCCCGGTCTCCAGCACGCGGAAAGGCCCGTCGTACGGGGGCCGCAGTGGTGTCCGATGGGCATCGTGGCGGACGAAGACATACTCCGCCGTGCGAAGCTCCGGGGCGACGTGCGTCGGTGGGTGCCCGTGGCATGCCGTTGGCACCGGGGCGAACCTCTGGGCGGTCTCTTGCAGAGCGGAGCGCTGCTGTGCCGCGGACCATGGTGCCGTGGAGTCGGGGAGGAACTCGCCCGGCACCCGCAGCGGTTGCCCGAAGACCAACTCCGCCGCGGATGCGCGCAGGTCCTCCTTGGGCGCCGTCCGGAGGCCCAGCAGGACCCAGGGGAGCCTGTCGACCCAGCCGCCGTCGCGGAGGGCGGCCTTCAATGAGCGGTGAAATCGCTCACACAGGCCGTTAGCCTGGGGGTGGTAGGCCGTGGTTCGGTGCAGCCGGACCCCGAGCCCCTGCGCAACCGCCCCCCAGAGCTCCGAGGTGAACTGGGGGCCGCGGTCGGATGAGATGTCTGAGGGGGCGCCGAACCGGGCGACCCAGGTGGCGATGAAAGCCTGCGCGACATCGGCCGCCGTTGTCGACGCCAAGGGCACGGCCTCCGGCCACCGGGTGGTGCGGTCCACCATGGTGAGGACGTGGGTGAAACCCCGCGAGGGGGGCAGAGGTCCCACCAGGTCCACGTGGACGTGGTCAAACCGGCGTTCCGGCACCGTGAACGGGGCCAACGGGGCCTGGGTGTGCCGGTGCACCTTGGCGCGCTGGCACGCGAGGCATGTCCTGGCCCAGCCGCGGACGGCCTTCCGGAGGCCATGCCAGACGAACTTGTCGGCGATCAGCCTTTGGGAGGCCCTCGCGCCCGGGTGGGACAGGCCGTGGATGGCGTCAAACACCTGGCGCTGCCAGCCCGCGGGCACAATGGGGCGAGGACGCCCGAGGGAGACGTCGCACAAGAGGGCCGCGCCCGCGCCGTCGAACGGCACCTCGGTGACGCGGAGGCCCGTGACGGCGGTCCGCAAGGCCTGGACGTCGGGGTCAGCGGCCTGGTCCGCTGCCATCCGGGCATAGTCGATGCCGAGGTGGACTGCGTGGGCGACGGCCCGGGAAAGGCAATCCGCCACCGGGTTGTCCTTCCCCGCGACGTGCTGGATGTCCGTCGTGTACTCGGACACGGCCGAGAGGTGACGCTGCTGCCGGGCCGACCACGGCTCGGTGACCTTGCCCATCGCGAAGATCAGCGGCTTGTGGTCGACGAAGGCAGTGAACGCCCGGCCCTCGAGCAGATGGCGGAAGTGCCTGACCGCCAAGTGAAGTCCGAGCAACTCGCGGTCGAAGGTACTGTAACGGCGTTCGGGCGGGCGAAGCTGCCGGCTAAAGAACGCCAGCGGTTGCCAAGCTCCACGCACCCATTGCTCGTGCACCGCGCCCACCGCGTAGTCCGAGGCATCGGTGGTGAGGGCGATCGGTGCATCGGGCGCCGGGTGCGCGAGCATGGTGGCGTTAGCCAAGGCGAGCTTCGCGCCCGTGAACGCCGTGTCCATCTGCTCGGTCCAGGTAACGTCGCCTTTGCCCGGCTTACCTCGGAGAGCTTCGTGCAGGGGGCGCAGGAGCTGGGCGATACGGGGCAGGAACCGATGGTAAAAGTTCACCATGCCCAGGAACTCCTGCAGCCCTCTGATCGTGCGGGGGCGCGGAAACCCCTTCACCGCCTCCACCTTGGCCGGCAGGGGGACGGCTCCGTGCCTGGTGACACGGTGCCCCAGAAAATCGATTGTGGCGGCGCCGAACCGGCACTTTGCGGGGTTCACAATCAGGCCATGCTGGCCCAGGCGTTCGAAGAGCGTGCGGAGGTGGCGTAGGTGCTCTTCGCGGGACGCGCTGGCGACGAGGATATCGTCCAGGTAGACGTAGACAAAATCCAAGTCGCGCAGGACGCTGTCCATCAGTCGCTGGAATGCCTGAGCCGCATTCTTCAGACCGAAGGGCATGCGCAGGAACTCGAAGAGTCCGAATGGCGTGATGACCGCCGTCTTCGGGACGTCCTCCGGCCTGACGGGGACCTGATGGTAGCCGCGTATGAGGTCCACCTTCGAGAAGAAGGACCTGCCCGCCAAACGGGCGGAAAAGTCCCGAATGTGGGGGACGGGGTAGCGGTCGGGAGTCGTGGCGTCATTGAGACGGCGATAGTCCCCGCACGGTCGCCATCCCCCGCCGGGCTTCGGCACGATGTGCAGCGGCGACGCCCAAGCGCTCTCTGAGCGCCGAACGATGCCGAGTCGCTCCAGGGTAGCGAACTCCGCTTTTGCCACCGCCAGCTTCGTCGGCTCGAGGCGGCGTGCCCGGGCGTAGACCGGTGGCCCGACGGTGGGGATGTGATGGGCCACCCCGTGCTTGACGGCCCCCGCCGAGAAGGTGGGCCGCGTGAGGGCCGGGAAGCCGGCGAGGAGGCGGGTGAATGCGTCCGCTGCCGGAAGCGTACAGACCAACGTGGCCGGAACCGAATCGTTCGGCAAGTCGCTTGGCAAGCCGCTCGTTGAGCTGGGCAACGCACATGCGAGCGAGCTGAACGTCTCGGCCTGGACAAGCCGTCTGCGCTTGACGTCGACCAGGAGCCCATTAGCGCACAGGAAGTCCGTGCCAAGCAGTGCCATGGGCACGTCGGCGGTGACGAACGTCCATCGGAAAACCTGCCCTCCAAACCGCAGAGAGAGGCAGCGTTTTCCGTACGTACGGATGGGCGTCCCGTTCGCGGCAAGCAGCGCGGGGCCCCCACCCGCGGCGTGCTTGTCTGACGTGCCGGCGGGAATGACACTCACCTGTGCTCCCGTGTCGCACAGGTAACTGCGCCCGGAGAAGGTGTCCGTTATGAACAGCAGGCTGCTCGAACGGCCGGCGCTCATCGCCACAATTGAGCGCCGGCCCGGGCGTTTCCCGACCCGTTGAAGGAGCACGGCGGATGACACCGCCGAGCTTCGTGGCCGAACTTGGCGTGGAACCAGCACCAGGTGGTGGAGCTGGAGGAGCGCGGCTGGCTCCGCCAGGCCGGTGGAGTCGACGGGTTTCCCCGCGGTGGCGGTTTTCGCCGCGGCGGTGGGCGGGGCGTGGCGGCGTTCACGAGGTGCATATCAGCATGCTGCTGAAACTCGGCGTGCTGTAGAAGATGATGCTGTGGAACAGCAGCGTCGAAGGCCGTGACGGCCACGCCAACGCTCGCCCGCGTGTCCGAAGCGGCAAAGTACTTGTCCGCCTCGGCCGCCAATGCTCGGGGTTCCGTTAGCCCGGTCCCGGCCAACGCGAGGCGAACCTGCGCTGGAAGTTGGCGACGGAAAAGCGCCCGGAATAGCGAACCGGGGGCTTCGTCGCCCAACAGTGACAGCATATGGTCCATTCGGACCGACGGGCACGTCTCACCGAGCTCGGGGAGATCCAGGAGGCGGTCGGCCCGTGCGTCGTCCGTGAGGCTGAACGTGGCTTAGAGTAGCCGCTTGAGTGCCTCGTACTTGTGGCCGTCCGGTGGGTGGCGAAGGACGGACACAACTCGAGCGGCCGTGCCGGGCCCGAGGGAGGCGACGACATGGCAGTAGCGCAGGTCGTCGTTGGTGAGGCGCCGAAGCTGAAATTGGGCTTCGGCTTGAACGAACCAGACCTCGGCCTGGGCCTCCCAAAATTCGGGAAGTTTAATCGCCATTGACTTGTCGTTGGCCATTGCAATGGCGTCGTGTTCGGAAGGATCGCTACGGCAGATCCAACGTCGAGGGTCACCAGTAAAGCGCGGCGTTACGCGCGCTGCTTGTGAGCAAGGAGGAAGCGGACAAGCGGTAACATATGAACGTCTTTATTGTAAGACTACACTGTAACACTGAACTCTTCCGGGCTGGTCGCCCGGTGTATATCCTGAGGCCACGCCTACCCCTCGGGCGTGGCCACCGCCCACTTGGTGCGTGGAATGATGTCACCACGCCAGTGGGCTTTTGTGTCCGCCACAGCATACAATTTTGGCCAGAGCGATAAAAAAAAAATCGCATAGAGCGTGTCAGTTGTCGCGGTATAGTTTTCAGGCGAAACAGTCTCAATTGGTGTACTTACTACTGTTTTTGTCAGGTCTGGAAGTTGTCAAAGACGAAGCTATTCTCAACTGTAAACTGACCGTAGCCATTTTAATTTCGCTTTCACGCTTTGCGGTAGCCGTGACAATGTTTTGCGGCATTAAACGACGGCTTTTCGGCAACCACGTGTTTGCTGTCTGCAGTAGTTTCTGGATTACGCTTTTTCCGAAAATGCCGCCGAAAAAGAGACCTCCACAACCACAGCCTGATGGGCAAAATATAAAACGATTCTTTATAGGTACCGGCAGTAGTTCTAACACTGAGGACAACCAGGATGATCCAGCTAGTGACCGTGTGCAGGGCGAAAGCGGGACAGTGGCCAGGGCCGCCACAGTGCAGACAGCTACTTCCGGCAAAACTTTAATAACGTTTCAAGACAGCTGGGTCCTTAAATTCGGAGACTGGCTGAGATATGATGCCGATCAGAACAAAATGTATTGTTCACCGTGTAGATCGGAGAAGTTAGTCAACAGTCAACAGTCAAGGTACAAATAATTTCAAAACGACTACAATAACCCGACATGTATCGTCATCTGGAAACTGGTCAATGTCGATGATGATGATGATGATGATGATGATGCTGATGTCGATGATGATGCTGATGTCGATGATGATGATGATGTCGATGATGATGATGATGTCGATGATGATGATGTCGATGATAATGTCGATGATGATGCTGATGTCGATGATGATGATCAGATGTCGGTGATGATGATGATGATGATGATGTCGATGATGATGATGTCGATGATTATGCTGATGTCGATGATGATGATGTCGATGATGATGATGATGATGATGATGTCGATGATGATGCTGATGTCGATGCTGATGATGTCGATGATGATGATGATGATGATTATGTCGATGATGTCAATGTCGTCGTCGATGTCATCGATGTCGTCGAAGTCGATGTCGTCGAAGTCGATGTCGTCGAAGTCGATGACGATGATGATTTACTGTCTAAGGTTAAGAACATAGTTTCTTGTCTTATGATAACAATCTATCTTCAGGGAAGGGGACATTGTCATGTGATCAAACAACATGACTTTTTATGTTTTCAATCAGTGTTATTAAATGTGATAAAATGTGCTAATTCATGGCAACTTATGTGTTAAACTTATCTGTGGCATGGTTCATCGTTTACGCAATAAAAGCCACAGGGAGTGAGATAGTCTGTTTGAATACAGAAAGAAACACACAAGTCTTTGTTTTCTTGACCATATTTATTTTTAATTAATACCCCGAGAATAATGAGATTTGACGAGCGCGAGTAAAATTTTATCTCAAAACAATTTTGTATAATCCCATCGTGTTTGGAAAAAATCTCATTGTTTTGTACACAGGGAGATTTTCTCCCATTGCTAAAATCCTCCAGGATAATCCCTGAGGACAGAGTGATTGTAGAGGGAATCCAATCCTGAAAGAGTTGATGTGCAGATCTGGTGCAGTCTGAGTCCGAGATAAGAGCAGCCCAGATCGTGAGGGAATTTGCATCCGGTCCGGGGAAGGAAATCAGAGGCGCTACTGAGCAGGATGAGTACTACTAAGCGGGACGCGAGGGCACTTTCAAACTCTACTGAACGGAATGTGAGGACGCTCCCAAAACTGCTGAGCAGAACGGACGCTCCTCACATCCTAGGAAAGCAAAGGCGTGAAGGGAAGGCGGCACTCCTCAAAACTTCTAGGCGGAACGGGCGCTGACGAAACCGGGAGAACCGATTTCTTATGAGTCTTTCGCACACGCACGATATAACCTTTGCATCTTTCAATGCATACACCTCAGAGCTCGTATGTTGTGGAGCATCAACGAGCAACACGAGACCACCAACAGTTATTTCAGAGCCAAGCACCACACAACACATCACGCACCTACTCCTATTACTCACCTGCATCGACACCTTGCTGAGTCCCACGGGGGCCAAGCTTGCTCAGGTACGGGTGAGGAAGGGCTCGCCACCACACCCCAACTTCTTCTGTCTGTCCCCTTGTCTGTGGAATTTCCCCGGGTGAATGTGGTGCCGGTCTGCATTTCATTCAACTTGTGTGAGGCATTTCTCCGAGTGCTTGGGGTAAGACTATCTTTGTGTGACTGCATGTCTGTAAATACTTGCCTTTTGGTAAAGTCAATACAAGATTTGTCGTTTCCAAACCCGCTCGATTGTCTCCTGCCTTCATTGGTTAGACGTAGCGTGTAATAAATAGATGGGAGATTAATACCCCACCAATTCGCTGCTAGCCGGCAGCCCACCTACGGTTTCACTCGGCCATATGGAATTGATACACAAAGGTGGGAGGCCGAAAGCGTAGTCCCCATCTGAGGTAACTAGGTCACTGGGAAGGTAACACGAGAGGTTGGTGCGGGGACCCTGCCACATTTCGTCAATAATATTATCTTATCAAATCCCATACCATCCAATCACCTGTCCTTGACTGATATCTCGCAACTTGCAGACTTTTTTCCACCGATTTTTTCCACGTGTAATCAAACTACAATCCATGCATTCAAATAGTAAAAACAGTATTTTGTACATGCACACATTAATTATTGTTAATTATTTATATATTTGTGTGCAGCCTGTGGCGCTGCTTGGCTGCATCATTTTCTGGGGGCAGGGCTGTGCTGCTGATGCAGTGCCCCCTGTTACCTGGTACACTTTTTTATTTTTTTTATTTTTGTATACAAGGTCGAGGCTCGTGTTAGAGCTAGTTAGGGTGTTAGAGCTAGTCCTCCCTCCCTCCATTGATCACAAAAAAGACAAACTGACACAAAACATAAAACATATGATAAAGTCAGCGGGAGAACAAGATGGAGAGCAGGGACATCGGGAGATCTGTGGGAGGGAGAGGGCGTGGGAGGGCTTGGGGGGTGGGAGGGGGGAGACATGGGAACCGGGGGGAGGGGGGAGACATGGGAACCGGGGGGGGGGGGGGAAGACGTGGGAATGGGGAGGGGAAGACGTGGGAATGGGGGGGGGGGAAGACGTGGGAATGGGGGGGGGGGAAGACGTGGGAATGGGGGGGGGGGAAGACGTGGGAATGGGGGGGGGGAGACGTGGGAATGGGGGGGGGGAGACGTGGGAATGGGGGGGGGGAAGACGTGGGAATGGGGGGGGGGAAGACGTGGGAATGGGGGGGGGAAGACGTGGGAATGGGGGGGGGGAAGACGTGGGAATGGGGAGGGGAAGACGTGGGAATGGGGAGGGGAAGACGTGGGAATGGGGAGGGGAAGACGTGGGAATGGGGAGGGGAAGACGTGGGAACGGGGGGAGAGGAGACATGGGAACGGGGGGAGAGGAGACATGGGAACGGGGGGAGAGGAGACATGGGAACGGTGGGAGGGGAGACATGGGAACGGTGGGAGGGGAGACATGGGAACGGTGGGAGGGGAGACATGGGAACGGTGGGAGGGGAGACATGGGAACGGTGGGAGGGGAGACATGGGAACGGTGGGAGGGGAGACATGGGAACGGGGGGGGGGAAAAACATGGAAACGGGGGGGAGACATGGGGAGAAGGGGGCGGGGTGGGAGAGGTAAAAAAAAAAAACACGTGCACACTGCTAGTTGTTTTTAGCAGACCTCGGAGGGGTGACAGGCCGAGTCGACCCACCTGGTTCATTCAACGACTGATAGGGGCTCAAACTCAGGACCCTAAGACCTCAAGTCGGCTACCTTAACCATTAAACCAACACCAGGCCTAGAGTTGGTGCTGCCAAAGCAGCTTCTTGGCAGCGAAGGGTTATACTCATACTGGGTGGTTTGCCATTGCCTACCCAGGGTTGCTTGGCTGTGCTGTATCGTTTTAAATTCTGCGCATCAAGGAAGCATCACATACCGTTTTGAAAGTATTTGTTATGACTCGGTCGAATTCAAACCACGCAAGGACGCAGACGCTCCAGCCATGACGTCACCGAGACTGATGACGTCATATCGCGGAAGAAAACAATTCAAAGGCTTTAGGAGTATGTCTGTGTGGCTATGTGGCGCAGACAAAGTTAATGAGCACCCAGGTATGGGCTTTCGAGTACAAATATGAGCTTAGTGATCACTGGGACATGACATGTGTCGAATGGAGTCATTTTTACCTTTGAAGCAAGGCCGAGGTCTATTTCACCGTTCACCATCCTGTCAGGTTGTCCATCCGGAGCGAACAGGTTGGACACGTCACCGTCACTCTCCTCCATCATTCCTTTCGATATCGTGTCCTCCTTGTTTGGTATAATCGATTTAGGGTTCACAAACCTTTTCGATCCCAGGTAAGAAGAGCAAGAGCCTGACCAGGCCGCAAGAAAAGCTTCCTCCGGGTAGATATGAAGCGTCTGAGCGCCAACGCCGACTTCCGCTCTTCCTTTATTTGCTCCTTTCTCCTCGTCGTCGATTCGCTAGACCAGAGTCCGTCGATTCAGTCGGACGCCTGTCAGATGTTCCAGGTTAGACAAACTGGTACTGTCCCCTTGCCGCGCTGGCAGTGACGCGGACACGGGACGCAGCCCTCAGGACGTGAACGGATCAGCCTTATTTAAACGGCCGTGGGATACGAAAATACGCGACAATCGTCTACGGCGAGAAACACAAACAGGAGTCAAAAAAAAAACTTCTCTTCGGCCACCTGACTGTGAGGGTGCGAGGGGGGCGGGGGATGGAGGGGCGGGGTGAAGGAAAAAATAAATAAACCCGCCCTCTTCCGTCCAACGCTTGCATTGTTTCAAGATCTTTCATCATGATGAACCGTTGATATTAAATAAATAAGAGGGATCATCTATTTATTACATACGTACATATAAATGTAGAAATTCCAAATCCTCCCTCCCTTCCTCCATAAGTGCCAAAGTCGTTTTTGACTAACATTCAAAATGTAACAATATTAACGAGAATGGCACTCAGTAGAGAGCATGCATCCGCCAGGTGAACAGTTTGCGTTTTGTATCCTGGAGTAGACCAGAAAACCACAATACATAATCACATTTAATCCAAATCATCCATCCACAACTTTTTGAGCTTTGTATCGTTTTGGCCCTATCTCGCAATGGGGAAGAATCACTTTTAAAATTCTAGTAGCCGGATCCGGATCTTCACCAAAATCGAATCGATTCTTCCTTGTCACACAAACAACCTGTCCACCAAGTTCCGTCCAAATCCGTCTTTAACTTTTTTAGATATCCTGCTATGTATAGTTTTTGGCCCTATCCCCCAATGGTGAAGAATCACTTTTAAAATTCTACAAGTCAGATCCGAATCCGGATCTTCACCAAAATCGAATCATTTCGTCCTCGTCACATACACCACCTCTGTGCCAAATTTCGTTCGAATCCGTCCCCAACTTTTTGAGATATCTTGTTCACAAACAAACAGACAAACAGGGGTGAAAACATAGCCTCCATACACCTTTGGCGGTGGACGGAGGTAATAACTTATAGCCGGCGAAGCCGGTGTTGTGAATGAACGCGTACGTATTATGTTGAAAAGCCAGATTTTGCTGGATCCCTTGAGAATTTCGAAGCTTTGACGCAACAAATCGCTCCATGGAGGCCGCCATCTTGCGGATGCGGAAGTATGCATAAAAAATTGCGAAAAACTTCAATAGGAGTTTGTTTCACCCGTCTATTTTTGATTCACAATCTTATGCACCTCTAATTTGTAATTAAAATACTTTAAGACCAACCTCGGCCTGCACGGGCCCGCAAGGGGCCCTGGTTATCTTCAACGAAAATCGTCACCAAACACCGGAACCAATGCGATTCGAGCATTTGAAAAAATATTTCAAAAAAGTTTATTACCGCGTTTCGGAGGCTGAAAACGGCGTCAAATATTCTAAAATCGACGAAGAATTATTTTTTAGAAATCTCGCGGCCGTAGGGGATAGTTTTTCACAGCCGGAAATATCCGAAGTTGAGACGGAATTCACCGAATTAATCAAGAAGGAAGTTTTATAAATTTTAATCTCATCCAGAATGCAAATGGTGTCATTTTGAAAATAGGTACGGAACCTACTACACCTACCTACTACCAACTCCCTAACCTACTGATGCCATAGTGATGGGTAAAATAGTGGCAAGAGGCTTTGGCTTCGTCGGCTCACTGCGGCTTTGCAGTCGGGTACTCGTAGTCATTAAAAAAAACCATGTGTGCATCGCACTTTTTAAAATAGGTGAGGGTGAGTACCGGAAGTAAGCTGGAACACGTACCCTTTTGTGGTTTGTTTTCAACGTATCCAATCACGTGACTGTTGTCGCGAAGGGTGCACTAACCGGAAGTTACGTGGTTCCGCGGGCGCCTATACCAGAATTGTAATTGAATTGATATTACTATTAGGACCGTCTGAGCAATTATTTCTTATGCACGTGAAGGTGGGAAATGCACGAGGTAGGCGGAGTAACACGCCCCCAATTAATGTGATTGGTGGATGACGCGAGGTGTTCCTCGTTCCTGTGCAGCATAAAGATGAGGGGTAGCACCATAGGCTGGGGGAACGGCTATTCCGCTGATGCAGTGCCCCCTGCAGGTTCTGGCAGGAATTTGTAAAAAAAATTTCAGGGTGCCGGAGATAGCTCGCCTACTCTTCGCGAAGGACACCGTGGGATCTTTAGCCTCTACCAACTTGTAGAAATTCTGTTTGTGAGTTTCTACTCACGTGTGGTTATAGTTATACGGTGGTTCGATGCTTCCTGGTGGAAATCCTCCGTCTCCGTTACGCTCGCTCGACCAACGAGGCCGGAGTAAAGGTGAGATCGAAACGGCAAAAAGCGATCGTAAAATGGCGGAAGAAAAAAATAACCCTGGGAAGTACAAAAGTTTGTCGGTTGTCATGAACAGCGAGTGATGAAGTAGCAATCCGCTGATAACCCAAGGGAAACCAAAGAACAGTGAAGTACAGTATTCACTCCAGGTTTTCGAGCCTTTTAGCTCCTCAACTTCTTGAGAAAAGTAACAAGCGCAAAATGGCCTCTTCTTCTTCACCCACGTGCTTCGTCCCACGTCCCCAGAGTTGATTGGTTGGTCTTTGTTTTAAACCACGCCCCACTAGTCGAACGTGTTCTACAATCCTACTAATAGGCCGGTCATTTTACGAATATACCCACCACAAATTGCAATAGTAATGAAACTTGGCATTTTTGCTTCTTTTGACCCATGTAATAACATAGTAAAAGTCAAGGAATAACGAGGCATTGGAACACATTCATTTCGAGCAACCACTTTTTGACAGTTATGCACGAAAATAAGCTAATAAAAATGGCACAAAATAATGCACTTAATTTGTTATTTCGTTCACATTCTCAAAAGATGTCAGAAATGTAAGTGTTTAAGAGTGTAAGACAGGCCTTATGCCCTGGTTTTACAATACATTTGACATGTAAAGGTATATATATTGAGATAATTGACATTTAAGGTAGCTTTATCCCAATAAAATTGAATTTTTTCGAAAATATACATATCAATGAATTTTGAAAGCTAATATAATGGTCTATCATATTCTTATATCAAATTAGATTTTACTCTAGTCTAATTAGGTGAACAAAGCCTAATTAGGTGAATAAAATTTAATTACACGAACAATGATCTCCATAGCAACGACTTTGGACCTTGGATACGGTCGCTTTTATATAACCAATCTCAAAAAGTGTGGTATCAAAAGATTCGGAATAGCCTATAGTGCAATCCAGCTGAGAACCAATCAGAAGCCTCAACCAGATAATCCCTGCCTCGCCTCGCCTCAACTGCCCGAACTGATGCGTCCTGTCTTTGTGTTCTGAAAAATCATACCAATTTTCTATCGTCCACCATTTTTCTCCACGATCATCGTTCTTGGTCCAAATTACATCAAATTGATCGTTAGAACATTTTGAATCGTTTTATCTGCTATGGGGTGTTCATCGCGGTCCGGTCGGCGCAAAAAACGCAAACATTGCGGTCGAGTTCCCTGTGTGAGCTACGAAACCTGTATGATTCATTGTTGAAGGGTGAGGGTTGCACTGAAGATATCCTTTCAGCCCCGGTTCTGGACTCTGTTCGTGACATCATGAATGTTGCTCGACAATCGAAGAAGGATCTGCGTACAGCACAGCTATGGCTGCAATACATGGACATGATAGACATTCTGAGGACATTCCTGAGGTCGGAACGCACTGGTGACTGGCGTCTGCACGTGCACGCTTTGCACGACATGTTGCCCTACCTAGCAGCTGCAGGCCACAATCTGTACACAACATCTGTGTACATCTACCTGCAGCGACTGGCACAACTGTCTATTCAGCATCCGGAGGTCCACCATCAGTTCCAGAATGGATTTCACGTAGTGCGGCGTTCAGATCGGTACTGGGCCGGCTTGTCCACAGATCTTGTGATCGAGCAAGTGCTCATGAGAAGTGTGAAAACCACAGGGGGACTAACAAGGGGTCGTGGAATGAGCGAGCCGCAAAGGATCACGTGGCTGCTGTCCACCCCCATATGTGCAGAGGTCAACATGGCTTTGCAAGAGTACACATCAGTGCAGTATGGGACCAGTGACCAGCACAAAGAACAAAGCGCAGCTCGACAAGGACGGGACACAGATGACACGCACAAACTTATTCGCTACCTGTCATCAAAGGATCCCTTTGGAAACGATCCAACTCTGCAAAGCATTGACACTGGCATCACAGCTGGAGATTCGGTCAATGCTGACCAAGCAGCGTCAGTCGGCAGGAAGATCTTAGATGGAATGCTTGACAAAAAGGTTCTTGATCACACGTTCAAGAAGAAAGATCAGGTTGTGACTCTTGACACACGTTCATCATTGAAAACTGGCAGACAATCCGTTCTGATAGATCCACAACTGTTGTTCCAACGTCTGAGTACGGCAGGATCACGCTGTGATGACCTCAAAGATATCTTCAAGTACGAACTAAGCAGTTTCCCACCAGCACTGTTTAAGACCACTGATATCCTGCTTGAGGCTGACAAGCCAGCGCTAGCCGAAGCCATTTGGAAACAACTCCCCCTTGACGTTCGCAACACAGTGCTGCCACAGAATGTGCAATATGTTCTGGATGGTGGGGCATTGCTACACAGAATTCCTTGGAATTCTGGCGAGACATATGGAGGAATCGCCAGTCACTACGTGCGATATGTTGGAGACAGGTATGGTAACGCTGTCATAGTGTTCGATGGATATGTGAGCGCACCCTCCACCAAAGATGTAGCGCACAGCAGGCGCGTTCGATCTCACAGCAGTCCCCTTGTCAACTTCACAACGGACATGGTATGTACTATGAAGAAAGATGACTTCCTTGCCAACCAAACGAATAAACAACGTTTCATCAATCTACTGAGTGATGACCTTCAACGGCGGCACAACGCTGTTCATCATGCCAGGGCAGATGCAGATGTTCTCATAGTGGAGACAGCCATTGCATGTGCAAACACCAAGGACACCGTGATAGTTGGCGACGACACCGATCTTCTTGTTCTCCTTTGCAGTCGTGCAGGGCCCACATCTCACAACCTGTTCTTCCGACCTGAGCCTAAGCTGACGTCAAGGAGGCAAGCAAGATGTTGGAATATCGAGCAAGTGCAAAAGACACTTGGACGCAATGTTTGTGACAAGCTTCTTGTTGCACATGGACTCCTGGGTTGTGATACCACGTCAAGAATTTACTCGATTGGCAAATCAACAGCCTTGAAGAAGCTGAACTCCAGTGCGTATTTCTCCGAGCTTTTGGCAAACTTCAACACTCCTGGAGCGTCAAAAGAGGATGTCATGACAGCTGGAGAGAATGCCCTGGTTTGCTTGTATAATGCCCAGCCCGGGGAAACACTGGACATGCTGAGGCTTCAACGCTTCCACCAGAAGGTTTCAACAAGCACTGTCAGAGTTGAGCCTCGTACCCTGCCCCCTACATCAGCATCTGCAAAGCAACATTGCCTACGGGTGTATGTTCAGGTTCAGCAGTGGCAAGGAGTTGCCATGGATGCCAATGGTTGGGGATGGGCTATCCGTGACGAGAGAATGGTTCCCGTGATGACCGAGATGAAGCCTGCTCCAGATTACCTTCTAGATGCCATCCACTGTGGCTGCAAAACAGACTGCAGCACCCTACGATGCAGCTGTCGCAAGTACAGCCTGGAATGCTCTTACGCATGCAGTGAATGCAAAGGACTTCACTGTTCTAATGTGACCTTGTCAGAACCAGAAAGTGATCCAGAAGAAGAATAAGCTCTTAGGTTGGTGCTTGAATCGCAGTTCATTCAATTATTAAATAAAACACTTTTTTTTTTTCAATATATATATTTTTTTTTCAATATTATTTTCAATATTATTTAACGATTTTTTTTGTATATATAGTACGATATGAACTTGTTCACATAAAGCCATTACATTGCAGGCCTCAGGGACATAAAATTGCAGGATCTCATAAGGATTTAGCACGGAAACAGTTTTTGGTCTGAAAAATTTATGCAGATTTTCGCTTAAAACCTTCTCTTAAAGATTGCAAAAATTGGAAATGTTCCAATGCTCCGATTCTCCTTGACTTTTAGTATGTCATTCTCCACTAAATTTGACATTGAAAAATGCATGTTTCATTACTATTGCAATTTGTGGTGGGTTCGACCCCAAAATGGCGTAGATTGACTGGACTATAACCCAGTTGTTCTCGCAAACGTGCAGCTTCTGTTGTTGACCGCCAGTGTAGTCAGGTTCACTATGTTTTTTCGTTCAAAATTTTGGTAGATTAGCAAAACTATACATTTTTGGAATATTCAGCGCATGAGGAATCCAAAAATTAATGTTTACATTTGCGGAGACACCTTTGCGAAAATGACACTCAGGACAGTGATGAAGATCTGTAAAAGCATATTCCTGTGTATAGGACTTATAGTTCAATCTGATACTACCGATAACTTCCTATAACAACCTATAACTTCAAAGGACTTGCAATATCATGTATTGAAGTGCGCGGTGCTACGCGCGCGACTTGCGACCAAGGAGGAAGCGGACAACGCGGTAAGTTTAATGTTCTTTATTCAAAGAGGTCACTGTAGCACTGGCGCGCTCCGGGCTACGCGCCCGGTGTATATCCTGAGGCCACGCCTACCCCTCGGCGTGGCCGCCACCCACTTGGTGCGCGGAATGATGTCACCACGCCAGTGAGCTTCCGTGTCCACCACACGCGCCCCCCCAGAATTCCCGCGCACCTGGAGGACCAGTTTGCGGGGCAAACGGATGACCCGGCCGAAGCGCCCTCTGGCGACCGGCGGCGTCCGGGGTGCAGGGATGCCAGGTGGGATGCCCCCGGCTGTACCTGGGATGGGTGCCGGACCGGGGGGCGGCGTGCCTGCGGTGCTGGGCGGTGCCGGGGGTCTGCCCGCAGGGGGGCGGCCCCGACGCGGGGGCCGAGCCACCGGTGGTGGGTGGTCCACGTCGAGGTGCGCCGGCTTGAGGCGGTCTATGGAAACCCGCTCAGGAGTGCCGCCGATGTCCAGGGTGAAATGTTTCACCCGGGGCTCCAGCACGTGGAAAGGCCCGTCGTACGGGGGCCGCAGTGGTGTCCGGTGGCCGTCGTGCCGGACGAAGACGTACTCCGCGGTGCGAAGCTCCGGGGCGACGTGTGTAGGAGGGTGCCGGTGGTGCGGCGTCGGCACCGGGGCGAACCTCCGGGCGGTCTCCTGCAGCGCAGAACGCTCCTGCGCCGCGGACCATGGTGCCGTGGGGTCGGGGAGGAACTCGCCCGGCACCCGCAGCGGTTGCCCAAAAACCAACTCCGCCGCGGAGGCGCGCAGGTCGTCCTTGGGCGCCGTCCGGAGGCCCAGCAGGACCCAGGGGAGCCTGTCGACCCAGCCGCCGTCGCGGAGGGTGGCCCGGAGCGCGGCCTTCAAGGAGCGGTGGAAGCGCTCGCACAGGCCGTTGGCCTGGGGGTGGCAGGCCGTGGTTTGGTGCAGCTGGACCCCGAGCCCCTGCGCGACCACCCCCCAGAGCTCCAAGGTGAACTGGGGGCCGCGGTCGGACGAGATGTCCGAGGGGGCGCCGAACCGGGCGACCCAGGTGGCGATGAACGCCTGTGCGACGTCCGCCGCCGTTGTCGTCGCCAAAGGCACGGCCTCCGTCCATCAGGTGGTGCGGTCCACCATGGCGAGGACATGGGTGAAACCCCGCGAGGGGGGCAGAGGTCCCACCAGGTCCACGTGAATGTGGTCGAACCGACGTTCCGGCACCGTAAACGGGGCCAAGGGGGCCTGGGTGTGTCGGTGCACCTTTGCGTGCTGGCACGCGAGGCACGTCCTGGTCCAGCCGCGGACGGCCTTCCGGAGGCCATGTCAGACAAACTTGTCGGCGACCAACCTCTGGGAGGCCCTCGTGCCCGGGTGGGACAGGCCGTGGATGGCGTCAAAAACCTGGCGCTGCCAGCCTGCGGGCACGATGGGGTGAGGCCGCCCGAGGGAGACGTCGCAAACGAGGGCCGTGCCCGCGCCGTCGAAGGGCACCTCGGTGACGTGGAGGCCCGTGATGGCGGTCCGCAGGGCCTGGACCCCGGGGTCGGCGGCCTGGTCCGCCGCCATCCGGGCATAGTCGATGCCAAGGTGGACTGCGTGGGCGACGGCCCGGGAAAGGCAATCGGCCACCGGGTTGTCCTTTCCCGCGACGTGCCGGATGTCCGTCGTGTACTCGGACACGGCCGCGAGGTGACGCTGTTGCCGGGCCGACCACGGCTCGGCGACCTTGCCCATCGCGAAAACCAGCGGCTTGTGGTCGACGAAGGCCGTGAACGCACGGCCCTCGAGCAGATGGCGGAAGTGCCTGACCGCCAGGTGAAGCCCAAGCAACTCACGGTCGAAGGTGCTGTAACGGCGTTCGGGCAGGCGAAGCTGCCGGCTGAAGAATGCCAGCGGTTGCCAAGCTCCATGCACCCATTGCTCGTACACCGCGCCCACCACGTAGTCCGAGGCATCGGAGGTGAGGGCGATCGGTGCATCGAGCGCCGGGTGCGCGAGCATGGTGGCGTTGGCCAAGGCGAGCTTCGCGCCCAAGAACGCCGCGTCCATCTGCTCGGTCCAGGTAACGTCACCTTTGCCCGGCTTCCCTCGGAGGGCCTCGTGTAAGGGGTGCAGGAGCTGGGCGATGCGGGGCAGGAACCGATGGTAAAAGTTTACCATGCCCAGGAACTCCTGGAGCCCCTTGATCGTGCGGGGGCGCAGAAACCCCTTCACCGCCTCCACCTTGGCCGGTAGGGCGACGGCCCCGTGCCTGGTGACGCGGTGCCCAAAAAGTCGATTTCAGCGACACCGAACCGGCACTTGGCGGGGTTCACGATCAGGCCGTGCTGGCCCAGACGTTCGAAGAGCGTGCGGAGATGGTGAAGGTGCTCTTCGCGGGACGCGCTGGTGACGAGGATGTCGTCCAGGTAGACGTACAAAAAATCCAAGCTGCGCAAGACGCTGTCCATGAGGCGCTGGAATGCCTGAGCCGCATTTTTCAAACCGAAGGGCATCCGAAGAAATTCGAAAAGCCCGAATGGCGTGATGACAGCCGTCTTCGGGATGTCCTCCGGCCTGACAGGGACCTGATGGTAGCCGCATACGAGGTCCACCTTTGAAAAGAAGGACATATTCGCCAAGTGGGCGGAAAAGTCCTGAATGTGGGGGACGGGGTAGCGGTCGGGGGTGGTGGCATCATTGAGGCGCCGGTAGTCCCCGCACGGTCGCCATCCCCCGCCGGGCTTGGGCACGATGTGGAGCAGGGACGCCCACGCGCTCTCGGAGCGCCGCACGATGCCGAGCCGCTCCAGCATAGCGAACTCCGCTTTAGCTACCGCGAGCTTCGTCGGCTCGAGGCGGCGTGCCCGGGCATAGACCGGTGGCCCGGCGGTGGGGATGTGATGTTCCACCCCGTGCTTGATGGTCCCCGCCGAGAAGGTGGGCCGCGTGAGGGCCGGAAAACCCGCGCGAAGGCGGGCGAATTCGTCCGCTGCCAGAAGCGTACAGATGAACCTGGTCGGAACGGAACCGCTCAGCAAGCCACTCGATGAGCCGCTCTGTGAGCTGCTCAACGAGGCGTGCAGCGCACACGCGAGCGAGCTGAACGTCTCAGCCTGGACAAGCCTTCTGCGCTTTACATCGACCAGTAATCCATTAGCACATAAGAAGTCCGCGCCGAGCAGTGCCATGGGCACGTCGGCCGTAACAAACGACGAACGAAAAACCTGCCCTCCGAACCGCAGGGAGAGACAGCGTTTTCCGTACGTACGTATAGACGTACCATTGGCCGCAAGCAGCGCGGGACCTCGGCCCGCGGTGTGCTTGTCGGACGTACCGGCAGGAACGACACTCACCTGCGCCCCCGTGTCGCACAGGTAACGGCGCCCGGACAAGGTGTCCGTTATGTACAGAAGGCTGTTGGAATTGCCGACGCTCACCGTTGCCACCGAGCGCCGGCTCGCCCGTTTCCCGACCTGCCGAATGAGCACGGCGGGCGACACTGCCGAGCCTCGTGGCCGAACTTGGCATGGAAGAAACACCAGGCGGGCAGCTGCAGCGTCGGAGGCCGCGGTTTTCTTCATGGCGGCGGTGGTGGTGGGCGGCGGCGGTGGTGGTGGGCGGGGCGTGGCGGCGGACACGAGGTGCGGTGCATCGGGGAAAGCCTCGGGAGCCTCGGGAGCAGCAATCGCGCCAAGACTCGCCTGCGTGTCCAAAGCCGCGTAGTATTTGTCGGTCTCGGCAGCGAGCGCACGGGGTTCCGTTAACGCGGAACCAGCCAAAGCGAGGCGGACTCGTGCTGGCAGCTGGCGTCGAAATAACGCCCGGAATAGAGCGTTCGGGTTTCGTCGCCCATGAGCGCCAACATATGGTCCATACGGACCGACGGTCGCGTGTCCCCGACCTCGGGGAGGTCCAAGAGGCGATCGGCCCATGCATCCACCGTGAGGCCACACGTGGCGAGGAGGAGACGCTTGACCGCCTCGTACTTGCCGTCGGCAGGTGGATCCCTTTGGACCGATACGACGCGGGTGGCCGTGCCGGGCCCGAGGGCGGCGACCATGTGGCAGTACATGGTCTCGTCCACCGTGATGCCTCGAAGTCGGAACTGGGCTTCTGCCTGCAGGAACCAAACTTCGGCTTGTGACTCCCAGAATTCGGGGAGCTTGATGGAGACGCGTTGGTAGCCATTGTTGCGGCGGTTTCGGGAGGTCAGCGACGGCTGACTCGAATGTCGGAGGTCACCAATGAAGTGCGCGGTGCTACGCGCGCGACTTGCTACCAAGGAGGAAGCGGACAACGCGGTAAGTTTAATGTTCTTTATTCAAAGAGGTCACTGTAGCACTGGCGCGCTCCGGGCTGCGCGCCCGGTGTATATCCTGAGGCCACGCCTACTCCTCGGCATGGCCGCCGCCCACTTGGTGCGCGGAATGATGTCACCACGCCAGTGAGCTTCCGTGTCCACCACAGTATTATGTAATACAGTTATATCACAAATATAAAGATAATGGTTTTCAATTACCTTTGTTTGCTGCTTTTCTATAATCCTGAGCACTATTTTGAGGCCTTTATTGGATTCCTTGACCCAGAAAACATAGGATTAGCATATTTAATTAAGTCTCTAGGTTGACTAGAAGCCGAGATCTCGCAAAATATGTTTTTTTTATGGCGGCCATTTTCTTCATGTTACAGACGCGGTTGTGGATGTTGGTTTACCGAGCGGTTTGGTATGACCGCGTCTGCACAGTTTACCCGATTATACTCGAACGTTGGCCGAGTCGCGCTACGCTAAATCAATTGAGGAAAGGACACAACGGCTGGGTTAAAATGACACGACACCAGGGGTACAGTTCTCAAGACCTCCGGAGGAGGTTATAATATTTCGGAACGTTAGATTACAAGGACGAGAGAGACAGCATAGGAAGGTAGGCACTGAAATACGGTCTTATGGTAGCCCCGACAGACGACAGATAAACGGGATAAGACTGACTCACACCGGGATTGATGGCAAGGAAGGGCAGGTAGTCGAGGCTCAAGGTGCACCTTGGCTCAGGGGCAGAATCGACCCGGTCCGGTCCAGAGATGCGGGAGGTCTCTCAGCGCTCGGAGGTGGCGACTGGTTCTCTTTACTTCAAGCTCGGGGCGCATCTGACGTCACGTCCGGTAAGTCGCTGCGTATATCCAGCGGGGAGTGACACGCCCTCGGCTCGTTAGCTCCGCCCCAGATGGAATCGGCCCGTTGCTTCTTATTGGGTGCGGGGGGTTACCGGGCTCCGCCCTTGACGAGGGGCCGACAGTCAGCCCCTTCGTGGTAACCCCGTCGGCGCACATGGGCAATGGCGGCTAACCAAGCCGGTGTGAGGACGCACACTCCCCGCGCGCTGTTGTTGTAGTTGTTGTTGTTTTATGAGGAAGATGGGAGGAGGTATGGGGAGGTCCTAAACTCACTACTGGTGCCATACAATCACATTCTGGTGCAACGAAGAGTCAGAATTAATGGAAACGAGTCCTTAACTGACATAGACTAAGAATAACTAGCAGGATGTCCTATAGTTGTCTACGTGAGATGCGGTGAACCTGGGCACGACATTTAATGGGGGAAAAAGGGGAAGGTCGGTTCTACAGAGTGTTGTTTACAGACAATGGGACTAGGGAATGGGGGATTGGGGATAGTTGGGGAGTATTGGGGAAATAGGGGAATATTTACAAGCGGATATGGAGGCCAAATCCCATATCCGCAACATTGCACCCTTCTCTACCCTCGGGGCGTCCCGACCCGATAAATTTTTACCTATTTTAGTGTGGCACTCAGATGTAGTTCCCTCTACTATTAACTCTACCCTGAGTGCGACAGTTTTACAGATATTCACAAATGAGTAAATATGTCCCCCTGCGACGTTGCACCCTTCTCCTCACAGAAACACACCCACAGGATAACCGAATCGCGGAAAGAATTCGCAAACTAAACATACAGCCGGTAGGGAGCATTATTTACAAGACTACGCTGATATTTACACTACGATCCAGGACCTGTTTTTGGAGGAACACATGCAGATGTTATGCATAGAGAGAGAGCACGCATGCCAGCATCGATACACCAACCCACGAGTGCTCTGTGGCCTTACGGCCTTTAATAATGTGCAGAGCACCCCTTCCAAGCACCAAAAGCACCACCCCATCATGTACAGTCAGCACCATCCGGTGCACCAATAAAGTGTTTATAAATCACCGGTGGTGTCGCAGCCGGCCGATGTTCTGCCGCTGGTCTTGCCTTCGTGTGGTGCACTTGGTGTTCTGGCTTCCTTCAAAAATAAAGAAAGGCGCCAACCGCGTCCATTTCTAGATTGTGGCCGTCTGGTGGCCAACTATTAGTGGTTCACCTGAATGGCATAGGTGCCACGTTGACCCATAGGTCCATCCACGGGTGGTGCTTGGCCGCAAAAGAACTGCGGTCCATTGTGGGTGGCCACCAAAATTGCGGTCCATATGGTGTATCGATCCCGGCAGCAAGCAGTGAAAGTGCAGGCCCACAACTGCGGAGCCAGCACCTCTCTCTCCTCTCTCTCTGCCCCAAAGCCAGATCCTCGGAGGTGGGAGACAAAAGAAGAAGACAAGTGAGTAAGGTGGTAAGGGCGCAAAAGTGCACGCAATACAAGATGATGCACACTGGGGGCACATGGGAACCAGGTGAGACAGGTACGTTCCTACCGTACGCCCCCCCCCCCCCCCACCAGGTAACCTACATGGCCCCTCCCTTACCCCTTACTGTATCCACAAAACACAACACTACCCATAAACATCTACTTTACAAATCAACAAACGTCCCTACTGTCTTCCCCGTTCCTCCCATATACCAAATTCGTCTTCTCTCCCTCCTAACCAATCAAATTTGCCATTTTCAACTCTCATCAAAATTTGCCATCTCCAACTGAACATCAAAATTTGCCATTACCAATTCATCATCAGTCCCTCCTAAGGAGGGAGAGATGGAATCACCCCAATGTCTCATCCACGTCGTGATGCGTCTCACAAATCCACACAGCAATTCTCATTTCCTGCACACAGAACAAAGAAAACACAGGTGTGGAGTCATCATCATCACCTCAGGTAAGTGGATGCGTATGGTGCGACAGGCTCATCAATCCTAACTATTTCCTAAATGACTTTAACAATTTTACATTACCCGGGGTCTTTCTCTTGCCAAACCATTGGCCCTCTTACACTATGGGTTCTAAAAACCAATTCCCATTGACCAAACTGTGGTGCTTTTCAATTTGGGGTCTCACTGCCCCGATTCATCTCCCGGTGCCCTCGCACAATTTCTGGGCCGCGACGTGTACCTCTCCCAGCGGGTCTACCCACCTGCACACCTCCACCACTGCAGTTGCCTCCGAGCTTACCTGCTCCTTACCCTAACCTAACTACCTGGGGAAGGCCCTCTGGCGCTCTCCCCACTCGGTGCCCTCTCTGGCACTGGGCTACCCGGGTCCGTCCTCCGGATCCTCGGGCCCCACTGACACTAACGGCTCCCAGAGCCCACCTGCGGCCTCACCTGGCCGACATCCTCACAGTGGTGGAGTGCCCAACCAACTACACACACTAACAGGCTACACGCCCAGCCATTTCCACAACACTAATGCACCCATCCACAATACCATTCTGCAACCGCACCACAAATGCCAATATCCAACCACAATTTACCTATACCCTCTACCTAACACTTACACTACCCGCCCCGGGTACTCGTGAAAGGGGCCCACTCTTCCCCCATCCACACCTTCGCACCATGCACACCACTCCGTACCA
This sequence comes from Myxine glutinosa, assembly GCF_964187855.1. Classification (NCBI taxonomy): domain Eukaryota; kingdom Metazoa; phylum Chordata; class Myxini; order Myxiniformes; family Myxinidae; genus Myxine; species Myxine glutinosa. The sequence goes on along the minus strand of NC_136263.1, from coordinate 95,888,328 downwards.
CTTACTCCAACTCTCTCCACACCACCTTTACTTGCACACCTGTGCTCTCACACCTGGTGCCACCTGCACCCTTCTCTCCCCAAGCGCATTCGCGCTGATCCACAACACTCACTACTCATACACTGCTCCACACCCCTGTCCAGTTCTCACACCTGTTCAATTCTCACACAGCATCATCTCATCTAACTACTCCCCTCTGAAACTTGCGCTTCCCAGTCGTCCCTTTAAACTATTGCGCTCCCTCGTCATTATCATCCACACTAATCTACCTGCGTCCCCACTACAGGTATCAGTCACTATCTAAACCCTAACGTTACCTAATGTCATCTTCGCTAGATTCCTACACACAATATAACCTAACCCACCCGGGCTAGTTTTCACTGCCATACACCCCATAAGCTATTGCGCATTTGCCCCATTGGTGTGAGGGATGGTGGATTGCCCATCCCACCACATCGGGGGTCTCTCACTATCAATTTTGCTCGTCCAAATTCCAACCAATCAAAAAATTTGCCAATCACTGCCCATCATCTGCCAATCACTACTGCCAATCCTTTGCCAATCATCAAATTTTGTTTTTTTTCTAATTTTGGGGCCAAAACACTATCCTCATCACACAGTCTACTCACTACTGCCTCTCGGTGCGCCAATTCCTGTCCAAAGCCCGGCTTCGTAAGGCCAAGCCATAAATGCGGGTTGTTCTGTGCCAGCGGCTGGATGCGTCCGGCACTCGGTGCAGGGAAGGAGGTTTACCCGGGCCGAGATCCCACGCACCTTCTCGGCACGGAGCCATCCCATGGCTCGATCTCGACCTGCCGGAATGCCTCAACAAAAAGTGGTCGCCATGACGACCCTTCCTATCCAGCCGCCCGCTCCGCCTAGTGGAGCACAGACGCGGCCGTTCAAAGCGAGGCCCAGCACGCACCGAGGGCCCGATTCGGCTAAAAGTCGCTCTAACCGTTAACCCGTTTAACGTCGATGCTTCACCTGCATGCTTACACCCCGCAGCCCGTTCCTTGCTCACACATCCAGCCGTTCCCATGCTCCTCGTACCTTTCCTTACACACCCAGGTACACTCATTCCACTCACAGCCTTGGTCATACACCTGACCACCGAACACTTTGGCACACATTCGTTGGTCGCACACCTCACCAACACACCTCTTCGCGCCCCCTCCTCGGTCACCTCCTCTGTGACAATCACAGGTGTGCTCTCATTCGCACACCCAACCACGTGCCTCACTACCAATTCCAGCGTGCATTCCCACTCACGCTCTACCATTCCAGGTGTGCATCCTTCCATTCCAGGTGTCCATCCTCGCTCACCTGTCATAACCAACTCACGCTCCTTGTCACTCTCACTCCTCTCACCACCACTCTTGACAACGCACTCACCCTTACTCCCGACAGCGCACTCTTTCCCCATGCACCTGTCCGTTACACACCTTTCTTGCGCACACTCTCCCGTTACACCCTCTGTAACACTCACCACAGGTGGACACTCTTCCTTACTTTTGACAGCGCACTCTTTCCTCATGCACCTGTCCGTCACACACCTTTCTCGCGCACACTCTTGCGCACACTCTCCCGTCACACCCTCTGTAACACTCACCACAGGCGTGCATCCTTCCTTGCCTTTGACAGCGCACTCTTTCCCCATGCACCTGTCCGTCACACACCTTTCTCGCGCACACTCTTGCGCACACTCTCCCGTCACACCCTCTGTAACACTTACCACACCGCGCTTCCATGTGCTCCCTCGCACACGCGCTACGACCGACTCACTCTCGCCAGCACCCTCACTCCTTGGCACGCACTTTTTCCTCACACACCCCAGAGTCGGACTTTCTCGCACACCTCCTTTTTCGCACACCAGACCTGTCGCACACTTCACCAACGGCCTCTCACGAACACCCGGGTCCATCTCGACCCCCAAGCTTCTTAAATCCCCTGGCGCATCATACGCACGACCATATTGGTCACCACTTACACCGGGTCCTCTTCCTCTTCGCTTCTCCTCCATCACCTGCGAATCCCTCATCCGGTTAATGAGCACATCATCACGATCCAAATACAGACTTTGGACCAATTCTTTTATCTCCTCTTTTATCTCTTTCTTATCCTCTCTCCGTCGCTTCTTAATTTCGCTCACCCCTTCTTCCACTTCTTCTAATTTCTGCTTCACCTCTTTTATTCCCCGGTACGTCTCCTCAAGCTCGTCCTCCAAGGCTACCTTGACCGTTTCCATGTGCGTCCTCACCTGCCAGTCCTTCGTCTCCATTACCTCTATCACCTCGTCCAACCTCGTTGTCAGTCCCTCACGTACCATCTGACATTCCCTCTTCGTCGCTATCAAGTCATCTTTTAGTTCTTTCTGTGTCGCCTTTAACCCTCCTAATACCGCAGTGTTCCTTTGAACCTGCTCCGTTAGTCCTTTTTGTCCCTCCGTCAGCTGTTCCACCTCCTGCGTCAGGTCCTCTATGCCCCCTTGTAACTTTACAGTCCCCTTTCTCACCTCCTTCTCCATGTGCTCCTTACAGTGCCTCACCTCCGCGCGCACTCCTCCGACCTCCTCACTCACTCCTCTTCTGATCTCCTCTCCCATCACTTGCATCTCCTGCCCAGATGCCACCCTCATCTGCTCCATTTCCTCCCTGTGAGCATCCAGTTTGGTCTCTACCCCCATTCTGACCCCCTCTATCCGCTGCTCCATTTGTTTAACTTCCCTTTCCGCTTGGTCCCTCATGTCCCTCAATTTGCCTTCCATACTGTTTTCTAACCCCATTAACCCATTATTTACCTCTTTTATCCCGTTGTCTAACCCCTCAAAATTTTTGTCTAACTTCCCAAATTTCTTGTCTAACCCCTCACCAGTACCCCTCGCTTCGTCCCTCATTACCCCCATTTGGTTTCCCATTACCCCCATTTTTGCTTCTAGCCTCTCCATAAGGGCCCCCATTTGCAACATAAAAAGGTTCGAATCCACCTGCGGCGCTACCACGGTCGCGGGCGTGGTCGCCGTGGCCATCTGCGAGGCGCCATTTTGCGCGCCCGCTACCTCGTGCGTGACGGCGCTATTTTGCGAATCTGCTACCCTCACTGCTTCGCTCTCCTCTTGTCCCTCAATTTGGTCCTGGATCGACCCTGCCTCACTCTCTACCGGAACCCAGCCGTCTTGGTCTGCCATAGCGCGACTTTCAAAATTCGGGTTTTTATTTTCGTAAAACAAAATCAAATTTCGCCGTTATAATTTCGAGCGCGTGAAACGCGCTCCGGATCGAATCCCACTTCCCGACACCAAATTTACCCTAATGGTACAATTGGTGTTCCAAAATTTGGGCCTAACAAATTTAGTCCCAGGTCCGAATCCAACTCCTCGACACCAAATGTTACAGACGCGGTTGTGGATGTTGGTTTACCGAGCGGTTTGGTATGACCGCGTCTGCACAGTTTACCCGATTATACTCGAACGTTGGCCGAGTCGCGCTACGCTAAATCAATTGAGGAAAGGACACAACGGCTGGGTTAAAATGACACGACACCAGGGGTACAGTTCTCAAGACCTCCGGAGGAGGTTATAATATTTCGGAACGTTAGATTACAAGGACGAGAGAGACAGCATACGAAGGTAGGCACTTAAATACGGTCTTATAGTAGCCCTGACAGACGACAGATAAACGGGACAAGACTGACTCACACCGGGATTGATGGCAAGGAAGGGCAGGTAGTCGAGGCTCAAGGTGCACCTTGGCTCAGGGGCAGAATCGACCCGGTCCGGTCCAGAGATGCGGGAGGTCTCTCAGCGCTCGGAGGTGGCGACTGGTTCTCTTTACTTCAAGCTCGGGGCGCATCTGACGTCACGTCCGGTAAGTCGCTGCGTATATCCAGCGGGGAGTGACACGCCCTCGGCTCGTTAGCTCCGCCCCAGATGGAATCGGCCCGTTGCTTCTTATTGGGTGCGGGGGGTTACCGGGCTCCGCCCTTGACGAGGGGCCGACAGTCAGCCCCTTCGTGGTAACCCCGTCGGCGCACATGGGCAATGGCGGCTAACCAAGCCGGTGTGAGGACGCACACTCCCCGCGCGCTGTTGTTGTAGTTGTTGTTGTTTTATGAGGAAGATGGGAGGAGGTATGGGGAGGTCCTAAACTCACTACTGGTGCCATACAATCACATTCTGGTGCAACGAAGAGTCAGAATTAATGGAAACGAGTCCTTAACTGACATAGACTAAGAATAACTAGCAAGATGTCCTATAGTTGTCTATGTGAGATGCGGTGAACCTGGGCACGACATTTAATGGGGGGAAAAGGGGAAGGTCGGTTCTACAGAGTGTTGTTTACAGACAATGGGACTAGGGAATGGGGGATTGGGGATAGTTGGGGAGTATTGGGGAAATAGGGGAATATTTACAAGCGGATATGGAGGCCAAATCCCATATCCGCAACAATATGTATTTTATGGCGGCCATTTTCAAAATCCAAAATGGCGGCTATGCAGGTGGCTGTGCAAATGCCAACATTGATTTTCAGATTCTCCATGCTCTGAAGATTCCAAAAATGTACAGGTTTGCTAATCCCAAAATTTTGAAAGAAATTATATTTGTTAACATAGTGAACCTGACTATCTTCATCACTGTCCTGAGTGTAATTTTCGCAAAGGTGTCTACGCAAATGTAAACATTAATTTTTGGATTCCTCATGCTCTAAATATTCCAAAAATGTATAGTTTTGCTAATCTACCAAAATTTTGAACGAAATTATATTTGTTAACATAGTGAACCTGACTAGTGCCACCATTTCCAGACTGTAAAGGTAGGCCACCATAACACATGACATCAGAACGTAACCTTTCAATCTCTTTGATATCTTTCGTCTGCCATTACATCCTCCTCCTTCCTCCACACATTCGCTCCCACCTGAATCCTCCTTCACACCTCTGCCTCTGACTTACCATCCCCAATCACTGTTCCCTCCAGATACTCAAACCAGTTTTTTTGTCTGATATCCTTCCCCGCTAACCTGATATTCATTTATTTTCTCTGCTTCCCGAACCACATCACCTCGGTCTTCTTCTTGCTCATTTTCAGCCCCATGTTTCTCAAATGCCTCTTTCCAATCCCCAGTACTTCCTGCATCTCCCGCCCACTCTGCACCACAATAGTCAGGAATACATGCTTCAAACCTGCAGTAAAAATTAACTTGGGAGTGCAAGTGCAACAAACATTGCAAGGATGGCCGAAACAGCTTCCACATTTCCTTGCTTAGGGTCATTACAGGATCATGTGACCTGCACTCATGAGACTCAATATAGTCATCCAGAGACAGTGGCCCATCGTATGTTTTTTTCTATTTTTCATATGGAAAATTAAATTTAAATACAATAGGTTTGATTCCGGACAGAGAATTAACCTTCAAACAAAGATGTGCAGAAGGACAATCCAAGGTCCACCCTCTCCAGGCCAAAGACGGCACCCGACGTATGATGGATACTCGATACAAGCCAATAGTCAGGTTCACTATGTCAACAAAAACAAAATGTTAACAAAAACCTGTACATTTTTGGAATCATCAGAGCATGTAGAATCCGAAAATCAATGTTGGCATTTGCACAAACACCTGCATGGCCGCCATTTTGGATTTTCAAAATGGCCGCCATAACATACATATTTTGCGCTATCTCGGCTTCTAGTCAACCTAGAAACTTAATTAAATATGCTAATCCGATGTTTTCTGGGTCAAGGAATCCAATAAAGGCCTCAAAATAGTGCTCAGGATTATAGAAAAGCAACAAACAAAGGTAATTGAAAACCATTGTCTTTATATTTGTGATATAACTGTATTACATAATACATGATATTGCAAGTCACTTGAAGTTATAGGTATGGGTTTATAAAGCAAGAAAGCAGCCTTGTTAGTATCAGATTGAACTACAAGTCCTATAAACAGGATCTACTAGGTCTATACCGTTCAGGAATATATATGCTTTTACAGATCTTCATCACTGTCCTGTGTCATTTTCGGCAAAATTAACTCGCAAATGCCAACATTAATTTTTGGATTCCTCATGCTCTGAATATTCCAAAAATGTATGGTGTTGCTGATCTCCATAAATTTTGAACGAAAAAACAAAGTGAACCTGACTACAAGCTCCATCCTCTTCAGGCCGAGGAGGGCACTCGACATACAATGATCAATACAAGCCAAGCTCCACCTTCTCCAGGCCGAGGAGGGCACCAAACATATATGATGCTCGACACAAGCCAAGCTCCATCCTCTCCAGGCCGAGGAGGGCACCCGACATATATGATGCTCGATACAAGCCAAGCTCCACCTTCTGCAGGCCGAGAGGACACCAAACATATATGATGCTCGATACAAGCTAACCTCCACCTTCTCCAGGCCGAGGAGGGCACTCGACATACAATGATCAATACAAGCCAAGCTCCACCTTCTCCAGGCCGAGGAGGGCACTCGACATACAATGATCAATACAAGCCAAGCTCCACCTTCTCCAGGCCGAGGAGGGCACTCGACATACAATGATCAATACAAGCCAAGCTCCACCTTCTCCAGGCCGAGGAGGGCACTCGACATACAATGATCAATACAAGCCAAGCTCCACCTTCTCCAGGCCGAGGAGGGCACTCGACATACAATGATCAATACAAGCCAAGCTCCACCTTCTCCAGGCCAAGGAGGGCACCAAACATATATGATGCTCGACACAAGCCAAGCTCCATCCTCTCCAGGCCGAGGAGGGCACCCGACATACAATGATCAATACAAGCCAAGCTCCACCTTCTCTAGGCCGAGGAGGGCACTCGACATACAATGATCAATACAAGCCAAGCTCCACCTTCTCCAGGCCAAGGAGGGCACCCGACATATATAATGCACGATACAAGCCAAGCTCCATCTCTCCGGGCCGAGGAGGGTGTCCCTTAAAGAAGGGACACGACCGCATAGATGAGTGTCAAACAAACTACTTTAATCGTGCACATAGCATTTGTCACCCGAGCCCAAAATGGCCGAGGTGCCGTAAAACATAGTAGTTGTGAAGCAAGCATTAATTCGCAGCACTGATGTAACACGCCAATATGCAGACATAACATTTTCCCCCGCTTTTGGAAAGTTCAGGTATGGAAGCAGGATACATCGTCCCGTCGGTAACCTGGACGGGCCCGGACCCTGGCAGGCCGATGTTGAGGCTTATCTGGTGGAGGCTGCGGCCCAGGCAACGGGGAATCAGGCATGTCCAGGGGTGCAGTGGCCAGCAGGGTGGTAAACACGCCTGTCAGGGCCACATGCCACATCTGATGTGTGCTCCCCTCACGCACTTCAAATGGCATCACATTCGACTTTGCTGCTTCTTGACTCTCTGTCTTTTGCACCTTAGAAGGCGGAGAGGTTTCTGGCAGCTCTCAAATTCTAACCCTAACCCTAACCCTAACCCTAACAACTGGACTGGATGGCATCAGCTCACACATCCTAAAAACCTGCTCTACTGCTCTTGCACATCATCGCTCTGCCCTTTTCACCCTGTCATTTTTCCTTGGTCATCTTCCATTAGCTAGGAAATCGGCCAACATCACTGCACTACATAAAAAGGTGCAAAAACCGATCCCCTTAACTACAGACCTATTAGCTTACTTCCAATCATCAGCAATGTCATGGAATCCACAATCACAGTTGATATGAAATCTTTCCTTTTCTCCAGATCACCAATTTGGTGTCAGACCAAGTCAATTATACCTTGCACATACTGATTCTACTCACCCAATAATGGATGGAGATCCTCAATGTCGGAATTGAGATCAAGGCTGTCTCTCTGGACATATCTCATGCTCTTGATACAGTCTGGCATCCCACCTTGCTCTCCAAACTATCTGCATATGACACTCAAGACCTACCCTAAATATGGCTTACTGACTTCCTCTAATTTCATAGCCAATGTGTCGCTTTCAACATAATCTTTTCATCTCTTCTCCCTGTCAGGGTTTTAGCGCCCCAAGGCAGTGTGCTGGGCCCGTGCTTTTCCTGATCGTCATCAATGATATCTCTATCTCTCTCTCTCTCTCTCTCTCTCTCTCTCTCTCTCTGTCTCTGTCTCTCTCAAGATGGCGTGCACTCGTGTGCGTGTGCTGTAGCTCCGTGCTTGTGTTGTGTTGTTACCCCCCCCCCCCCCCATTCCTTCCTTTCCCATCGCGCCTTTGTCGTGTCCTTCTTTACCACCTGTCCCTCTTTCCCTCCCTTGAGACAGAGAGAGTGAGAGAAGAGCCCAAAGGTGAGAGCAGACCCGTTCGGTTCAGCTTACCTGCTCCGTCGGTGCTGTTTACCTTACTCGCGTCATGAGAACTTTATTATTCATTATTTCATTTCGACTTTATTTATTTTGTGTCCTTTCCGCCTGGTCAAGGTGGAAAGGTGAGACATCGCCGTTATGGCGAGTGTTCGTGCACGGCAGGAAGGGTTTGAAGCCCTAACAAGGAAGCATGCTTTTGTGTGTGTCCCTCCCGAAGGTGTTCCTACCGAGGACATTATCCTAGCTGTAGGGAATGTTATCGGCGATGAAAATGTCCGCGCCGCGTCGCGGATGAACCAAAAGTTTGTTGTTTTCGTGTCGGACGAGAAGTTCGTGCATGATGTTGTTAGTACCGGTCTGTCATTGAAAGGTGGGCAGTTCGTCATGGTTTCCCCGATGGACACACCGGCGATTAAAGTTATTATTTCAAATGTCGCTCCGTTTATCACAGATGATAAGTTAATGGCTGTTCTGACCCGGTATGGAACTGTTGTTTCCCGAATCTCGATGATTCCCCTGGGATGTCGGGATGAACGAATGAAACATGTTATGAGTTTCCGGAGACAAGTATTCATGGTGCTTCCTGATCGCGGCGACGATACAGGACTAAACATCTCGTTTAAAATTTCGGTAAATGATCGTCAATATCAAATGTACGCTTCGTCAGGCACCTTAACGTGCTTCCTTTGTGGAGCCTTCGGACACGTTAAAAGGTTTTGTCCCAAAGCATCTTGTACGAAGTGCGGCAAATTGGGACACACCAATGTGGGCTGTAAAAAAGAAAACGCCCCGACCGTGCTTCCTCACGCCTCGACCGTGCTTCCTCAAGCCTCGACCGTGCTTCCTCACGCCTCGACCGTGCTTCCTCACGCCTCGACCGTGCTTCCTCACGCCTCGACCGTGCTTCCTCACGCCCCGACCGTGCTCCCCGACGCTCAAACCGTGCTCCCCGACGCTCAAACCGTGCTCCCCGACGCTAAAACCGTGCTTCCTGATGCTCAAACTGTGCTACCTGAAGCCCCGACCGTGCTTCCCGACGCCCCGACTGTGCTTCCCGAGGTCCCGACTACGCTTCCCGAAGCCCCAACCGTGCTACCTGAAGCCCCAACCGTGCTACCCGAAGCCCCGACTGTGCTTCCCGACGCCACGACTGTGCTTCCCGACGCCCCGACCGTGCTTCCCGACGCCCCGGTGCTACCCAAACCCAGTGAGATGGCACTTGGTGATGCTAGTACTGCTGGCGAACCCATGAATGAAGAACTTGTCATACTGACCAAAAAACGGAAAGCACCACTAACAAATAGCCCCGATGGTGCGATAAAGAAGGCTGTCTTGGGCAGAGACACTGTCTCTGCAAAAGAGGGCAAAACGTCTACAGCAAACGAAAATATCGAACGCCAAAGTGGAAAAGAGGATGTCACTGATTTCCCAGGCTCTGAGAATAAAGCCTACATTGATCCGAACAATGCGGCCATTTTTGAGCCTGAACGCGAAGCCCTACCGGTTCCCCCTCCAGTAGCTGAGCGGACTGGTGACCAAACAAATTGCTCTGTCTCACAAACAGAAATCGTAACCCCGGCTACGCAGAGATCTGCAGCCATTTGCCAAAGCACACATAAAGAAAGTAAGCACCAGTCTGCTCGTGAGTGTGTACCAGAGTACCCAACTAAATCTCAGGAGATGCCTCCAGAGGAGCTCGTGAGAGCTGCAAGTAAGGCCCAAGATCCAGGTGGGACATTATCAGACTTGTCAGAGTCTGAGGACGAGGTGGAAGTGACTGAGCTGTCACAGTCATCAGCATCTCAGTCACAGATACCCCCCCAACACATCGTGTCGTTTCTAGCCGAAACGTACAGACAGCGTAACATAGTCATTAAAGACTATTTTGACGATTTGGTTGCATTCATCCACACTGCAAAATCCATAATTAAAACGCCTGAACAATTTGACCTGAATAAGTCACAATACCACAGGTTAAGAAAATTCATCACACGTGCAGGTGTAGAGTGTTCCCAGCCACAGGCTGATTTCATCAATACAGGATGAAAACTATAAAACTTGCAACTTTAAATATTAACGGTGGTGGTGCTAGCCACCTCCGCCAGGTTCAAGTAAAAAACATATTTCAACGGAAAAAGGTGGATGTGATCTTACTTCAAGAAACTCACATCACACCAAATGTGGAACATAACTGGCATCAACTTTTTAAGAGCCAATGCTATTTCAGCAATTTATCAGCTTCATCTGCTGGAATCGGCTTCTTGCTGAAGCCAGGCCTCGTGTGTGAGTCATGCCATTTTCAGGAGGTAATAAATGGTCGGCTTAGCTCTCTCAAACTAGTAAGCCATAACTTCCATTACACCATTTTTAATGTGTATGTGCCAAGTGATAGCGTAGAGCATAAGTCCTTCTTCACCTCAATGATAAATCACTTAAGATCGGTTGATTTTGATCATTGTGTGTGTGTCGGAGGTGATTTCAATTGCACCTTCGACCCATCGGTTGACAGAAACTCTGTCGAACCCCATCCTGAGTCCCATGTACACTTATCCAATTTTTTTAGCACAATGGGCTTCGTTGATGTTTGGCGGTTGCACCACCCAAACAGATCCCAGTACACCTGGTGTCGATGCGCCAATAGTCGAGTATCCTTGGCAAGGCTTGACAGATGGGACATCAACGTACCCTTTAAAAATACTGCGGTTTCTTCAAATCTTTTCCCTTCCGTGTTTTCAGACCATCATATGGTAAACCTAAACCTTTCCTTTCCTCAACCCGCAAATAGGAGCGCTTATTGGAAGTTTAATGTTAGACTTCGAGAAGATAGTATGTTTAAAGAAGCCTTTCGTGTTTTCTGGGCAAGTCTAGTAGCAAAGAAATCTTCCTTTTCTTCATCCAGCATATGGTGGGATAACATGAAATCTCAAATTCGGGTTTTTTGTCAATGTTTCCAATCACACAGCACAAACGACAAGCACATTACAATGGCCCGGTTGGAATTAGATATTCTACAATTGGAGAGTAAATTGGCTCATGAAAATAATGATGCCAATTACCGGTTATTGCTTGTAAAGAAAGCTCTTTTAAGGGAGTTAGTTCAAGAGAAAGCAGCCGGTACATTAATTAGACTTAGAATACAGAATGTAAAATTATCAGACACCCCAAACAAGTCTCTTTCATTTAGAATCCTTAAGCAAGCCATCACGGCTAATCTCTTCTGTTTTGGACTCAAGAGGCAACGTTGTTGTCAACGAGGATGATGTTAGAATAAACATTATTGAATTCTTTACAAAACTTTTTGAGGAGCAGACTGTTTGTAATGATACAATGATGGATTTAACCTCTCACTTCCCCTCCCTAACTGAGGCTCAACGGTTGGAGCTTGACCTACAAATCACCCTCCTTGAGCTAACCTGTGCTCTTGCTGCCATGGATTCAGGGAAAGCTCCGGGTATTGACGGTCTACCTCCCGAATTCTTTCTGACATTTTGGAACCTTTTAGGCCCTGAGTTGCTGAATGTTTTGGACACTTCTATACAGACTGGTATAATGCCGCTGAGTCTAAGAAGAGCCGTAGTGTGCTTTCTCCCGAAAACTGGAGATCCCAGACTTTTGGTGAACTGGCGACCGATCTCCCTGCTGTGCACGGACTACAAGCTTTTTTCAAAAGTACTAGCTAATCGACTAAAAAAGGTTATTGGTGATCTAGTACTACCAGAACAGAGTTACTGTGTTCCTGGAAGATCCATCCATGATAATATTTCTTTAATCAGAGATCTCATTGATGGTAACCGTGTTAAAGAAGACTTTGGAATGATGTCGCTTGATCTTGAAAAGGCATTTGACAGTATCGACCATAAGTTTATGCATCATGTGTTACAGGCATGCGGCCTCGGAGCAAACTTTCGTTCCTACATTTCCTTGCTATACACAGATGTATTTAGTTTAATTAAGATTAATAATGTGCTGGCTCCCCCCATCAAGGTTCGGAGAGGGGTTCGGCAAGGGTGCCCAGTCTCTGGTTTATTGTTTGCTCTTTCTTTAGAGCCTCTTCTCAATCTACTGAGAAAGAAGATTTCTGGAATAGCACTTTCTCCCATGAGTGCACCGCTAACCCTATGTGCTTATGCGGATGACGTCTGCATCTTTGTAAAAGATAAGGATGATATTGATATCCTTGTTGAGTGCCTATCAAAGTTTCACGCTGCCTCCTCTTTAAAAATCAATTGGAACAAGAGCAAGACATTATGGATACCCTCCCTTTATCCCAACCTTCTTCAGCCTATACCACAGCCGCCCCCATCCCTCCCCGCAGGGTTGCTGTGGGGAAGTGAGGGAATTAAGTACTTGGGCATATTCCTTGGTTCCTCACAGTATGCTCAGAGAAATTGGGACGGGGTAATTGAGCAAGTGGGAGAAAGATTGAACCGATGGAAAAGGGTTTTACCTCATTTGTCCTTCAAGGGCCGTGTGCTAGTGATCAACAACTTAGTTGCCACAATGTTGTGGCATAGGTTCATCTGCCTGTAACCGCCGGAGGCCCTACTCAAAGCACTCCAGGGCAAACTGGTGGACTTCTTCTGGGGAGGCTACCACTGGCTACGACCCGATGTGATATGTCGCCCCTCGGCTGAGGGTGGCCACAACCTCGTCGACATCAAAGCCCGCCTAATGGCCTTCCGGCTGCGGTCCATTCAACGTCTCCTCTACATGGAACATCTGCCAGACCGGCTCCCTGCACGCCTTGTGCTGCAGCGAGCGGGTAGGCTCGGGTACGGGTTTGAACTTTTTCAAATGAACCTCCAACATGTCGACATATCGGTTCTCCCTGCTTTTTACCAAAGCCTCTTAAATGCCTGGCAGAGCCTTTCTGTGAGTCGTCAGGCGGACACATATGTAATGAAAATGCTGGCACACGAGCCTTTGTTCTACAACCCTCTCTTTCCCAACATTCCAAAGAGTCGAGATTTTTGCCAACACTTTATAGCAGCTGGTATCGTGAAGGTGCGGCATCTCCGACATGACTCAGGGTATGGTTGGAAATCCGTAAGTGAAATCGCAGACCTGACAGGGATTTGGTCCCATAGGATGATTGCAAAAATTTTGAGGAAAATGATTCAGGTGGGACGGCAACTTGGCCTAACTTGGACTCGAGGTACAGAAGAAGATCTAAATGAGCCGACAGTGCCTAAATTGATTGTTGAACCCATTCAAAATGATTTGCCCCCTGTTAGCGATGGGTCAAAGCTTTTCCAGACAATGGACAGCAAGGGCATCTATAAGATGTGCCTCAAGTTGTTAAATGGGAACCCTTCATTAAATGGAGTTACCCGATGGAAAGGATTGTTACCCGGAGGACCCCCCTCCGAACCTATCTGGGAAGCCATGTATAGTGAGCCCACATCCAAAAGAACAGGTGATCTCCAGTGGCGTTTGGCCCACTGGATTGTTCCCTCCAACACGTTTATTAGACATTTTTCTCCTGTATCTGTTTGTTGTCCCTTCTGTACAGTCAATGAGGACTTGTTTCATGCATTCATAGACTGTATCCGATTATTTCCTTTGTTTCATTGGTTGAATTACATTGCACACTAAATGCATGTTACTTTTTCTTTGAGAAATTTCGTCTTTGGTTTTGCTCCTAAACAGAATCCTGCATCTAAACTGTTTAGTTTCCTAATAGCAACTGCGAAACTTGCTGTTTATTTGACAAGAAAAGACAAACTATCTGGCAAACCGATAGAGCACTGCAATATCATGTTGTCTTTTAATGCATTAGTCTCAGCAAGATTGAAACTTGAGTTTACCCTTTCCAACGAGGCCGGAAATTTTCAAAACTTTGTTGATACTTGGTGTGTTGGTGGTTTTTGTGAGGTTAAAGAAAACGAATTGAGAATACTGTTATGAGATACTGATTATGTTTCTTATTTGATGATCATTGGGTGCTTCTTCTTCTTCCTCCTTTTTCTTTTTTCTTTTTGTTGGCATTATTGATTTCATTGCAAAACGTGTATATTGTTATTTTTATATTTTTGTAATAAAAGGACTAAAAAGTCAAAGTCTCTCTCTCTCTCTCTCTCTCTCTCTCTCTCTCTCTCTCTCTCTCTCTCTCTCTCTCTCTCTCTCTATCTCTATCTCTATCTCTATCTCTCTATCTCTCTATCTCTCTATCTCTCTCTCTCTATCACCTCTTTTCTGGTCTTGCATCCTCTGCGCTTTCCATGCTTTATCCCCTCCTCTCACCCTCCCACCAGGTTTCTGCAGGGCACGTGCAGGGGAAATATGGTATAGGGGAAATATGATTGGTATAGGGCAGATTGTGGCAGATTGTGGCAGCACAGTGGCAGATTAATGCACGGGCAAGCAGGGCCCCAAGCTCATTGAGGGCACTGGGCAGAGGCGTCATAAGAGCCATGCATCCCGTTCAATAGTATGGACCCCAAGATAACAAGAGATGACCAATCGTGGTTCATTAATCTTTCGAGGCGGCCCCTGAGGTTGGATGGTCTCACTTTTCCGACAAAACATATCAACTTGTGAGTGGTGATAAACAGCGCAAAGGGAATGCTTCATCTCAAGGAAAGAAAGCAATGCCACGAATAATGATGTTATAATGAGTAATGAATCAATGAAGAAATATTTTCCCTGATGTTTAACTTACTTACTTATCCTCTTCGTCCCAATGGGCTGTGATGTAAATAGATGGGATTATTTAAAAATTAGGGGTTGAGATTAGTATTAGGAGAGAAAGCAAGTTAAGTGGAATAATAATTACTGTATGTTTAATGTATACAAATGCAACAATAATCACAATAAAAAAATTGGATAATTCCTAATGTTAATACATATTGATATTGTTTAGCAAATCCACGCTATAATTTATTGTACGATCACCACAAAACAACCCCTCATTAGTAAATGGACTAACCCATGTGATCACAAAACAACCCCTCATCAGTAAATGGACTAACCCGTGTGACTACAAAACAACCCCTCATTAGTAACTGGACTAACCCATGTGATCACAAAGTAACCCCTCATCAGTAAATGGACTAACCCAAGTGATCACAAAGTAACCCCTCATTAGTAAATGGACTAACCCAAGTGATTACAAAACAACCCCTCATTAGTAAATGGACTAACCCATTTGATCACAAAACAACTCCTCATTAGTAAATGTACTAACCCGTGTGATTACAAAACAAACCCTCATTAATAAATGGACTAACCCATATGATCACAAAGTAACCCCTCATTAGGAAATGGACTAACCCATGTGATCACAAAGTAACCCCTCATTAGTAAATGGACTAACCCGTGTGATTACAAAACAACCCCTCATTAGTAAATGGACTAACACATGTGATCACAAAGTAAACCCTCATTAGTAAATGGACTAACCTGTGTGATTACAAAACAACCCCTCATTAGTAAATGGACTAACCCATGTGATCACAAAGTAACCCCTCATTAGTAAATGGACTAACCTGTGTGATTACAAAACAACCCCTCATTAGTGAATGGACTAACCCATGTGATCACAAAGTAAACCCTCATTAGTAAATGGACTAACCCGTGTGATTACAAAACAACCCCTCATTAGTAAATGGACTAACCTGTGTGATTACAAAACAATCCCTCATTAGTAAATGGACTAACCCATGTGATCACAAAGTAACCCCTCATTAGTAAATGGACTAACCCATGTGATCACAAAGTAAACCCTCATTAGTAAATGGACTAACCCGTGTGATTACAAAACAACCCCTCATTAGTAAATGGACTAACCCATGTGATCACAAAGTAAACCCTCATTAGTAAATGGACTAACCCGTGTGATTACAAAACAACCCCTCATTAGTAAATGGACTAACTCGTGTGATTACAAAACAACCCCTCATTAGTAAATGGACTAACGCATGTGATCACAAATTAACCCCTCATTAGTAAATGGACTAACCCACGTGATCACAAATTAACCCCTCATTAGTAAATGGACTAACCCACGTGATCACAAAGTAACCCTTCATTAGTAAATGGACTAACGCATGTGATCACAAATTAACCGCTCATTAGTAAATGGACTAACCCACGTGATCACAAAGTAACCCCTCATTAGAAAATGGACTAACCCAACCGCACAGGCACAATGGAACGTTGCCGTTTTAAAAATCAGAACACCTGTCCCAAGGATGAAACAAAACTACCCAGCGGTGAAGCATAGCACAACTAGAATGGCACCCGTTAGAGCGCATGCTGAACAGTTTATGTTTTGTACCCCACTGAAAGGTCAGATCTGGATCCGACATGAACCAAAATCGAATCCGCTTGTTCTTGTCACTTACCCAACTCATCCACCAAGTTTTGTCATAAGTCGTCCACAACGTTTTGAAATATTATGCTACATATCGTTTTAGCCCTATCACTCAATGGTGAAGAATATGGACAGCCGAGGGGCCACAATCCCTGGTGTTGGGCTAGCGGCTAGGGTGCCGGCTTAGGATCCTAGGATCCTGGGTTCGAATCCCGGTCGATCGCTGAATTAACGCCAGGGGGGTTGACTCAGCCTGTCATCCTTCCGAGGTTGGCTAATTGAGTACCAGTTCACTGGTAATTCCCTGTTTGTCGCTAAAGGCGGCAAAAAGGGTTGGCGTCAGGAAGGGCATCCGGCCGTAAAACATTGCTTCAAAAAGGGGACCAAAAAACAACAACAACCACGGTTCCCGAAAAAGGCCAACCCTTGCTTGCGGGGAAAAATGGCCTCTGAAGGTGGTTATTTTTTTAGATACTCAATGGTGAAGAATCACTTAAAGATTTTAAATAATTATCGTACTCGTATCCCGATCCGTATTTGGAACTTCACCAACATCGAATTTTTGTCACACACCCAAGCTGTCCACCAAATTTTGTCCGAATCCGTCCTCAACTTCTTGAGATATTTTGTTCACAGAGACAGACAAACCGACAGGGGTTAAAACCTAACCTCTGCACCCACCGTGGGTGTTGGATGTAAAAATAGAAAACAGTTGACGATTTTACGCGACGTTGACCTTTTGACCACAAAAGCAAGAGGCTTCATTGACCTGATATTTAAAATCAACTCTGCTCAAATTTCAGGTCAATCGGATGAAAATTGATGATTTTATGCAACCTTGACCTTTGATCTTTTGATCTAAAAACAATTGGCTCATAGCTTTTCATTGGTTTACCAATTCAGAGACCCATTGTGCAAGTTCTTAAAGTTTCAGATCAATTGGATGATGTCTTCGATTTAATGGCACAATGACCTTGCGCCAATGCGCCATTATATATCAATGACCCGCTGTAGGTGGGGCTTCCGGTTGCGTGGGTTCCGGGGTTTTTGGTCCCTGTTACGTGGTTCCCCCTGTGACTACCTGGTCTCGGTGACCCCCGGACCTTGAGAGGAACCCCGCCAGAAAGATATATGATTTATACGCTTTCGGAACGCAATCAATACCAAGTAAACCCTCCAGTAGACCAACGAAGGAAACAATCCAAATCAATAAGGAAACCACACCAAGGATCCGGATCAATCAACAATATATTCACCCCTGAGTAGAATCATCAACAACAATACTTCAAAGCTCAGTATGAATATTCCAACAATATTTCTAAGATGGCCATCTTATATATTTCCCCCTTGAATCCCACTCACGGCACCCTCAATGGTCAATGTCTCTCACAATGTCTCTGGGCCCCTCCCGACCCAGGTGAAGGTCGATTCGCGCCGGCGAATCGCGATCTTCAGTCAATGGCCGAACAAGGTCGACTAGGATGGCGGTATTCGCGCCGACCCTGCGCCCCCGTAGTTCGATCTCCGCACGCGGGCGGTTGAACGGACACCTTCCTGACGTGCTTCAAACGTGCACGTCCCGTATCGGGAACAGCTGCTGCAGCGGACCCCTTCTCGGCAAGCCACCGAGGTCGGAACCCGTGATCGCGGCTTCTGGGCTGTGAACGGCTCGCAAAGCGCGCGAGGCCCAAGTCCCCTCCCGTACGCGTCCTTGTAGACGTTGAGGCGAACGGTGCCGGACGCTTGGTTCCTCCCAGGAACCCACGGCAACCTGACACGTAACAGGTAATTACCCCGCGCAGGTAACTCCTCTCGCCAGATGGGCTTTTCAAACTCAGCGTTCCAAAGCAGGTAAAGATCGACTCGGCTCACGTCAGAGTGGGGCGAAGAAAAATGGCCGCTGTTCTCTCTCGACCTTCTTCCTTTTTTCTCCCGGTTTACGATCCCGTTTCCGGTCTCGTTGTTACCAGGAGCGCTTCTAACCATTTAACCACAACAACCTTTAATAGAATAAACATTAATAAGAAAGGACCTGAATAGTAATTCACATAAATCCGGAATTCGTAACACTCCCCCCTTTCAAGAAAAGAAAGTTTGAACACCGCGAAAACTTTCTTTGCAGGCCAACTTTGATAAACAAACAAGATAACTCACACCCCCAAATCATCAGTTCCCCCGGGCAACAATTATTACATCTCAAAAATAAAGCAACAAAATTTCACAAAACCCCCAGAGATTTCCAAAGGTAATTCACTCTGGACAAAGCACCAGCAACGACATTGTCCCTGCCCTTTACATGTTCAATTTCCCGTTGGACTCCTGCCAAGCCAAACTCCATCTCATGACCCTCTGACTTTGACTGTCAGTTTCTTGTGAATGAAGGTTAAGGGGTTGATCAAAAATCCAAAGTTACGCATCTCGATAGCCCTTTTTCCCGGAGGCCAAGCCGAGTATTCACTACATGGACGCCTTTAGGAAGGTGGAGTTCACGGTTAGTCCGGGGAGGAAAGTTCACTACATGGACGCCTTCAGGAACGTGGAGTTCACGGTTAGTCCGTGCAGGAAAGTTCACTACCTGGACGCCTTTAGGAACGTGGCGTTCACGGTTCGTCCATGTAGGAATCTGGGCTCGGCGGCTCCGCCGCATTCCGTGCTTCAACTTCTCTGGACTCCTAATAATTACGGTGGGACCACTTGTCACAGTAGTCACGGGAATAGCGGTCTCCCTCTCGGCTGCTACCCTGATAGTCATTCTTTCGGGAGATGCCATAACTCTGGGAGCCTCCATAGTAATATCGGCTGCGGCCACCACCAAAACTACCGCCAAGTTGTCCCCTTCTGTAGACCTCTCGACGCCTACGAAATGCCTTCCCTACTGTTATGGTCCGACCCTCCAAATCCTTGCCATTCCAATTCTTCTCTGC
The DNA here is from genome assembly GCF_964187855.1 of Myxine glutinosa. Taxonomy (NCBI): domain Eukaryota; kingdom Metazoa; phylum Chordata; class Myxini; order Myxiniformes; family Myxinidae; genus Myxine; species Myxine glutinosa. The sequence goes on along the minus strand of NC_136263.1, from coordinate 95,868,789 downwards.
CTCTTTGGCATCCTTTGTGCTTGCAAACGTGACAAAGCCGAACCCTCTTGACTGTTGCGTTTCCCTGTCCTTTACCAACCGCACTTCCACCAGCGGCCCATATCTGTTGAAAACAGAGGTCAGAACTTCTTCCGCTGTTTTGAAGTTCAGTCCCCCTACAAATAACTTGGTACTTTTGTCGCCATCCCGAGCTGGTGTGGTGTTATTTTCCCTGCTGGGCTCTTTATCAACCCTCGGGTTACCATAAACTTGACCCCCGGCCAAATCATTCCCGATAACCACAGATACACCCTCTACAGGAAGCGTGGCTTGTAACCCGACGGTGTCTGGTCCTGACACCAAATCGGACTCCAAATGGATGACATGAAGTGGAGCACTAACACAGCCACCGATCCCCTGTAAACGAACACTATCCCCCATTGCCGTCTCCTCGGACCATGGCAAGATGCCTTCCAGCATTAAAGATTGATGTGCTCCTGTGTCCCTCAATATCCTAACCGGTCTCCGGTTAGTCGAGGCTCCATCCAGTGACACAAACCACTCTGAAATAAATGGTTGGTAACCCTTTTGATGGCAATTTCTCACAATGGCCATTGCATTTGGAGTCGTACGAGTCGAACTCCGCTCCTGATTTTCCTTTTTCAGGGCATAACATTGGGACATCACATGTCCAGGTTTCTTGCAAAAAGCGCAAGTAGGCCCGGAGGAAAAACTCGTGGTCTGCCTCAGGCCCCCCGGAAAATAAGTTTGTCTTGGGCCCGTAGCCCCCTGATTTCGAGCAGTTGGGGTATCAGAGTTGTCCCCATAATCATCTCGAGGCCGCCACCATGTATTGTCGTTCTCCGCACCGGATGTTCCATAACTCCCCTGCTGAAGTCTAGGCGAGGAGTTAGGTTTGTGGACCCCTATCCCGTGTGTTAAGGCATAATCATCTGCCATGGTGGCTGCGTCCCACAACTTTGGTACTTTCTTTTCCTGCAGGTACACTTTGATGTCCTCGTGGACACACTGTTGAAATTCCTCCACCAGGATCAAGTCACGCAATGCTTCGAAGTCTTTCCCGACTCCTTTTGACTCACACCACCGATCAAACATGTTTTCTTTCACTCTGGCAAACTCCACATGGGTCTCACTCTCCCTCTTCCTGGCATTCCTGAATTTTTGCCGGTAAGCTTCAGGAACCAACTCATAGGCTTTGAGAATGTGCTTCTTCAATACTTCATAATCTGCACATTGGTCCATTGGTAGCGCCGAATAAATATCTTGAGCTTTACCCACCAGCACACTTTGCACTAGTATGGTCCAGGCCTCCTCCGGCCAGTTTAACTGTCGAGCCACTTTCTCAAAGTGTGGAAAAAATTTAGCGACTTCCTTTTCACTGAAGGGTGGAACCAGCCTCACATGTCTGCCCACATCCCAGGTGTTCTGGCTCGGTGTCGACCCAGTCAGCAAGGATGGTACCTCTCCCCGTTCTCTCATTATCTCCAGCTCCTTGAATTTAATTTCTTGCTGAAGCACCATGTCACGTTCCTTTAATTCCCTTTCGGCTTTTCTCTCCTCTGCTTCGAGTTCCCTTGCAGCTCTCCTCTCCTCTGCTTTTCTCCCTTCTAACCTTTCCTGGAGTTCTCGTTCCACTCTCCTTTCCTCTGCTTGTTTCTCTTCTCTCCTCTCTACTGCTTTCTTTTCCTCTGTTTTCATCCTTTCTAACCTTTCCTGGAGTTCTCGTTCCACTCTCCTTTCTTCTGCTTGTTTCTCTTCTCTCCTCTCTTCTGCTTTCCTTTCCTCTTCTTTGATCCGTTCCTGGCTCCGTAATTGCAACTCCAGTTTCCGGAGCTCAACGTCTTCTGGTTCTTCGGGTAGCCACTCCCAGGCTAATTCGTCCCATGTTCCTAATCCCACCATAGATTATATCACCGCGGTCTGCAACTCTGCCTTCCTCAAATTAGTTCGGACCTCCAAGTTAAAATGTTTGGCCAATTTCAAGAGGTCCGATTTTAGTAACGCTCGGAACTGTACCTCACTCGGGGTTACCGCAAAGTTCTGTGCCACAAACGCCATGGTGACTATCGTTAACACCTGTTAACCTTCACCCAAGACTTTACCACAATTTCCCAAAAATTTACCAATTAATAATTAATTAATTAATTTTAATTAATAAAAATATTATTTTATTATTTTATACAATTTTATATCCCGGAATTCAATTGGACGAGCCCCCAATTCTGTTACGTGGTTCCCCCTGTGACTACCTGGTCTCGGTGACCCCCGGACCTTGAGAGGAACCCCGCCAGAAAGATATATGATTTATACGCTTTCGTAACGCAATCAATACCAAGTAAACCCTCCAGTAGACCAACGAAGGAAACAATCCAAATCAATAAAGAAACCACACCAAGGATCCGGATCAATCAACAATATATTCACCCCTGAGTAGAATCATCAACAACACAATACTTCAAAGCTCAGTATGAATATTCCAACAATATTTCTAAGATGGCCATCTTATATATTTCCCCCTTGAACCCCACTCACGGCACCCTCAATGGTCACTGTCTCTCACAATGTCTCTGGGCCCCTCCCGACCCAGGTGAAGGTCGATTCGCGCCGGCGAATCGCGATCTTCAGTCAATGGCCGAACAAGGTTGACTAGGATGGCGGTATTCGCGCCGACCCTGCGCCCCCGTAGTTCGATCTCCGCAAGCGGGCGGTTGAACGGACACCTTCCTGACGTGCTTCAAACGTGCACGTCCCGTACCGGGAACAGCTGCTGCAGCGGACCCTTTCTCGGCAAGCCACCGAGGTCGGAACCCGTGATCGCGGCTTCTGGGCTGTGAACGGCTCGCAAAGCGCGCGAGGCCCAAGGCCCCTCCCGTACGCGTCCTTGTAGACGTTGAGGCGAACGGTGCCGGACGCTTGGTTCCTCCCAGGAACACACGGCAGCCTGACACGTAACAGGTAATTACCCCGCGCAGGTAACTCCTCTCGCCAGACGGGCTTTTCAAACTCAGCGTTCCAAAGCAGGTAAAGATCGACTCGGCTCGCGTCAGAGCGGGGCGAAGAAAAATGGCCGCTGTTCTCTTTCGACCTTCTTCCTTTTTTCTCCCGGTTTACGATCCCGTTTCCGGTCTCGTTGTTACCAGGAGTGCTTCTAACCATTTAACCACAACAACCTTTAATAGAATAAACATTAATAAGAAAGGACCTGAATAGTAATTCACATAAATCCGCAATTCGTAACAGTCCCTCTTGTTGGCTCTGTTTTTGTGCTCCATTAAATACTCCGCATCATCTCATCTACAGTGGTGTTGGGATTCGTTTACTGTGTCCACATCAAGGTAAACACATACTACTGGCGTTGACCTTTGGCCAAATTTTTGTCATGAATTAGAGGTAGAGGAATATCTAGATCCAGGTAGATCTGCATAGGTAGGTGCTCGACTGTCGTGATAGGGAATCTACCTGTAATAAGTTCTATGTTTAGCCGTATGTGGGAATAAGTTGTATCTGTGTCCCCGCCACCGATGTGTACCCCGGTTTAGAATAGGTACACCGTATCCCTGCGTGTCGTAAGAGGCGACTAAAAGGGTTGGCGTCAGGAAGGGCATCCGGCCATAAAAAAAAGCATTGCCTCAAAAAGTAAACCATGACAATTACAACTACATATGGGCAGGGTACAGCCCGAAGTACCCCGTAGGGGACCCCACTCCCTCTCGTCAAAACTCAAGGTGGGGAACCCGATCGAAGCAAGGGTGGAAATCACTCCATTTATGACGACGAAACATCTGATACCCGAAGTGGAGATCGGTTTCTGAGGTTTGGGACATGGAATGTAGGGACAATGACAGGGAGATCAGGAGAAGTGGTGGAAGCATTGGTCAGAAGAAGAGTAGACATATGTTGTGTGCAGGAGACGAGATGGAAGGGAAGTGGTGTGAGAATGGTGAAGGGTAGGCAGGGACAGAAATACAGGTTTGTGTGGCAAGGGTGCCCAGAAGGCGTGAATGGTGTTGGTGTCCTGTTTTTTGAGGAGTTTGTAGACAGTGTGGTGAGTGTGACTAGAGTGAGTGAAAGGTTGATGATGGTGAAAATGATGATTGGAAAGCTTTTGGTGAACGTCATCTCGGGATATGCTCCGCAGGTTGGTCAGAGCGATGAAGAGAAGGACAAGTTCTGGTGTGCAATAGAGAAGCTGATGGAAAATGTGAAAGATGAGGAAGTTGTGGTAGGAGGAGACCTAAATGGACATGTTGGAAGGAGTATGGATGGTTTTGAGGGAGTTCATGGGGGTTACGGATATGGTGTGAGAAATGGAGAAGGTGAAAGGATTTTGGAGTTTGCTGATGGAGCTGATTTGTTGATTTGTAATACTCAGTTCCAGAAAGAGGATAATAAGCTTGTGGGTCGACGACGACCGTTGACTACCTGCTGGTGTGTAGGCGAGATAGGGGGCACCTCTGGGACACAAAGGTGATCCAGGGGGAGGAGGCTGTTTCACAGCACCACTTGGTTGTCTGCGACATAAGGGTGAAAGGTGCGAGGAGAGCTCGGCGGGTGAAGTACCAACCGAGAATGAAGGTGTGGAGGTTGAAAGAGGTGACATTGAGGGAGGCATTAAAAGAGAGGCTGAGTATGGTAGAGGATAATGTGGTTGAGCTTGAAACTGGTTGGATGTCAATGAAAGATAGTCTGTTGGGAGCCGTTGATGAGGTATGTGGATGGACAAAAGGACCACCAAAGCACTCGGAAACATGGTGGTGGGATGATGAAGTTGGAAAGAAGATTGACGAGAAGAGGAAGAAGTTGAAGGAGTGGCAGAAGGCAAAGGGTATGGGAGCAGAAAAGGCAGAGAATGAAAGATATAAGGCAGCCAAGAATGCTGCAAAGAAAGAGGTAGCAAAGGCGCAGGAGGCATGTAGGAAAATGTTCGGAGAACGCTTGGATTTGGAAGCGGGTCAGAGAGCGGTATTCAGGATTGCAAAGCAGATAGCGAAAGAGAGGCGTGATGTGATGGGGGTGAGTTGCTTGAAGGATGAAGTGGGACAAATCTTTGTGGACCCAGATGGAATTAAAGGAAGATGGAAGAGATATATGGAAATACTGTTGAATGCAGAGAATGAATGGGATGGCAAAATGGAGAGTAACCCAGTTTTAGGACCGGCAGAGAAGATAACCGAGAAGGAAGTTGAGGAAGCGATAAAAGCAATGAAGAGTAGAAAAGCGGGAGGGCCGACGGGAGTTGTGGGAGATATGTTGACGGCAGTGGGAAATTGGGGTGTGAAGAGAATGACAGAGATCTGCAATCTGGTGTTGAAAAAAGGCCGCATTCCAGTGGATTAGGAACTGAGTACCTTCGTCCATCTATACAAGGGGAAAGGTGACACTCTGGAATGTGGCTCGTATTGAGCGATAAAGTTATTGGAGCATGGAATGAAGGTATTGGAAAGGGTGTTGGAGAGGAGTATAAGGAAGAAAGTGAAGATTGACAAAATGCAGTTTGGATTTACGCCAGGAAGAGGAACGACAGACGCACTTTTTATTGTGAGGCAGTTGCAGGAGAAGTACATGGAGAAGAGGAAGAAGTTGTTTCTTGGGTTTGTTGACTTGTAGAAAGCATTCGATAGGGTTCCACGTGAAGTAGTGACATGGGCGTTGAGGAAGTTAGGAGTGGAGGAATGGTTGATCAGAGTAGTGATGGCAATGTACAAAAGAGCGCGCACAGCTGTAAGGACGAAGGATGGGAACAGTGGTGAGTTTGAGGTGAAGGTGGGAGTGCATCAGGGGTCAGTACTAAGTCCACTACTATTTGTAGCTGTGATGGAGGTGCTGGCTCAGAACGTAAAGGAGGGTTTACCGTGGGAGTTGTTGTATGCAGATGATCTGGTGTTGATTGCAGAAAGTATGGATGGACTGAAGGAGAAGATGAACAAGTGGAAGGAATGTATGGAGACAAAAGGTCTGAAAGTGAATATCGGAAAAACGAAGGTGATGGCAAGTGTTAAAGCATGTGGTGAGGTGGAAAGAACTGGGAAGTGGCCGTGTGCTGTGTGCAGGAAGAGCATCAGAGTGAATTCCTTTCAATGTACAATGTGTGCTGAGTGGGTTCATCAAAAATGTAGTGGTTTGAGAGGGTCATTAACCAGTGTGGCAGCTATATTCAAGTGTGAGGTGTGCACAGAGGGACTGGCAGATGCAGGAAATGTTGAGTTGGATCTTGGAGACGGCGTGAAGCTGGAAGGTGTGAAAACATTTTGTTACCTAGGAGACATGCTGAATGGAGAAGGTGGATCAGACTCGGCAACGGTTGCGAGAGTGAGATGTGCATGGAAGAAGTTTCGGGAACTGAGTGGCGTGCTGACGAGGAGCGGAGTGTCGTTGAAGCTGAAGCGAAAGGTGTATGCTGCATGTGTGAGAAGTGTTATGATTTATGGGAGCGAGACATGGGTAATGAACGTAGACTAGCAACGAAGGCTGGAAAGGGTGGAAATGCGAATGGTTCGGTGCAGTGCTGTGTATATTGAGAGTCTGGCCAACTGAAATACTGGCGCCATGTTGCATACCTAACTTCGCGCGCTGGAACTGCAAGATGTATGTCAGTTGTGGCAATCCTGTGGTTCTGTGACACGAGGGAATCGATGTTATTACTGTTTGGTCGCAGATTTAATGAGGAACAACTAATTCAAGTTAAAGTGACGTGTTGTTTGTTATTGGAATAATAAAATCTGCAAGCGGCATCATTTATTCACACGAATTGTTTGCACACGATTTATTGTCAGCTGCATACAGCATACTGATAAATTTTATTTCTCTTGGCATGAAATTGTAATTTGATAAAATGGAGCTTGTATACCAGTTTTCATCTATTATCTGGAAACGTAACATACAATATTCCCATAATGCTACGAAAGTACAATGTCTATTATTTTATTCATTAGCTTGGGTTCACAAATGTTGTTATACTTTCGTTTTCAAAGTTGTTAGACTTTCGTTTTACGTTTTCAAAGAACACTTTACTCAGGAAACTGACACAAACAGTGACAAATATTGCGTCATAAACAAGTATTTCCTGATATATATAAGCATATATAAACAGTGCATGTTACAGGGTATATGTATAATAAGGGATTATGTATAATACCTGATTTTCAGTTATTATACATAATCCCTTATATATATACCCTGTACACTGCATATGTACACGAAAAATGTTACAGGGAATATGTATAATATATATATATGGTTGACTAAATAAATGTTAAGCTCACCAGAGACCTAATACACACGTGTCATGTCACTTTTGATTTGAAACCAATATATATTAAGCGATTTCACTTACCGAACATAAATATGAGTAAGGTGATGGATTCCATCCAACTCGGCGTATTTTAACCGCCCAAATAGCACTTCGTTCCTTGTCTCGAGGAAATCTGTGCATGATACGACCTTGTCCTGGTCTAACAGAACATCCCCAAGCGGCACAACACACCATATTGGTTGATTTTATTGAAATATTACTCAAATGAAATATGCAACGATACGAAGCAATGGCACGGAATGGGTGCAGCGGGAAAGCTGTTCGGCTGAGGTGGTATGCAAAATGGCGCCTGTAAACCACGTGACGCGGGCTCGACCAATCACGGCGGTAGTTGAGCAGATCAAAGGCTGGCCAGACTCTGTTAATATACGGCACTGGTTCGGTGGATGTGTGGACTGTGGAGTATCGTTGAGAGAGAGGAAGACAAATGATGAACTGCGAAAGATGATGGGAATAGAGCCTGTGATGGATGCTGTGAAGAGAAACAGTTTGAGATGGTTTGGTCATGTGTTGAGGAAGGATGAAAGTGACTGGTTGAGAAGAGTGATGGAAATGATTGTGGAAGGAAGTAGAGGACGGGGAAGACTGAGAAAGACTTGGCTAAAGATGGTCGAAGAAGAAATGCGGACAAGGGGGTTAACAAGAGGAGATGCAGAAAATAGGGCAAAATGGAGAAGATTGTCATGAGGACCGCAAGGCTAACCCCCGCTCTTGCAGGGAAAATGGCCTTAAAATGTCTGTTGTTGTTGTTGTTGTTGTTGTTGTGTCCCCGGTATGAGGGGGCTGGGCATGCACATTAGTACAGGGATTATGGGTAAAATTCCCTCGTGTGTCATTCCCTCTGTGAGCAACCCAGTGTCCCTTATGGCAACGCACTCATATACATTAGATAGATCCATTAGTGCACACATTAATTAATTCCCCTCCACCACAATAAGACTTACAGGAAGAACAGGCAGGAAGCCAGATCGGGGCACCGCCGATGGGGCTGCAGCCAGCCACATCACCAGCTGGCATCGCAACAAACATCGTGCAAAGCAGGATGGAGCCACGCCCAGGGAACATGTGATTGGCTGGGGTAAGAGGTTGGCTACTGATTGGTGAAAGGAAGGTGGAAGGAAGCGGCACACTGATTGGCCACTGACCGTTGACACCTCGGCCAATCAGTGCGGAAGGCGCAAAACCACTACTTAGAAGCAGGTCATTGATTAGAGGGCGAAGGGCCGGTGACGTCACAAGGCGGGAAAGACCACAAATAAGTGAGGGACTGGTTGGTGGAGGAGGAGAGCTGACGTCACACCGCGGGTGACAAAAACGACTGGCTCACGGGCATTCTGGGTCGTCTTCCCTGGGTTCTTCACGTGCTCTTGGTGCTTGGTATTGGTCTTGGTGCTCTTGGTCTTGGTGCTCTTGGTGCTTGGGTTTTGGCTTGGTCTTGTCTTGGTGCTCTTGGTCTTGGTGCTCTTGGTGCTTGGAGCGAGGCTTGGTGCTATGAGCAAACGGGACCTCGCGGGTGACCGACGAGCGGGCGAGCGAGGCGTGCCGCTGAGCAGACAAGACTGGGGCGAGCGGGTGGCTCGGGGCCTGGCAGTGGGCGAGCGGGGGCACATCGAGGCCTATTTTCGCGCCTACCGGAGCCGTGCCCAGACTGCATGCTTGGGTCCTGAACACTGGAGCCTGGACGATCCCTGACGACGCTACACTGCCAGATAGATATGCTCACATTCACAAATACACGACGGGACATTTATTTTATTCATTCTCCCTTTGTCTTGTATTTGAAATCTGTGTGGGGACGTCCGAATTTAGAATTAGTTCTTCCGTCGCGTTTCTTTGTATCGGGTTCCATAATAAATCTTTCGTTCTTGTACATTTTACCTCCCGTGTTCGTGTGAGATTAATTTGCAGGGTTGAAGACCGCCGGTAAGATCGCTACAGGTAAGAGCTCGCCGCTTCTTCCTCTTCCTTATTCCTCCCGTGATGGCAGAGCAAAATCCGCAATTGATCATCGCCTCCAATAAAGTTTGTTTGGCCATCCGCGAGCCCACGGTATTACCCGAGGGCATTCGCGCGACATTATTAATGTATTCTCCAGATTCCCATAAGAAAACTATGTTGAAAATTTTATGACTAAGCTAAAATGGTAAATTTAAATTTCAGGTCAATTGGATGGAAATTGATGATTTTAAGTGATGATGACCTTTGAACTTTTGCGAAAGTTATTAATTTGTCTTCTCCATATTCTCATAATAAAGCTGTGTTAAGAATTTGATGACAAAACTCAAATGTTAAAAAAGTTACGACCTGGACACACACACGCACACACGCGTGCACACACACACACGCGCACACATGTACACACGTGCACACACGTGCACGTACACACACACACACACACACACACACATACACACACACTCACACACACAAACTCATGCATACACACACACACACACACACACACACTCATGCACACACACACACACACACACACACACACACACAAACTCATGCATACACACACACACACACACACACACACACACACACACACACACACACACACAATTGTAAAACCCCATTTCTCGCTGCACAGATGAGTGACGACGGGCTAATAAAGGATCAATGGCGTGGTATTCAAGGGTGGTTTTCGGGATTACTTTTTGCCGACTTCAAAAGTACTAAGCTGATGGATTTTTAAAAAACAATCATTCCATAATTAAAGGTCACTCTACTCTACTCTACTCTGGAACTGGTCACTCTACTCTGGACATGCTGCTTCTGCTTTCTCAACAATGGATGGAGGTCCTCAATGCCAAACAGGAAATTAGAGCCGTCTCCCTTGACATATCACGTGCCTTCGATACGGTCTGGCACCCCGTTCTGCTCACCAAACTCTCCTCCTTTGGTATCCATGGAAATCTCCACGCATGGCTGGTGGACTTCCTCTCTAGTCGTAGTCAACGTGTGGCCCTGAATGGGTTTCTCTCATCTCCTCTTCCTGTTCAGGCTGGAGTTCCCCAAGGCAGTGTACTGGGACCTGTGCTTTTTCTGGTCTTCATCAATGATCTCTCTAACTCCCTTGAAAATCCTCTCTATCTCTTTGCTGATGACTCTACTCTCTGTCGCTCCATTCCTCATCCCTCAGATCGGCAGTCTGTAGCCTCCTCACTCTCTGCAGACCTGGACAAAATCACAGACTGGGCAAACAAGTGGAACATGTCTTTCAATCCTGAAAAATCTCACACTCTTACGATGTCTCTCCGAAAAGACCGACTGGACAACCCTCCCATCCACTTTTGTATTTTTTTTTTTTTTTTTTTTTTTTTTGTATACAAGATCGAGGCTCGTGAAAGAGCTAACATTAATCACACAAAAAGACAAACCGACACACAAAACAAAAAAAACAAGGGGAGCGGCAGACAAGATGGGGAGAGAGGGGGAAGGACACAAAAGAGAGGGGGAAGAGGGGGAAGGACACAAACACAACATTTGAGAGCAGGGACATCGGGAGGACTTGGGGGGAGGTGGGAGAGGAATAAAACATATGAACACTGCAAGGACTCTGGGGTGAATTACCGGGGGTAGAAAAGATCAAGGTTTTCGATGGGGGAAGATAAGAGATGGTGGTGAACAGCTGTTTTAAAGACCTGGAGGGAGGAGTGGGATTGAAGGGAGTGGGGGAGTTTGTTCCAGAGGCGGGAGAAAAGGGGAATGAAAGAGTGAAGGTGAGCAGAGAGCCTAGACTTTGGCAATTTAACCATAAGAGGGTTGCAGGCAGATCTTGTGCGACCTGAAGGAATATTGGGGGGACAGAGCACAGAGAGAGCTGGGGGAGCAAGGCCGGAGAGGAGTCGGTAGAAGACAGAAAGACCACCAACCTGCCTGCGGTGAGTGAGTGAAAGGCCCTCGGTGTTGACTACATCGCAGGAGATTCCAATGATTCTGAAAGCTTTGGCCTCAACAGCGTGAAGCCGAGCAAGGTGTGAGGCAGGAGCACCAGCCCAGAGGGGGGAACAGTATTCCATTGAGCTGCGGATGAAAGCCTTGTATGTGGTGAGGAGCTCAGGTGTGCCAAGGAAGGACTTCGCACGACGGAGGATGCCCAGTCGGCGACTGGCTTTGGAGGCCAGCTTGGAAATGTGGTTTTCCCAAGAAAGATCATGGCAGATAGTGAGACCCAAAAGCTTGAGCGACAGAACTTCTTGGAGAGGATTGTTGAGAATGTAGATGGGAGGGTTGTCCAGTCGGTCCTTTCGGAGAGACATTGTAAGAGTGTGAGATTTGTCAGGATTGAAAGACATGTTCCACTTGTTTGACCAGTCTGTGATTTTGTCCAGGTCAGCAAAGAGATAGAGAGGATTTTCAAGAGAGTCAGAGAGATCATTGATGAAGACCAGAAAAAGCACAGGGCCCAGAACACTACCTTGGGGAACTCCAGCCTGAACAGGAAGAGGAGATGAGAGAAACCCATTCAGGGCCACACGTTGACTACGACCAGAGAGGAAGTCCGCCAGCCATGCATGGAGATTTCCATGGATACCAAAGGAGGAGAGTTTGGTGAGCAGAGCAGGGTGCCAGACCGTATCGAACGCACGTGAAATGTCAAGGGAGACAGCTCTAATTTCCTGTTTGGCGTTGAGGACCTCCATCCATTGTTGAGAAAGCAGAAGCAGCATGTCCAGAGTAGAGTGACCAGGTCTGAAACCAAATTGATGATCAGAGATCAAGCCATTGGAGAAGAGGAAAGATTTAATATCTGAAGCAATGATGGATTCCATGACTTTGCTGATAATTGGGAGAAGGCTGATTGGTCTGTAGTTGCTGGGATCTGTTTTTGCACCTTTTTTGTGCAAACCGGTGATGTTGGCTGATTTCCAAGCAGATGGCAGATGACCTTGAGCAAAAGAGAGGGTGAAGAGAACAGAAAGAGGGAGTGAAAGAGCAGAAGAACATGATTTTAGGACCCGTGGGCTGATGCCGTCAGGACCAGTTGCAGAATCAGAGTCGAGGGTTGACAGAAACTTTTCCACCTTGTCAGGAGGAAAGGACACAGAGTCCAGGAGCAGCTGGGTACGACTGGGTACAGAGAGAGATGGGTTTGGGACACAAGATTTAGAGGCAAACACAGAGTTGAGGCATTCAGCTTTTTCACGTGCGGAGTCAGCCGTTAAGCCGTTTGAGGTGAGGGATGGAGGGGGAACAAACACCAGAAACAGATTTGACCAGACGCCACCAGGATTTGGAAGAGGGAGACAGATAAGAGAGTTCGGTCTTGAGAATGGTGAGATATTGTTTCCTGGCTCTCCTGAGGGTGGACACACACTTGTTTCGGGCTTTGTGAAAGGAAATGAGATTTGCTTTCCAGGAGACGAAAGCAAGTTGTTTCAGGGCAACAGCCTCACCACAAGATTCCGTGTACCATGGACGGGAGGAAGGGTATGACAACTGAAGACGAGATGGTATAAATCTGTGCATGAGAGAGAGCAATTTACTTTGAAAGAATTCCCAGGATGAGTTGATGTCAGAGGCTGTAGAGATGGGAGACCAGTCCAGATGATTGATGGCTGCTTGAAGACCGTGCCAGTTGGCCTGAGTGAAATGCCAGACTCGTCGACGCTAAGGAGGCTCTCTGAGAATGGTCAGAGAGATGTCCACTTTGACAAGCACATGATCAGATGAGCCGATTGGAGCAGAAGAAGAGCAGCAGACATTTTCAGGGAAGTTTGTCATAACCAAATCCAGAAGAGAAGATGCTCCGTTGACCGAGATCCGGGTCGTGAAATTGACAGATTGTGTCAGTCCCAGTGAGTCGCAGAAGTCCTTTGCTGAAGAGCCATGGCTGGTGAGAGAGGTACCCACCCCCAGCCAACTGGCATGGTGACAATTGAAATCACCACATATGAGGAAGAGAGAGTTGGGATGGGTAGATAGAAGTTGGTCCATATTATCAGACAGTGAGATGTAGATGGAGTCATCGCTGTTTGGTGGACGGTACAACACACATATGAACAAAAGGTGGGAGCGAAGGGGAAGCCGTAGCCAAAGGTATTCCTGGGGGTGAGGTGGAGAGAGGGCAGTGGAGGGCGAGTGAGGAAGAGAGTTTTTTATAAAGATAGCAACCCCACCTCCAGGACGAGGCTCAGGTCTATCATACCGGAGGAGGGAGTAATCTGGGAGAGATACCAAGGCATCAGAGACATCATGAAGGAGGAAAGTTTCTGTTAAGCAGATCACATCTGGTTTGTCAGAAGCAACCTGTATGGAGAGATCAGTTAAGTTTGAACGAAGGCCCCGGATGTTTGAGGTCCATACCGTTAATGAAGAGGAAGGGGGAGCATCGGGTCCAGAACAGGGGGGGGGGAGGGGTAGGGTAAGATGTGGAAGAGGAGGAAGAGGTAGGGAGAGCTGTTGAAGGTGTGTCAGACATTTCAGAGATTTCAGAATAGCTTGGAGAAAGGGAAGAATGGGGCGGACAAAAGGTTTGATGGAGATTGGGTGAGGCACAGTGAGGTGTTATTTGACGAGGGGGAAGAGCGAGGCAGAAGGTTTGGGGAGATGAAGGTGAAAGTTGGAAGGGGGAAGAAGCAGGGAGGATGCTTTGAGGAGGAGGGGTGAGAGGGGAGTCTATGAGGGGAGGAGCGAGGGAGAGTCTCGGAGGGGAGGGGTGTGGGGGGAGTTTAGGAGGGAGGGGAGGGAAGGGGCAAGGGGGGAGATTTGAAAGGGATGGGTGATGGGGAGGATTTGGAGGGGAGGGGTGAGATTGGATTTTGAAAAGTGTACGATTCATGGGAAACGAACATTTTTTGCAAAATGAGTTTGAGACCTTCGAGTCAAAAATACGTTTGAGGACACTGGAGGAGGGGTGGAGTTCTGGATAGTTTAGGGAATGTAGAAAGGAGGAACTGTAAGAGATGGTATTATATTGTTACAGACGCGGTTTTAGATGTTAGTTTACCGAGCGGTTTGGTATTACCGCGTCCGAACAGTTACTCCCCGATTAGAACCCGATCCCGCCCGACGTTGACCAAATCGCGCTATGCTAAATCAATGAAGGAAAGGACACAACGGCTGGGATAAATGCAACGACACAAGGGGTACAGTTCTCAAGACCTCCGGAGGAGGATATAATTGGTGATGCAGAAACGGGTAGATTACACGGTAAGAGGTAAAGCACAGAAAAGATGGGCACTTAGACACAGTCTTACCTATCCTCGACAGACCACAGACAAACGGGACAAGACTGACTTACACGGGGATTGATGGCAGGGAAGGACAGGCAGTCGATAGCACAAGGTGCACCTTGGCTCAGGGGCAGAATCAACACGGTCCGGTCCAGAGATGCGGGGAGGTATTTCAGCGCTCGGAGGTGGCGTCTTCTCTTTCCAAGCTGAGGGCGCATCTGACGTCACCTCCCTCTTCCTGCGCATGCTCAGCGGGGAGTGACACGCCCTCGGCTCGTTGTCTCCGCCCCAGATGGAAACGGTCCGCCGCTTCTATTGGGTGCGGGGGGTTACCGGGCTCCGCCCTTGACGAGGAGCTGACAGCGAGCCCCTGCGTGGTAACCCCGTCGGAGCACATGTTCAATGGCGGCTAACCAAGCCGGAGTGAGGACGCACACTCCCCGCGCCGCTGCCGCTGTTGTTGTTGTTGTTGTTGTACCATGAGGAAGAGCTGCGGGGAGGTATTGGGAGGTCCTAAACTTTCTAACGGTGCCATACAATCACATTCTGGTGCAACGAAGAGTCAGAATTAATGGAAACGAGTCCTTAACTGACATAGACTAAGAATAACTAGCAAGATGTCCTATAGTTGTCTACGTGAGATGCGGTGGACCTGGATGCGACATTCAATGGGGGAAATAGGGGAAGGTCGGGTCTACAGAGTGTTGTTTACAGAAAATGGGACTAGGGAATGGGGGATTGGGGATAGTTGGGAAGTATTGGGGAAATAGGGGAATATTTACAAGCGGATATGGATGGATCCAAATCCCATATCCGCAACATTGCACCCTTCTCTACCTCGGGGCGTCCCGACCCGATAAAGTTTTACCTACGTTAGTGTGGCACTCAGATGTAGTTCCCTCTACTATTAACTCAACCCTGAGTGCGACAGTTTTACAGATGTTCACAAATGAGTAAATATGTCCCCCTGCGACGTTGCACCCTTCTCCTCACAGAAACACACCCACAGGATAACCGAATTGCGGAAAGAATCCTCAAACTAAACATACAGCCGGTAGGGAGCATCATTTATACAAGACTACACTGATATTTACACTACGATCCAGGACCTGTTTTTGGAGGAACACATGCAGATGTTATGCATAGAGAGAGCACGCATGCCAGCATCGATACACCAACCCACGAGTGCCCTGTGGCCCTACGGCCTTTAATAATGTGCAGAGCACCCCATCCAAGCACCAAAAGCACCACCCCATACACACAGTCAGCACCATCCGGTGCACCAATAAAGTGTTCATAGTCACCGGTGGTGTCGCAGCCGGCCGATGTTCTGCCGCTGGTCTTGCCTTCCTGAAGTGCACTTGGCCTTCTGGCTTCTTTCAAAAATAAAGAAAGGCGCCAACCGCGTCCATTTCTAAATTGTGGCCGTCAGGGGGGGCCAACTATAAGTGGTTCACCTGTATGGCATAGGTGCCACGTTGACCCAGAGGTCCATCAACGGGTGGTGCTTGCCCGCAAAAGAACTGCGGTCCATTGGGGGCGGCCACAAAAATTGCGGTCCATATGGTGTATCGATCCAGGCAGCAAGCAGCGAAAGTACAGGCCCACAACTGCGGAGCCAGCACCTCTCTCTCCTCTCTCTCTGCCCCAAAGCCAGATCCTCGGAGGTGGGAGACAAAAAAAAGACAAGTGAGTAAGGTGGTAAGGGCGCAAAAGTGCACGCAATATTAGGTAATGCACACTAGGGGCACATGGGAACCAGGTGAGACAGGTACGTTCCTACCGTACGCCCCCCCCCCACCAGGTAACCTACATTGCCCCTCCCTTACCCCTTACTGTATCCACAAAACACAACACTACCCATAAACATCTACTTTACACATCAACAAACGTCCCTACTGTCTTCCCCGTTCCTCCCATAAACCAAATTCGTCTTCTCTCCCTCCTAACCAATCAAATTTGCCATTTCCAACTCAACATCAAAATTTGCCATCTCCAATTCAACATCAAAATTTGCCATCACCAATTCATAATCAGTCCCTCCTAAGGAGGGAGAGATGGAATCACCCCAATGTCTCATCCACGTCGTGATGCGTCTCACCAATCCAACCAGCAATTCTTATTTCCTGCAACACAGAACAAAGGAACACAGGTGTGGAGTCATCATCATCACCTCAGGTAAGTGGCTGCGTATAGTGCGACAGGTTCATCAATCCTAACTATTTCCTAAATGACTTTAACAACTTTACATTACCCGGGGTCTTTCCCTGCCAATCCATTGGCCAACTTACACTATGGGTTCTAAAAACCAATTCCCATTGCCCAAACTGTGGTGCTTCTCAATTTGGGGTCTCACTCCCCCGATTCAACACTCGGTGCTCTCGCACAATTTCTGGGCTGTGACGTGTAGCTCTCCCAGCAGGTCTACCCACCTGCACACCTCCACCACTGTAGTTGCCACCCGAGCTTACCTGCTCCTCACCCTAACCTAACTAACTGGGGAAGGCCCTCTCGCACTCTCACCCCCTCAGTGCCCTCTCTGGCACGGGCTGCCCGATCCACACCCGGGATCCTCAGGCACCCACTGACACTAACGGCTCCCAGAGCCCACCTGCGGCCTCACCTGGCCGACATCCTCACAGTGGTGGAGTGCCCAAACCAACTACACACACTAACAGGCTACACGCCCAGCCATTTCCACAACACTAATGCACCCATCCACAATACCATTCTGCAACCGCACCACAAATGCCAATATCCAACCACAATTTACCTATACCCTCTACCTAACACTTACACTACCCGCCCCGGGTACTCGTGAAAGGGGTCCACTCTTCCCCCATCCACACCTTCGCACCATGCACACCACTCCGTACCACTTACTCCATATATTCCACACACCTGTACTCGCACACCTGTGCTATCATACTTGGTGCCGCCTGCACCCTTCTCTCCCCCAAGCGCATTCGCGCTGATCCACAACACTCACTACTCATACACTGCTCCACACACCTGTTCAGTTCTCAAACACACGGCATCATCTCAGCTAACTACTCCCCTCTGAAACTCGCGCTTCCCAGTCGTCCCTTTAAACTATTGCGCTCCCACGTCATTATCATCCACACTAAACTACCTGCGTCCCCACTACAGGTATCAGTCACTAACTAATCTTAACGTTACCTAATGTCATCTTCGCTAGATCCCTACACACAATATAACCTAACCCACCCGGGCTAGTTTTCACTGCCATACACCCCATAAACTATAGCGCATTTGCCCCATGTTTGTGAGGGATGACAGAGTTGCCATCCCACCACATCGGGCATCTCCCACTACCAATTTTGCACATCAAATCTCAACAAATCAAAAATTTGCCAATCACTGCTCATCATCTGCCAATCATTACTGCCAATCCTTTGCCAATCATCAAATTTTGTTTTTTTTCTAATTTTGGGTCCAAAACACTAACCTCATCACCCGTCTACTTATTAGATCCTCTCGGTGCGCCAATTCACGTCTACAGCCCGGCTTCGTACAGCCGAGCAATGAACGCGGGTTGTTTTGTGCCAGCGGCTGGATACGTCCCGCATTCGGGGCAGGGACGGGGGCTTACCCGGCCCGAGACCCCACGCACCATCTCGGCACGGAGCCATCCCATGGCCCGATCTCGACCTGCCGGAATGCCTCAACAAAAAGTGGTCGCCATGACGACCCTTCCTATCGGGCTGCCCGCTCCGCCTAGTGGAGCACGGACGCGGCCGTTCAAAGCGAGGCCCAGCGTGGATCGCGTACGGCGGTCCTTTCGAACCCGCCGTGGTTCGGATCCCCGCTGGTCCTCGCGGCACGCGAAGCTGCGCGACGCGCAACGAGGGCCCGATTCGGCTAAAAGTCGCTCTAACCGCTAACCCGGTTACCGTCGATGCCTCACCTGGATGCTTACAAGCATACGCTACCCCTTTCTTGCTCATACATCCAGCCGTTTCCATGCTCCTCGTCGTACCTTCTCTAACGCACCCAGGTACACTCATTCCACTCCCAGCCTTGGTCACACACCTGACCACCGAACACTTTGGCACACATTCGTTGGTCGCACACCTCACCAACACACCTCTTCGCGCCCCCTCCTCGGTCACCTCGTCTGTGACAATCACAGGTGTGCCCTCACTCGCACACCCAACCACGTGCCTCACGACCAATTCCAGCGTGCATTCCCACACACGCTCTACCATTCCAGGTGTGCATCCTTCCATTCCAGGTGTACATCCTTTCTCACCTGTCACAACCAACTCACGCTCCGTGTCACTCTTACTACTCTCACCTCCACTCTTGACAGCGCACTCACCCTTACTCTCGACAGCGCACTCTTTCCTCATGCACCCGTCCGTTACACATCTTTCTCGCACACCCTCTCCCATTACATCCTCTGTAACACTCACCACAGGCGTGCATTCTCCCTTTACACCCTCCGTAACACTCCTCACTACGTGCTTCCATGTGCTCCCTCGCACACGCGCGACGACCGACTCACTCTCGACAGCACCCTCACTCCTTGGCACGCACTTTTTCCTCACACACCCCTGGTCGGACTTTCTCGCACACCTCCTTTTTCGCACACCAGACCTGTCGCACCCTTCACCAACGGCCTCTCACGAACACCCGGGTCCATCTCGACCCCCAAGCTTCTTAAATCACCTGGCGCATCATACGCACGACCATATTGGTCACCACTTACACCGGGTCCTCTTTCTCTTCGCTTCTCCTCCATCACCTGCGAATCCCTCATCCGGTTAATGAGCACATCATCACGATCCGAACACAGACTTTGGACCAATTCTTTTACTTCCTCCTTTATCTCTTTCTTATCCTCTCTCCGTCGCTTCTTAGTTTCGCTCACCCCTTCTTCCACTTCTTCTAATTTCTGCTTCACCTCTTTTATGTCCCGGTACGTCTCCTCAAGCTCGTCCTCTAAGGCTACCTTGACCGTTTCCATGTGCGTCCTCACCTGCCGGTCCTTCGTCTCCATTACCTCTGTCACCTCGTCCAACCTCGTTGTCAGTCCCTCACGTACCATCTGACATTCCCTCTTCGTCGCTATCAAGTCGTCTTTTAGTTCTTTCTGTGTCACTTTTAACCCTCCTAGTACCGCAGTGTTCCTTTGTACCTGCTCCACTAACTCAGTCTGTCCCACCGTCAGCTGTTCCACCTCCTGCGTCAGGTCCTCTATGCCCCCTTGTAACTTTACAGTCCCCTTTCTCACCTCCTTCTCCATGCGCTCCTTACAGTGCCTCACCTCCTCGCGCACTCCTCCGACCTCCTCACTCACACCTCTTCTGATCTCTTCTCCCATCACTTGCATCTCCTGCCCAGATGCCACCCTCATCTGCTCCATTTCCTCCCTGTGAGCATCCAATTTAGTTTCTACCCCCCTTCTGACCCCCTCTATCTGCTGCCCCATTTTTTTAACTTCCCTTTCCGCTTGGTCCCTCATGTCCCTCAATTTGCCTTCCATACTGTTTTCTAACCCCTCTAACCCATTTCTCACTCCCTCTATCTGATTCTCCTGGGCAGCCATTCTATTTTCCACCCCCATTAACCCATGTTTCACCCCTTCTATCCCATTGTCTAACCCCTCTAATTTCTTGTCTAATCCCTCACCGGTACCCCTCGCTTCGTCCCTCATTACCCCCATTTGGCCCTCCAATCGCTCACCCTGAGCATCCATCCGGTTCCCCATTACCCCCATTTGGCCCCCAATCGCTCACCCAATCGCTCACTATCAGCCCTCATTTGCTCACTATTAGCCCTCATATCGTCCTTCTGCAGGTTGAGGGATGCCTGCATTTGCGCCATAAATTGCTCCATGAGGGCCTGCATTTGGGCCATCCCTCCCACTTGTGCAGCGGGTGCGGCCGCCGCAGCCATGTGCGAGGCGCCATTTTGCGAACCTGCCGCCCTCACTGCTTCGCTCTCCTCTTGTCCCTCAATTTGGTCCTGGATCGACCCTGCCTCACTCTCCTCTACCGGAACCCAGCCGTCTTGATCCGCCATAGCGCGACTTTCAAAATTCGGGTTTTTATTTTTGTAAAACAAAATCAAATTTCGCCGTTAATAATTTCGAGCGCGTGAAGCGCGCTTCGGGTCCAATCTCACTTCCCGACACCAATTGTTACAGACGCGGTTTTAGATGTTAGTTTACCGAGCGGTTTGGTATTACCGCGTCCGAACAGTTACTCCCTGATTAGAACCCGATCCCGCCCGACGTTGACCAAATCGCGCTATGCTAAATCAATGAAGGAAAGGACACAACGGCTGGGATAAATGCAACGACACAAGGGGTACAGTTCTCAAGACCTCCGGAGGAGGATATAATTGGTGATGCAGAAACGGGTAGATTACACGGTAAGAGGTAAAGCACAGAAAAGATGGGCACTTAGACACAGTCTTATCTATCCCCGACAGACCACAGACAAACGGGACAAGACTGACTTACACGGGGATTGATGGCAGGGAAGGACAGGCAGTCGATAGCACAAGGTGCACCTTGGCTCAGGGGCAGAATCAACACGGTCCGGTCCAGAGATGCGGGGAGGTATTTCAGCGCTCGGAGGTGGCGTCTTCTCTCTCCAAGCTGAGGGCGCATCTGACGTCACCTCCCTCTTCCTGCGCATGCTCAGCGGGGAGTGACACGCCCTCGGCTCGTTGTCTCCGCCCCAGATGGAATCGGTCCGCCGCTTCTATTGGGTGCGGGGGGTTACCGGGCTTCGCCCTTGACGAGGAGCTGACAGCGAGCCCCTGCGTGGTAACCCCGTCGGAGCACATGTTCAATGGCGGCTAACCAAGCCGGAGTGAGGATGCACACTCCCCGCGCCGCCGCCGCTGTTGTTGTTGTTGTTGTTGTACCATGAGGAAGAGCTGCGGGGAGGTATTGGGAGGTCCTAAACTTTCTAACGGTGCCATACAATCACATTCTGGTGCAACGAAGAGTCAGAATTAATGGAAACGAGTCCTTAACTGACATAGACTAAGAATAACTAGCAAGATGTCCTATAGTTGTCTACGTGAGATGCGGTGGACCTGGATGCGACATTCAATGGGGGAAATAGGGGAAGGTCGGGTCTACAGAGTGTTGTTTACAGAAAATGGGACTAGGGATTGGGGATAGTTGGGAAGTATTGGGGAAATAGGGGAATATTTACAAGCGGATATGGATGGATCCAAATCCCATATCCGCAACAATATATATTTTTTGGAATGAATAGATTTGGTGAGCAAGACGAAAGCATCCTTTTGTAGGAAAAGAAGAAAAGGGTGTTATATTATATGAGAGAAAATAGTTGTTCAGGGGAGAGATTATACATTTCTAGCCGCGTGATCGCAAACGAAGAACGAACGAACAAAAAGAACAACAAATAAACGAATAAGACCTGGGAAGGAAATATTTTTTTGGGGTTTTTTTTTTTTTTTTTGTGAGTACAGATATTAAACAAGGAGGTACGGGGTGAACGACTGGTATGAAACAGAGAACGAAAATAATTTCAGCGCATTCGACGAATTGCTGAGAGAAAAAAACCACAAGGTCGGAGACGGTACGGTTGTCTAACTCTAAGCCTATGAGTACTAGGCCGCAGAATACTCGATACCATTAACCGACGATTGTGTATACATGTACGAAAAATTAGCACCGAAAATTTTCCAAAAGATACGCTATAGGTACACACACCGAAAGATAGATACAGTCTCGACAAAAACACGATTGTGATAGTTCACTTAGCTTCGAGAGCGTGAGCGCATGGAGCAGCTTCGAAAAGACGTGACCTCGCCGTGATCTCGCGAGATCTCCAACTTTCTGAATAATCCTCTCCAAGAAGTTCTGTCACTCAAGCTTTTGGGTCTCACTATCTGCCATGATCTTTCCTGGGAAAACCACATATCAAATCTGGCCTCCAAAGCCAGTCGTCGACTGGGCATCCTCCGTCGTGCGAAGTTCTTCCTTGGCACACCTGAGCTCCTCACCACATACAAGGCTTTCATCCGCAGCTCAATGGAATACTGCTCTCCACTCTGGGCTGGTGCTCCTGCCTCACACCTAGCTCGTCTTCACGCTGTTGAAACCAAAGCGTTCAGAATCATTGGAATCTCCCGCGATGAAGCTAACTCCAAGGGCCTTTCACTCACTCACCACAGGCAGGCTGGTGGTCTTTCCGTCTTCTACCGACTCCTCTCCGGCCTTGCCTCCCCCCGCCCCCCCAGCTCTCTCGGGGCTCTGTCCCCCAAATATTCCTACAGGTCGCACAAGATCTGCCTGCAACCCTCTTGTGGTTAAACTGCCAAAATCAAGACTCTCTGCGCACCTTCACTCCTTTATTCCTCTTTTCTCCCTCCTCTGGAACAAACTCCCTCACTCTCTTCAATCCCACTCCTCCCTCCAGGTCTTTAAAACAGCTGTTCACCACCATCTCTTATCTTCCCCCATCCAAAACCTTGATCTTTTCTTCCCCCGCTAATTTCACCCCAAATCCACTTTTTTGAAATACTAACTTCTGT
The DNA here is from genome assembly GCF_964187855.1 of Myxine glutinosa. Taxonomy (NCBI): domain Eukaryota; kingdom Metazoa; phylum Chordata; class Myxini; order Myxiniformes; family Myxinidae; genus Myxine; species Myxine glutinosa. Next base: position 95,845,749 of record NC_136263.1, on the reverse strand, counting down.
CCTGGTAGTCCTTGGTGTCCTTGTGTTTTATACTTTTCCCACCCACCCCCCCCCCCCTTCCCACCCACCCCCCCCCCCCCACCCACCCCCCCCCCTTCCCACCCACCCCCCCCCCCTTCCCACCCACCCCCCCCCCTTCCCACCCACCCCCCCCCCCTTCCCACCCACCCCCCCCCCCTTCCCACCCACCCCCCCCTTCCCACGCCTCCTCCCCCCAAGACCTCTCCCTCCCACACATCTCCTGATGTCCCTGCTCTCAAATGTTGTGTTTGTGTGCTTCCCCTCCTCTCCCCATCTTGTCTACCACTCCCTCTTTTTATATATTTTGTTTGTCTGTTTGATTTGTTTTTGAAATAAATGTTAGCTCTTTCGCTTGTTATTATATACTGTTGTTGAACAATGCGCAGGGAATCGTGTTCTATGAACTCTATAGATTGTTTGTCCGTTCTGCAGGTGCCAGGTTTCTTGTTGGGCGCTCGCCGCTCGCCAAATGGCTTCAGCACTCAAGCTCGCACTTCTTTGGGAACTGTGGTAAGGAACGGCTCGCTTGGCAAGCGATAGCTGGCTGCTTGGCACCTGAACAGACCCCTGCTGTGTTGCGATTGACGCGATGTATAGGTTAAAGACGTCTCGTTTCTTCCACGGATTGCGGGAAGCCGTTCGCGATCCTCTGGGAAGTTTCTAAAATTTGATCTTGTTGTTGAAGAGCAAAATAATTATTGCCGAGGAGGTTGAAGATTATTTCTTATAAATCGATAAATAATATTCTGTGAGAATTCCATATCCAACAGTAAATCAAGAGTTGGAAATTGGAATGACCACTCGGAAAACTTTGTTCTTCCTCATGATTAGACACGCCCATTTTATTGGGCGGTGAAGTGGCTGTTAGTTTTAGTAGCTGTGTAATACTAACGCTCGTCCGCAAGAGTGAGACTTTTAAATTACAGACTTCCTCCGTGAAGCATTATCTCCTCGACATAATAAAAAATGTTACGAGGGTTGTCGTGAGGAGCATTTTCGTATCGTCATATTTTGGCTCGAAAGTTTGTAGTATTTCTGCTGGATAATGTGACAGTGGAAACGTGCCTCATGATGATGCAATTCCAGGTAACGGAGTCTGTTAATATAGAGAGAAAAAAAAGAATCACCCCCATCGTTGGAAATGTGTGACGTCACGAGAGTAAGGAAACGTTGGGTTCGCCGTTGATCACGTGATGTTGGCTTTGCCTCAACGGCGGGTGTGGTGATTCGAGTGATGTCGCGTATGTTTTGAACACTTTACCTTTAATTTCGTGGTTAACCTGCATTTTCAGTCAAGATTGAAGGTCCACTCTGATTATGTATTTGACGATTTTTCTTTTTTATAAACCCGTTGTAAACGAATGAGAGCAGGTTCCGGTTTCTTCATATTTATTTCCTCGTCGCTATCTTATAGTTATAGTTATATCTATCGGCGCATCGTTTGTTCGAAAATTTCATTGGTTTCACGTTCTGGGATTTGACTTATTCCTTCCCCCCCCGACAGAGCTGCCATTTCGCTCATATTATTTGGAAGTTAAATCAAGTATTATTATCCCACCATTTACGTTTACTCTTCCAAGCGATCGACTTTCCTCACCTGTGAGTGTGTGTTAGTGTTACCTTCTCTTCTCCCGAAAGAAACCCAATTTGCTTTTCGCCTTGCTTGGTCTGAAAGTAATTAATGTTTCTCACGAACAATCTATATATGTAATACTAATAGGTTAATCTAAGGTCGTCTGTCCCACCCTGAAACACAGAAACGCTCCTTGGAGAAAAAAAAAAAAAAAAAATTCAGCAACAGTTGCTTCCAAACATTGAACCTGGGCGGTGTATAAGGAAACATGATCATTCCCAAATTTTTAGCTTTAATGGAATTGGAAGTCTGTCCGTCCCTCCCCTATTTTGACTTCTCCAGGCAAACCGGGGGAGGGGGTGGGTGGCGATCTAGCTGAAATTTGGCAGCAAGGTTCTGCTCCTGACTGGTAACGGGGATTGCAAAACTCATCTGGTCACGTGAGTTTAAGTAGGTCAAAATGGCGAATTTAGTAAATTCCTTCAAAAATCTTCTCTGGACCCACCAGTCAGAATGCTACCACATTTGGGGTACATTAGGCCAGGGCCCAGATAAGCTACTGGTCCAGTGGTTTTTTAAAAATTTGCTGTTAAGAAATATGATGATTTTGTAATTTCACAATATTTACTACGAGCGGGGTCACCCGTGGGAATCCCACGGGCATGGATGTGTGTGACATTTCGACATATTGAGTTAGATGCTGCACATTCATTTTTACAAAATGGTTACTGGCAAGTCATCAGATCCAGAAATGGTGTAATGAACACAATTTATTTATTTCACATAATAGGTGACCCCTCACCCCTCTCCACCTGACACTCTCCTCTCTCCACCTGACACTCTCCTCTCTCCACCTAGCACTCCTCTCCTCTCCAATCCCTCACATTCCTCTCCTCTCCAATCCCTCACCTCTCCAATCCCTCACACTCCTCTCCTCTCCAATCCCTCACACGCCTCTCCAATCGTGCCTCACACTCCTCTCCAATCGCGCCTCACACTCCTCTCCAATCGCGCCTCACACTCCTCTCCAATCGTGCCTCCCACTCCTCTCCAATCGCGCCTCACACTCCTCTCCAATCGCGCCTCACACTCCCCTCCAAGCACTCCTCACACTTCTCTCCAATCGTGCCTCACACTCCTCTCCAATTGCACCTTACACTCCTCTCCAATCGTGCCTCACACTCCTCTCCAATCGTGCCTCACACTCTTTGAGGAGTGTGAGGAGTGCCTCACACCCCTCTCCAATCGCGCCTCACACTCCCCTCCAATCACTCCTCACTCTCCTCTCCAATCGTGCCTCACACTCCCCTCCAATCACTCCTCACTCTCCTCTCCAATTGCTCCTCACTCGCCTCTCCAATCGTGCCTCACACTCCTCTCCAATCGCGCCTCACACTCCTCTCCAATCGCGCCTCATACTCCCCTCCAATCACTCCTCACTCGCCTCTCCAATCGCGCCTCACACACCCCTCCAATCGCGCCTCACACTCCCCTCCAATTGCTCCTCACTCGCCTCTCCAATCGCGCCTCACACTCCTCTCCAATCACGCCTCACACTCCTCTCCAATCGCGCCTCATACTCCCCTCCAATCACTCCTCACTCGCCTCTCCAATCGCGCCTCACACACCCCTCCAATCGCGCCTCACACTCCCCTCCAATCGCTCCTCACACTCCTCTCCAATCGCACCCCACACTCCCCTCCAATCGCACCCCACACTCCCCTCCAATCACTCCTAACTCTCCTCTCCAATCGCGCCTCACACTCCTCTCCAATCGCGCCTCACACTCCTCTCCAATCGTGCCTCACACTCCTCTCCAATCGCTCCTCACACCCCTCTCCAATCGCGCCTCACACTCCTCTCCAATCGCGCCTTACACTCCTCTCCAATCGTGCCTCACACTCCTCTCCCATCACGCCTCACACTCCTCTCCAACCGCACCTCACACTCCTCTCCAATCGTGCCTCACACTCCTCTCCAATCGTGCCTCACACTCCTCTCCAATCGCGCCTCACACTCCTCTCCAATCGCGCCTCACACTCCTCTCCAATCACGCCTCACACTCCTCTCCAATTGCGCCTCACACTCCTCTCCAATCGCGCCTCACACTCCTCTCCAATCGTGCCTCCCACTCCTCTCCAATCGTGCCTCCCACTCCTCTCCAATCGCGTCTCACACTCCTCTCCAATCGTGCCTCACACTCCTCCCCAATCGCGCCTCACTCGCCTCTCCAATCGTGCCTCACACTCCTCTCCAATCGCGCCTCACACTCCTCTCCAATCGCGCCTCACACTCCTCTCCAATCGCGCCTCACACTCCTCTCCAATCGCGCCTCACACTCCTCTCCAATCGCGCCTCACACTCCCCTCCAATCGCTCCTCACTCGCCTCTCCAATCGCTCCTCACTCGCCTCTCCAATCGCTCCTCACTCGCCTCTCCAATCGCTCCTCACTCTCCTCTCCAATCGCTCCTCACTCGCCTCTCCAATCGCTCCTCACTCGCCTCTCCAATCGGCTTTCCCCGTCTCGTTTCTCTCGTTTTTCTCCCGTCTCATTCTTTTTCTTGCTCCAAATCGGCCCGTCTCGCCCGTCGAAATCGGAAATCGGCCCGTCTTGCTTTCTTGCTTGCGCGTAAATAAATTGTGTTCATTACACCGGTTGGCGGCATTACACAACGGCAAAAAGGGTTGGCGTCAGGAAGGGCATCCGGCCGTAAAACATTGCTTCAAAAAGGGGACCGAAAAACAACAACAACCACAGTTCCCGAAAAAGGCCAACCCCCGCTTGCGGGGAAAAATGGCCTCTAAAGGTGGTTTTTTTACACCATTTCTGGATCTGATGACTGGATTTTGTAAAAATGAATGTGCAGCATCTAACTCAATATGTCGAAATGTCACACACATCCATGCCCGTGGGATTCCCACGGGTGACCCCGCAAGTTTGCATTGACGTTCGTCGATGGACTCGTTCGCCGGTCTCATTCGTTTTCTTGCTACATCCTGTTCAAGTTTGCATTGACGTTCGTCGATGGACTCGTTCGCCCGTCTCATTCGTTTTCTTGCTACATCCTGTTCAAGTCTGCGTTCTTCATCGATCGTCTCATTCATTTTGGAAATGGAAGTTTCCACGCAGCGCATGAATTGTCACGATCCTCAAGAGGAAGTGTCTTGTAATCATCAAATGATAAATGGCAAGTAAATTATATTGTGGAAAATTAAAGATTTCAAATAAACCTATTTAAAGTGTATGCGCACATAACTAATTTTAAAAAACGAAGAAATATCTCTCGGTAATTTCCTGAAACATATTTTACTTCCGGCTAATAATGTTGAATGAAATAAAAACGAAGAAATATATGTCGGCATCATTGTTGACGTTTTTGTGACGACTGTCATCAAATGAAAAAGTAATATATCTTAACGGAAAAGCAAAAGCGAATTTTAAATATATGTCGACACGTTGCCGTCGGTGTCATGTTTGGCGGTGTATGATACATCATGACGCGATTTTAAAAAATATATCTCTGCATTTTCCCGCGTGTGTGGAATGTTCTCAATTATTGCTGACACCGAGTCTAAAACCATCGATAAAAATGAAATCATATGGTGAGTTAGATTGGAGATAAAGGCGTGAGAGAGACTCGATGGCCTTGAAGTTACAGGCCTTTGAGAATTCATTTCGTTCTATAAACGGCAACTTTCATCGGATTTTCTTCCCGTTTTTTTTCAACCGAGTCTAAAACTATGTTAGCGACTGTGAAAAATGAAATGATATATCGAATTTGATTTGAAATAAAACTGGGAGAGAGAGCAAGACACCACAGGCCTACAAAACAGGCCTCAAAGCTATGCGAGTTAATAAAATGGTGGATATTTGTTTATATGAAGCGAAGGCTCGCTCTCCCAGAATATGTGGAGCTATGGGTGGAGCTACTCTGCAAACCGAGTAAGCCACACCCCGGACAGACGCCCAACAGACAGACAGACAGACAGAATCATCTACGGCTATTATAATATAGATAAAAGAGGTGTGTGTGTGTGTGTGTGTGTGTGTGTGTGTGTGTGTGTGTGTGTGTGTGTGTGTGTGTGTGTGTGTGTGTGTGTGTGTGTGTGTGTGTGTGTGTGTGTGTGTGTGTGTGTGTGTGTGTGTGTGTGTGTGTGTGTGTGTGTGTGTGTGTGTGTCATATGAGTGCTTGATGGACGAACTGTTTGAATGCTGCGTTTAAAGAAGAGGAGGGCGTTCCGCTCGGATTTGAGGCTTGAGGTTCTGCTCGATTCATTCGTCCAACAGGCGTGATTATTTCATAAGATGAACTCAGAGCGAATACACGGCTGTCTTATACGTCTCAAAGCAGAAACACGGTAAGAGCTGGAAAAGTGAGAAACAGACGCTCAAATTTGCAACTCCGGTACTTTATTCATCCTCAGTCGCCATCACAGTTGGTCCGCCATGTTTCTCCGTCACATCAATTGTGACATGGCGTATGATGGACTTGCTTGGGATGAGATTGTTAAAGTGGATATCTCTCTGGCCGTTGTCCGCTGAGGAGGCTATCTGAGGAGTTTGGCATTTCACTCAGGCTGACTGTCACGGTCTTCAAACAGCCATCAATCATCTGGACTGGTCTCCCATCTCTACTGCCTCTGACATCAACCCTTCCTGGGAATTCTTCCAAAGTAAACTGCTCTCTCATGCACAGATTCATCCCATCTCGTCATTAGTTGTCATCTAATCCCATCTCGTCCCTTCCTCCCGTCCATGGTACACTGAATCTTGTGATGAGGCAGTTGCCTTTGCCTCTTGGAAGGCTAATCCAACTGAAGACAATCTCAGTTCCTTCCACAAAGCTCGGAACAAGTGTGTGTCTACCCTCAGGAGAGCCAGGAAATAATATCTCTCTACTCTCAAGACTGAACTCTCAAACCTGTCTCCCTCCTTCAAATCCTGGTGGTACAAATCCAAATCCAAATCCAAATCCTGGTATACAAAAAAATTTTTCACCCCAATTCCACTTTTTGAAATACCAACTTCTGTCCAGGAAGTCCTTGGTGTCCTTGTGTTTTATACTTCTCCCTCCCCACCCCCCCCCCCTTCCCATGCCTCCTCCCCCCGGGGCCTCTCCCTTCCACACATCTCCCTGCTCTCGGATGTTGTGTTTGTGTGCTTCCCCTTCTCCCCATCTTGTCTTCCGCTCCCTCTTTTTGGGTATTTTGTTTGTCTGGTTGATTTGTTTGTGAAGTAAATGTTAGCTCTTTCACGAGCCTCGATTCAGTATACAAAAAAACAAAATCAAAAAATCTGGTATATGGTGAAATCTGTTTCTGGTCTTTGTTCCCATTCCACCCCCTCCCTTGCCTCAAACAACTACACAGCTGACCCTGCACGTGAAAAAGCCAAATGCCTCAACTCTGTGTTTACCTCCAATTCTTGTGTCCCTAACCCATCGCTCTCTGTACCCACCTTATCCAGTCAAACCCAACTGCTCCTGGACTCTGTGTCCTTCCCTCCTGTCAAGGTGGAGAAGTTTCTGTCAAACCCTCCACTCTGATTCTGCAACTGGACCAGACGGCATCAGCCCACGGATCCTAAAATCCTGCTCTGCCGCTCTATCTCGCCCTCTCTCTGTTCTCTTCATCCTCTCTCTGTTCTCTTCATGAATCCTCTTTTGCTCGAGGTCATCTGCCATCTGCTTGGAAAACAGCCAACATTACCGCTTTACACAAAAAGGTGCAAAAACAGATCCTTGCAACTACAGACCAATCAGCCTGCTCCCAATAATCAGCAAGGTCACAGAATCTATCATTGCTTCTGATATCAAATTATCCTTTTTCTTTCCAATAGCTTGATCTCTGATCATCAATTTGGATTCAGACCAGGACACTCTACTCTGGACATGCTGCTTTTGTTGTCTCAACAATGGATGGAGGTCCTCAACGCCAAACAGGAAATCAGAGCCATCTCCCTTGACATATCTCGTTCCTCCGATACAGTCTGGCACCCTGCTCTGCTCACCAAACCCTCCTCTTATGGTATCCATGGAAATCTCCACACATGGATCATGGACTTCCTCTCCTGTCGTATTCAACATGTGGCTCTAAATGGAATTCTATAATCTCCTCTTCCTGTCCAGGCTGGAGTTTTTTAAGGCAGTGCTCTGGGCCCTGTGGTTTTTCTGGTCTTCATTAATGATCTCTCCGACTCTGCAAAATCCTCTCTCTCTTTTTATGATGACTTCACCCTCTGCCATTCCATATATCATCCCTCAGATCGGCAGGCAGCAGCCTCTTTACTCTCTGCAGACCTGGATAAAATCACAAGATTGTGAAACACGTGGAACATGTCTTTCAAACCTGAAAAATCTCAAAGCATCTCGAAAGCCCTCCCATCTACTTTCTCAACAATCATCTCTAGGAGGTTTTGTCACTCAAGCTTTTGGGTCTCACTATCTGCCATGATCTTTCCTGGGAAAACACATTTCCAAACTGGCCTCCAAAGCCAGTTGCCGACTGGGCATCCTCCGTCGTGCGAAGTCCTTTTTTGGCACTTCTCAGCTCCTCTGCTTTTGAGCTTTTGAGTTTTGAGTTTGAGCACTGCTTTTGAGTGCATGCGCAGGCATGCCAGGACACAGCAGTGTATGGGGAAACATAAAGTATACCATGTGTATGAGATGAGGATTGTTACCTAAAATGGCTCACAAAGCTTCTAAAATAAGCTCAAAACAAGTAGAGCTACATTCAAAGTACACCGCTCCCATGCCAAATATATGTCATATCCTCCAGCCCACGACATCAACGAGCGCCAACCATGCAGCACATGGAGATGGAATTGGGAGGGAGCGGTGTACAATAATTGATTGATTAATTGATTAATTGTGTAATGAAACTAAATGCATAATAATTACTAAGTAATTAAATTATTAATCAATTGGCTAATATCATACCCAAACCACTCACCACCGTTTCATCTGAATCTAACTTTTTTGAAATTAAGTAGTTAATCACATAATTAAATATTTGATCAATTAATTGATCAAATCAAGAATACCGTTTGCAGCCAAATCACTTGGTCATTGTCGTGTCCAAATATCAGCTTCTAACTCAAATGGTGCCTGAGATATTGCCCAGATGAGAGAGAAAATAAATAAGTACTTAATAAATCAATAATAATTTATTCATTTATTTATTGATCAAAAAATAAAAAATAACGTTTTTGCCAAAGTATGTGCTCACTATTGTGTCCAAATTTCAGTTTCCTAGCTCAAAGTATAGCTGAAATATCGCTGTGTTCAATATGGAGATATAATAGGAAAGGAGCCTTGTACATTACTTGAAAACTTACCTGTGAGAAAGGGATGTGTCTTTGCAAAACAAACGAGTTGAAGAAATTTATCAGTTCACCCAAAAAGCTGAGATCTTGCAACTTTCCACACTGCCACCTGCCGAATACGTGGACCGGTGCAAGGTCTGTGGATGACGAGTTCTACCCAACTTCTACCCAAAGGAACGAGCCAATTAGATTTTCCTTAAAGTCCGCATGCAGATCCGGCTTATCAGTGTGATACAAAACGCAAACTGTTCAGCCTGATGGAGGTATGCGCTCTATCTACCAAGTGCCGTTCTAGTATCTGTCATGTTTACATCCAAAGTTACAGACGTTCAAAGTTGCACAAGGACTGTATGGACACCCTGTACTATAAGCTTATGAACAATACACCAGTGTTTGCTGATGCCAATGAATACCCTGTTCATGAGTACTTATTGAGTGCCCATCACAGCGGGGCATCTCCTCTGTTAAGATCGAGTAAATTGCCCCATATATTTATATTGTCCATATTCAGCATTCATGGTCAATATAATTTTAGCTGTCAATGTACTTTATCCCCATGTGCTGCCATTGTTTGGGTTACGGTATCCCTGTGTTGTCACTCATTAAATATGGTTGTTAAAAAAAACTTTCTCTATTTGATTTACAAAATGCACATGCTCATATGGAGTCAAACTCCATACATGCATGCTGACGTCCATGGGGTCCATGACTTGCCGGATGGCATGGATCAAGAGAGAAGGATGCGTCATATTGACCCATCTCAAAGGATATGACATTGCACAGTTTTACCCTGTTCTACATATAAATATTCTTCATGTTTTTTTGTGGATGCTTCATCCAAAAAAATTTTTTGCAAGATCACATTTTGGTATTTTATAAGGGGCATGATGATCCAGGAAACCCTAAGCAAGGAAACTATTTGGAATGGAAGGAACCGTTTTCATTACTTGCAAAATCCAAGATTTTCAAGTATATTGGTTGGTGTTGTGCATTATTCTGTCTGTGTGTCTGTTTGTCTGTCTGGGCCCTGTGCCTGAGGATGTCATATATGATGTCAGTGGCCTTCAGGTCACAATTTTCAACCGATCTTCACGAGACTTCACCAAATGGTGGAGTTGATAATAAGCAAGAAGCCTATTGTTTTTGGGATCAAAAGGTCAATAAGTCAACATAGGCCAAAGGTCACCAACTTTATCAAATTTCTAAAATCTTCAATTTTCATCCGATTGACTTGAAATTTGAAGAGTATTTGCATACCATGTCACTGAATTCAACCACCAATTATTTTTGAGGTCATCATAGGCCAACAACTTATTTTAGGGGTTTTGCAAGTATCGTGCTATGCACCACATGTTTCTTGTTTGTCTGTCTGTCTCACTTGCCTACAGGTCACAATTCTAAACCGGTCGTCATGAAACTTCAAGTTGTAGAGGTCGTCACAGTTGAGAAGCCTATTGATTATGAGGTCAAAGGTCATCTGGAGGTCAAATTTCTAAAATCTCCATTTTCATCCGATTGACTTGAAAATTGAACATCATTTGTATATTGAGTCACTAAATTGGGAAACCAACTATTTTTGAGGCCAAAATGTTAAAGGTCAACTCGAGGTCAAACTTCCAAAATCATCAATTTTCATCTGAAAAACCGTCAATTTTCATCCCGATTGACTTGAAAATTTAACAGCATTTGCATAGTGCCTCACTGAATTGTAAACCAACTATTCAAAGGTCAACTTAAGGTCAAACTTCTGAAATCATCAATTTTCATCTGAAAAATCATCACTTTTCATTCTATTTTTTTTTTTTTTTTTTTTTTTTGTATACAACATCGAGGCTCGTGAAAGAGCGAACATTAATCACACAGAAAGGCAAACAGACACATAAAACAAATAACATCGGGAGCGTTAGAGAGAGGGGGAAGGACACAAACACAACATTTGAGAGCAGGGACCGAGAGACATGGAGACATCAAGAGAACTGTGGGAGGGAGAGGGCTTTGGGGGGTAGGCATGGGAAGGGGGGGGGGGGGTGGGAGAGGTATAAAACATATGGACACTGCCAGGACTTCCAGGAAAGAAGTTGGAATTTCAAACAAGGTGGATCTGTGGTGAATTAGTGGGGGTAGAAAAGATCAAGGTTTTGGATGGGGGAAGATAAGGGATGGTATTGACCTGAGCTTTGATCAGGATCGTCAATTTTAATCTTGATGAAATGGACAATTTGATGGATCAATGGCAACCTTTTTGGATGGGGGATTTTGCAAGTTTCGTACTCTGCATGGCGTCTTCTTGTCTTTGTTTATTTGTCGACTTGAATAACCCAGTGCAAATACTGCATAACAGTTGATTTCAATTTCAAACCAGTTTTGGCTTGCTCATGCAAGCATGGAAACAGCCGTAAAACGATTATTATGATGACTAGTGAGATACCCGTGCTACGCACGGGTGGGAGGCCAGAAGCAAACAGGCAATGCAGATATGGCGAATGCGAAAGCATGAAACCAATAAATTCCACATTCCTGTAGCACCCTCAGTCGCACGTCAGACATGGACAGCAAGTTCGTGAAAGACTTCCATGAGAAACGTACCCGTTCACAAACAAATGGGTACGTTCACGTATAGAAACATCGATCGTGGGTCCGTGGCGAATCTGCATATGGCGATCCGTGAAGTTCACGTTTAGAAAGTAGAAACCATCATGGCATGTCGTCATTTACTTGAACTCGATATCTCTTTTTTCATTCCAAACAACATATCTCCAATCACAAATTAATCACAAAATAAACTTTTAACAACATTGTTAATGTTTCCTTCATTGTAAAAACTACCAAGTCAACAGTTAAAAGGATTTTGAGCCGATAGGTGTTATGGCCTTGGCAAGATCGATGGAGACAGCGATCTGTTAGTGTATACACTGCCCAAATAGCTATGTGGAATTCTCTCATGTAGAGATTAAACTCACGTCGTTTGAACTTTGGCAGAGGTCATTATTTACTTTTAATGATGTTTATATACGAATCAAAAAGAAGATAATTGGTTTTGGGTCGTCCTTTCCGCATATCTCGTGGGATTGTGAGTTGGAGAGACGACCGTGATGGCGGGGAGGGGGTTGGAATTCTCTCAAGCAGGGATTCAACCCATGTCCTTATAAAAGGTCTTTGTCTGAGGTCAACGAGTCCGATCAGTGCAGCCGTTTGTGCGGCACCCGGGAAAATAACGTTATGCGGGAGTCCAAACCTGAAAATGCTGGAGGCCAAAGCTGAAATTGGAAAACTAAATACCCTATTTTACTCCAGGAGATCCCAGGATTACCCACCCAAAATATCGTTGCGATCGGTTCAGCCGTTTTTGCGGTACCTTCGAACAGACAGACAGATGAACGGACATTTGGTGAATTATCGTAAGATGATTATCATGTTGATCATTATTTTGATAGCAGACGGTTCTATCGTGCAACACATTCACTCCGTTTTGCATCCTTCCCTCTTGACCGTGCATGTTATTGAGATTAACTGTTATCAATAATGATGAGATGTATGAAAATAATAGCTTAAAGTACTAGTACGTCGTGCGTACCCTTGCTGTACTATTGTTATCACGTTGTTGGATTATCAAAGATGCAGTTGCACAACATGATCTCCAGAAGTGTTAAAAGAAGCACGACGATTTGGTTTGAGTGCCTTACAAGCGCGAGTGTGTCTGACATAGAGTCCTCTGGTGCGAGGATGCCAATGCATTCACAGTGGCCAATGGCACACGCTTTAATCGACACCAGTCGTGGCCGAAAACTTGTTCTTGATCAATGTTATAGAAAAAGATCACTCCTCTTGCATCTTCAAATGTTTTGAGCTGCCGAAGCAGTTTCCTAGGCTATTGGGCACAATCCTCAATGGGTCGCCACTCCGACACAGGATACTCAAATGGCTCATTCTTTCCAGCAAGCTGGTACTCATTTTGCCAACCTCAGAAGGATGACAGGCTGAGTCAACCCACCTGGTGTTAATTCAATGGCATGACGGGGGGCTTGAACACAGGATCCTGAGATCTCAAGACAGCAACCTTAACTGTTAAGCCGGCACCAGGCATCAATGTTATTGATGGGTGTAAAATGAGTAGACAGCTGAGACGGGTAGACGGCACCACATCTTAATTCAGGTTTGGGAGTACATACCGTAGCTCTGGGAACCACACCCAGCAAGTTTACCCAACCAAATGCCATCTTTAACGGCCACAATTATTCCCACATTCTTGTGGGGTTGGCCGGGGGAAGTTTTGGGCAAAGGCTTTCACTAATCGGCTGGCCATGCCTGACATTCGACTATCTAAGTTCAAGGCCAGAATTTGGAATTTGGCCATGGTGTTGGTGATAGCTCGTCTACTCTTCACAAAGAACACCGTGGGATCTTTAACATCCACTGACTAATACCGGCAGACGGGACGCCTAGTTTAACGTCCATCCGAGGGACAGCACAAACATTGAGTCGCCCTGCATGTGAAACACCAATATGACCGTTTATAGCTTGGCCGACATTCAAACCGAGGCGGGTGTGCGTACCCTCGAAGCAAACGCCATGTTTGAAAATTTACCTCTTTTTAATTAAATTTAATTTTATTATTAGAGCATTTCAGAAGTCGGTCTTATTGTATCCTTGCTAATCTATTACTACCATGCACTCCCCCCAAGCATTCATAATAAATAAATTTTCCCCTTTAACAAAGATCTGGTGTGGAGAGGGGAAATGCTGAGGTACTCTTTTGATAACACACCCAAATGTATTTCTTGTCACAGCCTGTTCAGCTAATGTATTTCAATTCCTGTGGTCAAACATACCATCTGGTGCGTCGTCATTCTTGAAACCATTTGAAACCATTTACACAGATTAATGCTTAATCAACCAAAGTCGTGGGCTTTAACTTTTTCTTTCTCGGTGTAGACATTATAAATTGTACTTGCTGTGACCCAGATGATCCTGTGGAGGGGGGAGATGGTGTGGGGGGTGGCGGTTGGAAAATTATCCCTGTCATCCCCATTACCTTTTCTTTTTCTTGTACCTTTTCTTGAATTTTCATCCTTTTTCATCATCATCCATTTTTCACCATTTCATGGAAAATCCCCTTTAACATCATCCCCTTTTTCATCCCATGAAAATCATCATCCCATGAAAATCCTCTTTTTCATCATCCTTTTTCATCATCATCCATTTTTCACCATTTCATGGAAAATCATCCTTTTTCTTGTTTGCCTTTTCTTGCATTTTCATCCTTTTTCATCATCATCCATTTTTCACCATTTCATGGAAAATCATCCTTTTTCTTGTTTGCCTTTTCATTACCTTTTTCTTGTACCTTTATTTCATTACCAACTTGTACCTTTTCACATTTTCCTACCATGTTCACTTCTGTTTCCCCTTCTCCCTTCCTGGAAACTATACAAGACTATTTCCAAAAATCCATCAGACAGATGCATTGTGCAGCCTTCCTAAAAGCATTCAATCGTTCTAATTTTCACCCCCAGCCTTGACGTGCGTAACCGCATTGCCAATTTGAGTTTCCTGAAACATTTGCAGTAAATGCGGATGACTGGGGCCACCTTTATCACTCAACCACCACACATCTCCTGACTCTTCCGCTTTTAAAAAAATCCCTGCCTGCACCAACACTGCCCGCACCTTATACTCCCAACGATATGAAAACAAAATTCTGTTTTCTTTGTGAAATCTACACCATCTCATCTAGCCATTGCATATTCGACCGTGATTTGATTGGGGATTTGTTCCACGACTTGCATCAATTTTGATGGCTGGCTGTGCTCCTAATGCACATTCACACTTGTGTTCCGATGTGGCCTTGTTAAACTCGACAATAAACAACCATACTGTACCCCAAATGTACTGAGGAACTTGCTCAAAAATCAAGTCTACCCTCTTGGGAGGCTTTAATTGTGGTTTGGGGGTGGGGGGGGAGAGGGTACCTGCTATACCCACTCAAGTTGAGGGATGGACAGGGGGAAGTGGTGAAATATTACTTTTGATAATTTAATCAAATGATGTTTGGTGGTTTTGCATGGCGTTGTTGTTTGTTGCCTCTGATGTCGTCCATTTTATTCTCCCCTAACTTTTTCTCCCTTCATCCTAATCCCTCCCCCCCCCCCCCCATAACTTTTAAAGCCTCCTCTCTTGCTCTTCAACATGGACTGACAGGTCGTTATTTATTTATTTATTACAATGTAAAACAATTAATACGGTACTGCCTAATATTTTTGTGGCACTTTTTTTCTTTTCTTTTTTTACATTCTGTACAATATTACCACGAATACTTTGTTAACGACAGTAATACCTTTTTGCTCTAACCTTCTACGAGATATCGATGGTGCATCGCTCGACTATTACACCTTACTGTACCGCTGCTTTAGATCCACGCACGCGGGGGTTCCCGGGAAAAGTGACGTCAGCAGTGAATGGGATACGTCTGGAGCAGACGCAACTGGCTTTGTCCAGTCATATCAGGCTCGTCCTCGCTTCGTTCTGTGCATAGTGCGTTAAGCGTGAACCGCCCTTTCCATGACTGTACTTGTGAAGCGTGGTGAGATAAGAGCCGTAAAGGGGGAAACGTAACGTGCTGTCCCTTTCGTTTAAAGGCCCTCGTGCCTGCCTGCATGTCTGTCGTCGCTCTCACCGGCGCATCTGCTCTCTACCCCCCGCCGAGTCGCACCCTCTATCCACCCCCCATTCCCATCGATCGCCCCGCCGTGGGCAGTCCGGCGTCGCCTCCGCCCATTCATGCGGAATCGGCTTCGGCTTAGGCCGAGGACCAAGGACACGGCTAGTCGGGGTCTCTGGTCTGTCGGCGCCCTTTATGCTGATCTTTGTGTGCAGAGCCTTGTTCTGGATTCGCCGTGTCGCCCTGGGCTTTGTCGCCGCGCTGCGGCCTCTTGTCGGTGTCATGACGTGTCTGCCTTGGAAAAACGTGGGGAAGATGAAGGTGGACTCGGATGGGATGCCCCCGGTGGACGTGTACCACGAAAAACAGCGGCGGGAGCTGTGCGCACTGCACGCGCTCAACAACGTGCTCCAGGACGCGAATGCTTTCACCAAGGAGGTGCTCGATGAGATATGCCAAAGGTGAGTGCGCACTGACTCGCAATTCACCACCTCGGCTGCACATTCATTCCCATCACTCTCGGTGAATTAATAGAACTCTTTTATAATGCATAAGGTGTGTCAACTTAACGACCGACTCTGGTGCCCTGCCCTGACCGTTCTGATGTTTGACCGATTAGATGATATGTTGTGGTTTTTCGATCGATAACGATGAAATTGTAGCTTGTGGCCTTTTATAACGCCGGGAGTGGATCGTCTAACATTTCTAGAGAGCTGTCGGTCACTCGGATGCGCCAGATCCTTTAAGGGACCATAGTGATTGTCATGGAGTCATGTTACACACCTCAGATGGATGGCAGGCTTTAAACTTTCCACGCTTTTTGCAGACGTGGTGTTTTTTGGTGGCTAATCAACACAGTATGCTCATTTGTACTATCCTTGTTAATTCACCATTTGCTTGTATGAGTGTTTGTTAGATTACCATTTCGTGTTGGATGGAAGGAACCTGGACGGTATCTCTGCAGCATGTACTATCTACCAAACTTTTGGTTCATTTGAAAGTCCAATATGATTACTCAATAGAGGTTGAAGGGGTTGGGGGATTGGGGGGTGGCATGAGGGGATTTATTTATTTATTTATTTAATTCTGTGGATTTATTTTAATTTTATTAATGGCATGTTCATTCGAACTATTCCATCCCCTGTACCCCTCTTCCCCTGTTTGAGGAATGGGTAGCATGCATGATAGGTCACCTTTCCACACCACTCGGTTGCACTAACAGCAGGTGTATTAACGGGGTGTGCGCGCTTCCCTTGATCGCCGCAGTGGTACACAGCCATTCTTATGGGTTGTTTGTTTTGTGTCAGATGTTGATTTTTCTCATTTGCCAGCTGTTGGGGCGGGAAGGAGGTGTGGTGGGTGTTGTCGTCGCTGTCAGGGAAGGCTGATCGGACTTAAAGGTCGATAACCAATGGATACACGGAATTTCGATATCGATGGGAGGACATTTCCACCACCTACGTTGATCACTTTTACTATGCATATCAGAAAACCATTTTAACCCGTTTACGCTGTACTTTTGATTCGCTAATTACACATTTCAAAAACCTTAACCAAGTATCTTCGGTTCTCACCCTGTCTATGGATATTTACCAGGTCGTGTGAGGATAAACTTTAAGGAAATATCTTGTGTACCAAATGAAGAGGGGAAAAGTACTCGTCTCGGATGGAGCTACTGTGGGTTTTGTGTCCATTGTCGTTAATTTTTTTAAATGTGGAAGTGCATTTTAATGTGGAAGTGCATGAGGAAGTGCATTTTAATGTGGAAGTGCACCATGCTCTAAGAATGGCATTCGGTAGAGCGCATAACTCTGCCAGGCTGAACAGTTTATGTTTTGTTATCCACTGATAGGCTGCATCTGGTTCCGGACCTGAACCAAAATCTTAATCGGCTTGTTCTTTTCACCTACCCATCTCATGCACCAAATTTTGTCAAAATCAATCCACAACTTTTTGAGATATCATGCTATGTATGTATCGTTTTTGGCCCTGTCACTCAAAGGTGGAGAATCACTTCGGAAATTAATTTAAATAAATATCGTATCGGGTTTGGATCTTCACCAAAATCAATTCTGTCCTTGTCACACACCCAACCTGCCCACCGAGTTTCGTCCAAATCCGTCCATAACCTTTTAAGATAACCTGATCACAGACAGACAAGCAGGCGTGAAAACATAACTTCTGTCCACCTTTGGTGGCGGAGGTAACTGCAGTGTCACAATGTGTTATTCCTTACTCGCATTGTGCTGATTAATGGCACTGCCGTGTGGACTTTGTTCTCGTATTCCACCTCTTGAGTAACCCAACTGGTAACCAAGTAGGTCGGTGCAATTTAATTGCAAATCCCAGAGTAGAAATTACTGGGTCTTGCTGTATTTTCTTTTTCCACCTCATTAAATGCTGTACGCATTGTCTGCATTGCATGCAATATTGAACTCGAAGTTGCTTTTTGCTGAATTTCCATAATCTGCAAATTGCTCTGTGTTTACGTTTGATCGCAATATGGATTTGCAGCGGCGAACAATCCCAGAGGGCCATCGGCCATATGTTGTGGTTATTCGGAAAGGTGAGTCACGGCCTTGTTAAAATCCCATTTTGACTGATTTCACCCCTGCATGCACCATTTGTGAGGGCCGGTCATAGGTTTTATTTTTTGTTGTTGTTGCTATTCTAAAAGTCTCACCACTGGAAACCTGTTGGGGTGCACACTGGTTTGATAAATCCCTACGTCCACGTCCTCGTTGTACATGGTGATGTTTCTCCCTGCAGGCTATCACCGGACTCTGTACTCAACCCCCACAGGAGCATGCTGGGCACGGGAAACTATGACGTGAACGTCATAATGGCCGCACTACAAACAAAGGGCTGTGAGGCCGTGTGGTGGGACAAAAGGAGGTGAGCCGGTTCATAGGGTCTACTTCACTCCCCTAAGGACTTGTAATCTATGAAAACATTCTTCCAATTTATCATCGAGGGTTTTTTCCTCCTTTCACACTTTAAAAATGTACACGTATTTTAAAAAACATAATTTTTTTTTTTATTTCTCCTGTTTAGAGAGAGAAAAAACGAAGTTTCCTGGACTGTTTTGGGGTTTTGGGGAATCAATTTAAAGCAAGGAAATTTCTGACACCATTGATATTGTATTTGTGTTGATAGTATTCAAAGAGTAACATCAAGCTTGTGGTACTTGCCACCATCAGTAACAATGTACCATCAGCTCTTGTGATTTTGAATTTGATCATCGTATACATTTTTCACTTGCCGATTCCTCTCCCCCGCCTTCCGCCCATCCCTACCCTTTTACCCTCCTGATCATTTCTCACCAATTTCTTTTAACCCACTTGTTCCCTCCATCATCTTCCATTTTCCCCAAACTCCCCACAAAGCACTTATTAATTTAATTTACTTCTGGTGTACAAAGTGTTGTTTCTTCAAAGTCGGCTTCGAATGTGCAGTGTTTGTTTTTTGGCTGAAATAGCAAATTAAAAAGGAAGTAACTATCACTAGCTGGAATGATATAACTCGAGGTGTGTTTTTTTTTTTTTTGTTAAGCTTTGTTTTCTGTTTATTTGTTTATATTTTGACTATTGCAATGTTTTGATGCATATGATGTTATAACACTGATATAACACTGTTTTGATGCTTTTCCTCGCGGTCCCCCTGTGCTGTCTTTCCCTCGTGGTCCCCCTGTGCTGTCTTTCCCTCGCGGTCCCCATGTGCTGTCTTTCCCTCGTGGTCCCCGTGTGCTGTCTTTCCCTCGTGGTCCCCATGTGCTGTCTTTCCCTCGCGGTCCCCCTGTGCTGTCTTTCCCTCGTGGTGCCCCTGTGCTGTCTTTCCCTCGCGGTCCCCATGTGCTGTCTTTCCCTCGTGGTCCCCGTGTGCTGTCTTTCCCTCGTGGTCCCCATGTGCTGTCTTTCCCTCGTGGTCCCCATGTGCTGTCTTTCCCTCGCGGTCCCCATGTGCTGTCTTTCCCTCGCGGTCCCCATGTGCTGTCTTTCCCTCGTGGTCCCCATGTGCTGTCTTTCCCTCGTGGTCCCCATGTGCTGTCTTTCCCTCGTGGTCCCCCTGTGCTGTCTTTCCCTCGCGGTCCCCATGTGCTGTCTTTCCCTCGTGGTCCCCCTGTGCTGTCTTTCCCTCGCGGCCCCCATGTGCTGTCTTTCCCTCGCGGTCCCCATGTGCTGTCTTTCCCTCGTGGTCCCCCTGTGCTGTCTTTCCCTCGCGGTCCCCATGTGCTGTCTTTCCCTCGTGGTCCCCATGTGCTGTCTTTCCCTCGTGGTCCCCATGTGCTGTCTTTCCCTCGCGGTCCCCATGTGCTGTCTTTCCCTCGCGGTCCCCCTGTACTGTCTTTCCCTCGCGGTCCCCATGTGCTGTCTTTCCCTCGCGGTCCCCATGTGCTGTCTTTCCCTCGCGGTCCCCCTGTGCTGTCTTTCCCTCGCGGTCCCCCTGTGCTGTCTTTCCCTCGCGGTCCCCCTGTGCTGTCTTTCCCTCGTGGTTGTCAGCTCTTTCACGAGCCTCGATTAAGTATACAAAAAAACCTGTGGATGTTGATTAATGCTACAGTGTTGCTCACAATAGTTTTTTTTTTTTTGTATACCAAGTCGAGGCTCGAATAAGAGCTTTTTTTACATACTAAGTCGAGGCTAACACATTGAACATATAATAAAGGGAGCGGGAGACAAGAGGGGAGAGAGAGGGAAGCACAACAACAGTAGGGAACAGGGACATTGGGAGATCTGTGGAAGGGAGAGGGCTGGGGTGTGGGGTACATGGGATAAACGAGATGGACACTATATGGACTTTCAGGAAAGAAAAATGAATTTGAGGGAGGTGGATTTGGGGTGGATTAACGAGGGTAGAAAAGATCAAGGTTTTGGTTGGGGAATTTTTTTTTAAAGTATGCCTTTCTTGTCTTTTGGCAGGGAATAGACATCCAAATTGTGGCTTATGACCACTCGTCATTTTCTACACTCGCAGCCATGCCTTTGGCTTTTGTACTGACCTGCCCTTTGCTTTCTAAGCACTAGAACACACATCATGTATTGTGTACATTAGGACTTCCACCAGTCTGATGCACATTGAACTCCATTCAAGCAATCACGAGGGACTGCAGGAAGCTCAAAATGCTCGATACTTTTAATTATTGTCCAGCAGATACCATAGCAGGCCATACTCCTCCATATCCACGCTCTCCACTCGTGCTGACTTACCTCTGTCTGGCAGTTTTTACGGCGTAGCCCATCGGGCAGAGCCGTCTAGAACAGTGTTTGTCCGTCTGTATGTATGTATGTATGTATGTATGTATGTATGTATGTATGTATGTCCCCCTCAAACGTATACCAATCAGAGCTGAAAATCTGGTCACATGACAGCGTGATGTGATTACATCTGATGTCATTACAGTGGTGCGGCGGCTGACTCTCCACGCACCGCCATTTTGATTTATATGCCGTTCATGCTGAACATATCGTCAAACCTGTTATATATCACAATTGCCATGCTCTACCTTTACGTTTTTCATTCAGTGTGAAACAAAAAAAAACAAACCGATTGTTTAAATGCCAAAAAAAATCGAAAGCATCAGCGTTACGTCTCTTCCAAAAATACGGTACGTATAGGCCTTAGGCTTTATGACTCACCGTCCGCTTGGACAAATTAAACCCAGGTTTCTTAATACAGTGGTATCGTTTCAGTAGTATCGTTTTCGTAGTAATAATAATATTGTTATTATTGATGGTCAATGATGATGAGCATGATGTGATACAGCAGCTGGGGACCTGGGACAGTCCCATGGAGGACGAGTTTGATCAGGCCCAAAGGAGTTCGGGGGAGGAGGTGAGTCGGTCCGAGGAGGTGGTTGTGGTGACCGTGGGGACCCTCACCATGCATAACAATTGGGAGCAGGAGGCTCCGAAATTGGATACCCAGCTGGGGGAGTGTTTTGGCTCCGGGCTGGATTCGGACAAAGACGGAGAGTCGGGAGATCGAGCCTCTGAAAATTTGGTCCCCGTAGGGAATTTGGACCAGCTGCAGGGAGGGGCAAAGCAACCCGAGGGAGTTGTTACCTGCAGCTGTGGTTTGGGATGGCAAATCAAAATTCTTAAAAGAAAATCTCAAAGAAAATTAAAATGGGAAATTGATTTGGAGCAGCCTTGGTTGGAGTTGGTCCCCGGGCTGCGGAGTTTTGACCAGGCGAGGTCATGGGGGATGGCCTCGGGCAAAAGTTGCCCCTTTGTAAGTTTCGGAATGCCAGCCAGCTCGGGGGCTGGGCTGGTGAGATTTGGACGTGGGGTGCAGCCATGGGTGGCATGGTACGACCTGGGCCCCACAGGGGGTCTGGTGGAGTGTTGCGTCCCTTGTCTGTCGGGGCGCCGTACGGGCGTGTGGCTCGGGCCGGCAGGGTCACCGGACCCTGGTGGGGGTTAAGACCTCCAGGGGGGTCCGAGGTGGTTTCTCAAGCCTGGGATGGCATTTATTGAGGACCACTAGGGGGAGGTGTTGTGGGTCGCGCTTTGGTGGTGGCACTGCGGACGGCCAACTTGGGCCTGATGTAGTGACCACCCGGGCATGCGGCCTGACACCCTCCTCCTGAGACTCTGGGACAGCCAGCATGTGGTGACCTGCCATGCTGTGCTGGGCTATGGACGCGGGTCGAACCGCATGGACAGGAATGAGACAGCCCACCGGACAACCATTGGGGCGTCTGTGGAACGTGATGGTGTGAGAGTGACCTTCCGCAGATGTTCCGTTATGATTTATGGACTCTCGGTTTTGGAAGAGAGCCATGGGAGTGTTGAATGAGAAGTTGTAACGTGCCGAGCATATGGGCCATGCTCGTCTGGCATGTGTATGGCAAAGCATCTTTGGTGAGTTTCGTAAAATGTGATAAATGTTTGGCATGGGTAATCTGAGGATAGATGTAAATTTAAGGGTGAATTTTGTGAAGAGAAATGGTGGTCACTGCATAGTGACACCATTATTGATCCATGTGTGCGAGACCAAAGTGTTGGAGGCTGTGATGAAATTGATAGGGTAGCAGAACACAGCTTTCAACTGGTTGCGGGGGCGACTGTGCTGATATTTGGGACGCGGAGTCATGGGGATGTAGTTGTGTAGTTGAGGGTCAACGTGGTGCTATGGGTGTCCGAGGTGTGTGGACCATGTCTTCTGGGTGGGTCTCCTGGTGGAGCATGGCTGTTGACTGGACTTTGGTGTGGGTGAGCGCTGGGGGCTGCGGTTCTGTGGACTGCGGGACGAGAGGGCAGCGTAGGTGACGTGAGGGGAATTCCACGCACTGCGACCGTCTCCCCCAGAGCCGAGGTTGTGTGTGCGGTAGTGTGTGATGTGGCAGCAGGTGCTCACCACATTGGCCAGCTGGGGCTGGTGCAGCTGTGTTCCTCGCAGGGGGGCCGAAGGATGGATGGTGGGTCGCACCCTTATGGACACTCATGGGCCATGTTGGCGTTTTGACTGCTCACTTTGTCCCGATGACCCTTGCTCGGTAGAGGTGCAGAGCTGTCGTGGCCACAGGTAGTTGTGTAGTGATGATCACCGTTGGATGCGGATCCACATACCTGCCAGTGTAGTGGGGACAAAAGAGAAATTTGGAAAATTTGATTGGTCCAGTGTGAAATATTGGGATTTTTGAAGGGTGGATGGCACTATGGGCTTGACCAACCGGAAGTTACCTGTGCATCAAGGTGGAGGTAAGGCCTTGATGGTTTACTGTCCCAGGCTTCAGGACTTGCTTGTGGAAATTTTGGGGACAAGTAATTTGGAGTTGGGAGGCGGGTGAGAGTGATGACATGGCCGGTGAGGGGGATGGATTGTGTGCCACACAGAGTCTTGTGGGTGGCGTTTGTGTTAGTGTTGTGGTTATGTGTTTTGATGTGGTCGTGAGAGTGGAGACTGAGACTGAGACTGAGACTGAGGATGAGTGGTGATTATTGGAAATGTGCTTTTGGAAATGTGTAATGGTAAATGTGAATTGGGGGATTTCACATGCAGCAGGCCATGGCAAGCCTTGTAACATTTTTTACACCATCTTTGGAATTGTGCTGAGTTTTGTGAGAATTGAATGGCAGCGGGGGAGGAAGTGTGTTTTGGGGTCTTGTGGGTGGGGAAGGTGTGTGTGTCCGCAGGTACAGATCAAGCTCTGAGGAGCGATGCCTGCGGCCCCCCTCTGCGGCAATTACCCCTGGCAGCCAGTGGTATCTGGAAATTGGAGCTCGTCGGTGGAGGGTCTGGTTTGGCGCCGTGGGGTAAAGGAGTCCCCGAGTGACCCGTGTTGCTGCGCTGAAGCAGGAGGCCACGGAGGAGCCTGGTGTGTGGAGACCCTCACCGGCGAGGTAACGGCGGAAAGGGCTGTTGGGCTGTCAAGGGGCCAAGAGGTAAAGGGGGGGGGCAATGAACTTGTGAGTTGGTTGACTTGTTTTTGGGACTGCGGGCACCACAGCCTGAAGCGCCCCCACCATCTTTTTGTGCGGTACCTCCCCGCTGCCTAGTAGTAGAAATGACATGCACACACGAATGACATCAATGCTATGGTCCTGCAGGGGGGTGAAATACGTGCTTTGAAATGATTTTGTCTGCAAGGAGTGACGGAATGAGTGAGTGGTTAAGGGGTTTGTGTTGAATGAATGTGGGCGAAATCCACCGAGCTATGTCACTCACCTGTAACACCTGGACAGGGCCCTGCGGAAATTTAGGGGTACATTGGGATGGCCCCGCAGGTAAGGTTGTGTCTTGTGGCATCCACCGGGGGACGCTGTCTGTAGACCGGGGTTGTACAAATGTTTAGAATTTTGGAATTTTTGTAAGTTTGGTTAAGTTTGTGGTGAAGTTAGTTGTTGAGTGTTTTGTTTCCTCCCTCCGCAAGAACAACGAAATAAAAAAAAAACACCTTTAGAGGCCATTTTTCCCCGCAAGCGGGGGTTGGCCTTTTTCGGGGACCGTGGTTGTTGTTGTTTTTTCGGTCCCCTTTTTGAAGCAATGTTTTACGGCCGGATGCCCTTCCTGCCGCCAACCCATTTTGTCGCTTTTTACGACAAGCAGGGAATTACCAGTGAACTGGTACTCAATTAGCCGACCTCGGAAGGATGACAGGCTGAGTCAACCCCCCTGGCGTTAATGCAAGAACAACGAAATGATTGTAAATATTTGATTGCATCATTGTTAAGGGGATTAGAATGTTAAGAAGCATAGGTAGGAAGTCCGACTCACTTCCCACAGCCCTCCTGATTTATGCGTATGAACCTTGCAGGAGCTATGGTTCGGGGGGGGGGGCGTGGGGTTGGTCGGCTGTGTTATGTCGGCAGGGTAGTGATATGTAGAGCCAGATAGATCTGTGCAGGTAACGTGCTTCGTCTGTCGCGGTAAGGAATCTACCTTGTAATTTTCATGTGTAGGCGTTTTGTCGGTTAAGAGTATACCTGTGAGCATACCAGGATGTTCGTGTGAGAAGTAGAGTTAGGGATTAAAGAATAAAGCCCCTGTATGTCTCACCTGGTCAGCCAAACCTTTGTCCCTTTTGGCACCGCAACCACTTAGACACTAAGTTAGGATCTTTATTACAACACTAAATAAATCCCTTCCCTGACAGTGACTTCGGAAGGAACAGGCAAAGAAACCAGGCTGGGCCACCGCCGATGATGGCCGCCGCCAATTACAGCTCCGACAGGCCTAACCACATGGAGTACCACGCGCTATCACCACGCTACACGCTACGTGCTATCGCCACGCTTCATGCTACGAGCTATCGCCACGCTACAGTCCTGTGATTGGTCGGCGCGCTGGGCGCGAACCTCCAGCCAACGAGTGCGAGAGGCGCGAAGCTGGAAGGTTCGGTGGAAGTCGCTGGTTGGTAGCGTGCCAAGGCTGATGTCACCACTGCCAAGGTTATTTAAGAGAGTGCCGAACGCCATTAGAGAGAGAGAGAGAGACAGAGAGAGAGAGAGAGAGAGAGAGAGAGAGAGAGAGAGAAAGAGAAAAAGAGAAAAAGAGAAAGAGAACACATCTGGTTCTTGTTTTACGCAGCTCGCTATTGCAGCTCTTCTTCGTCTTGCGCAGCCCGAGTTGAGTTGAGTCATAGCCCGAGTGGAGTTCTCTTGCTTCTTGCACGTTTGCTTCGGGAGAGCTGACTGGGACGTGGCAGGCCGATCGTGTGTGAAGATCGACCTCGCTTGGAGCCGCTAGCCTGCGTTGGATGTGCGGTGCTTTTCCTGCTCTGGGGCCTCGTGTGCGAACGGAGTGGGCGTTGGCTCGGGCCTTCGCGCTGCTGTGGTGCTGGAGCGAGGGGCCTCGTGGTGTGCGGCGGAGCTCGGGCACGCAAGACGACAGACGAGATAAGGCCGCATCCGCAGAACTTTTTACAATTACATAACGGACGTTTTTCTTTTTATTAATTCATATTCCTGTGTCTTGTTTCTGAAATCTGTGTGTGGGGACGTCCCAATTAGGATATTTATTACCGGCACATGCTTTTCCCTGTCCCAAATTTCTTTGCAATAAACCCTTGTATTATTTTCCACTCCCTGTTAAACCTGTGCCCGGTTGAATTAATTTCCTTGCCGGATCGAAGCTGCAGTCAGCGCACAAGGTAAGCTTTTTTTTTTGCGCAGCTTCCATTTTCCTTCTTCCTCCCGTGTGACATAGTAAAATCCATGTTTGGTTGTTGCCTCCGAATAAACCGTTTAGGCCTATCCGCGACCTTCTGGTGTTAACCGGGAGTCGCACGACAATATTATAGCAAATATAACCATAACACTTTCATCCCAATGTCGTGAATGGAAAGTTGATGGATTGAAGCGGTATAAAAGCGGAAGTAAGGAAATCACCTCGGTTTTTTAAATAATATTTTCGTAATAATAACGTAACGTTATTTTTATAGTACATCTAATCGTAACACTAATCCCTCTGTAGTGACTGCAACGTTACTGGAGGTTAAATATATCTTATATATATATATATATATATATATATATATATATATATATATATATATATATATATATATATATATATATATATACATATATATATATATACATATATATATATAGATATATATATATATATATATATATATGTAGGGGAAGTTCTGTGTCCGCCCATCATGCTACGTCATTACGTATATGATGTCATTTACGGCGTAAACACCCGCTCACTTTGAGAGCGGCAGGAAAGGTCATTCCTCTTTGGGGTATATAGATTACAGTCGATCTATGGTCTGTTTCAAGAACATTGAGTGTGTATTCATTTACCAAGTTTATTGTGGAGACATCGCCAAGTGGTTAAAGCATTCGAGCAAGCACTCCATTCAAAACCCTTAAGGAATGGCTGGCTTGGCAAGCGCTAGCTAGCTGCTTGGTAAATGAGCACACCTCCAACCCAGTGGGGTATATAGATTGCAGTAGATCTTTGCTCAGGTCTGTAAGTAAAACTTACCTCATGGATGTATGGATTCTTCCAAATTTCTTTGTTTAATGTTATAAACAGCATTAGCGACTGTTTGAAAAGCTAATCATGTGTGTTTGTGGTTTATAATATTTTAGAATCCCTGCTACGCCGCTGTTCGACTTTTGGTCTTGTTTTTGTATCCCACTGATGGGCCGGATCTGGAAAAATACAAAGTCGAGGCTTGTGAAAGAGCAACAACATATAGCAGATGGGGATGTAACATAACAAAAGGAACAGTAGAGTGGTGTGATACACATCAACAGCAATGTTGAGGGAGAAAATAGAGGGAGAGACTTGGACAAATAAGGGATGTGGCTGGGGGCTGGGGGAGACGCACGTGGTGGACAAGATTGATACAGAAGGAAACTATCAGGAAGGAAAGACTGTAAATTTGGAAAGAGGTGGGCTTGGGGAGAATTAATGTGGGTTGAAAAGATCATGGTTTTGGATGGATGATAATCTGAGATGGTGGTGAACAGCCATCTTGAAGACCTCGAGGGAGGAAGGAGATTGAAGAGAATGTGAAAACTGGTTCCACAGGAAGCAAAAAAGAAGAACGAATGAGTGCAGGTGAACAGTGATTTTGGATTTTGGGAGTTTCACTGGAGGTGGTTTATGGGGGACTTAGGATGGGGAGGGGGACAACTCACAGAGATGGCAGACTTTTCAATGAGAGCTATGTGTTGGCTGCGAGAGTAGACACATTGGTGTAATGGTTAGAACGTTCGCTCTGAGTCTGGGAGGCCAGTGGTTCAAATCCTGGCCGAGTCATACCAAAGACTTTAAAAATGGTAAT
Organism: Myxine glutinosa; assembly: GCF_964187855.1. Taxonomy (NCBI): domain Eukaryota; kingdom Metazoa; phylum Chordata; class Myxini; order Myxiniformes; family Myxinidae; genus Myxine; species Myxine glutinosa. The sequence goes on along the minus strand of NC_136263.1, from coordinate 95,817,922 downwards.
TGCTGTTTCCTTGCTTGACGTTCAGTAATTAAAAGGTTAAATTCACTGACACTCCCCATAGGTTGGCATCAATGTTGAGGAGGACATTCCTCCTTAGGAAATGCCCTGGAGAGTGAGGTGAGAAAAATGGTGCCATTCTTTTGAGGTCGCCTGTTCCCAGAGTACCCCGGGAAGTGATGGCACTTCGCCCAAGCTCAGTGGCTGTGTTTGGCTTGTCTAACAGTGTTGTGTTGTGTCGCGTATGTTTGTCTGTATCTCCATGTGTGCGTGTGGCAGCTCTACTATGAGCCTTGGAAAATCCATATATTAAAGTAGCCGGATTTGTCTGTCTGTCCCTCTGCCTGTCACACTCTTTTTATTGGGCCTTCATTACAGCACTACGTCTAGCTTTAGACTAGGCCTCTACGGTCATCCCTGCATCCAGCACTCGACCTGTGCTATTGCTTAATTGACAGCAGTTGAACACCATAACCCATATATCTGTGACAATTTCATGTACAAAGGCAACGGGCTGAATGCCACATGCTCGACGCCAGGATGACGGTGTAGTAAGACGGCATTACGTCATCACAGCATTATGTCTAGCACTAGGCTAGGCCATTATGGTGTGTGTATTAGTGTTACTAGCAACGGTACCCGCACTAAGGGTGGGGCTTCAATTGGGAGGCGCAAATGATTATTTAAACGATTTATATAAACATCCGTTAAATATCACACGCAAATCATCAAAATCTAAACAGTATTTTTAGAATTTCAATTTAAAAAAACCACATCACTGTTCATATCGGTAAATATTATTCCATCGTGTTTCAAATCGTGATTAGTGATATCAACTGTACGCTTTTCTTTAGGGAAAAAAATGGAATGATTTTGTACCTCTTCTTCAGCTTAGAACTTCAGGATAGATGACATTGCTGATAAAAGTTCCTTTTCTCTCTTTGAAGTTATTGGCAAACATTTTTATGTTGTCACTGTTGCCAACGCGACGCCATGGCATTATTCATTACATTCATTCATTCATTCATTCATTTAATAATCATTAAACATTATTGTTATGCTTATTGAACGTTGATTAAACATTAAACGTTCATTAAACGATTACGAAAATAAAAACGAAAAACATTGCGAAATTACGTTCACACCGTCACGTCAAACACTACCGTGAACACAAACATCGTCACAACATCGTCCCAATGAAAACATCGTCACAAACGTTACGTTACGTAATTCAAACTGTGAACACATCGCATATTGGAGAGCCCATTGCCCAAACGATTTGTTTTCTCTGGTACGTTTATCAAGTAATCAGATGCACATGCACGTTAATCTTACAGCCGCCATGTTGGTGCTCACCGTCACTGCGATGCGAAGCGAACGTTATGCGGGAGTCCAAACCTGAAAATGCTGGAGGCCAAAGCTGAAATTGGACAAACAATATAGCCTATTTTACTCCAGGGGATCCCAGGATTACCCATCCAAAATATCGTTGCGATCGGTTCAGCCGTTTTTGCGGTACCTTCGAACGGACGGACGGATGGATGGACAGACAGACAGACAGACAGACAGACAGACGGACGGACATTTGGTGAATTATAGTAAGATTACTAAGTGTGTGTATTCGTATTATTCCTTACAATTGAATATTGCAACTTGGAAGGGTGGTTGGGCGGGAGTGGGGCAGGAGGGTGGTTGGAGGGGGTTGAGGGGGAGTGGGAGGGGGTTGGGGAAGATTGGGAAATGTACGTCTGATCCGTGGGAACATAAAATCAATTCATAAAATTGTTTTTTTGCTGAATGAGTGTGTATTACTGTACTAAAATTAATGCTCGGTTGTTTGCAGTGAACAAACTGTTTCTGGAATATTTCGTTTTGCAAATATTGACTCACTCTTTTACTTTATTGTAACATGTAAGTTATGTTGATCAACGACCATCGGTGAAGCAACAGGTTTGATACTCGTGTATTTAAAAAAAAAAAAAAAAGGAAAAAGGAAAAAAAGAACAAAGTTCAGTAAGCCATGTGTGGAGTTGACCTTGGATGCCATAGGCAGAGAGTTTTGAGAGCAAGGCAGAATGCCAGACTGTATCAAAACCCGAGATATGTCATGAGAGACAGCCCTGATCTGACATTGAGGGTCCATTGTTGGGTGAGTTGAAGCAGCATGTCCAAGGTGGAGAGACCTGGTCTGAAACCAAGTTGGTGATCAGAGATTTGGTTGTTGGAGAAAAGGAAGGACTTAATATCAATTGTGATGATGGATTCCATGACCTTGCTGATGATTGGAAGTAAGCTGATAGGTCTAGTTTTTCACAGGATCTGTTTTAGCACCTTTTTGCAGTTTTGTCAGTGATTTCCAAGCAGATGGAAGATGACCCAAGAGCAAATGACAGAGTGCAAAGGGCGGTAGAGAGAGGAGGATGTACAAGAGCAACAGAGCAGATTTTTAGGACACGTGACTTGTACCGTACGATCCAGTAGCAGAATCAGAGTTGAGGGTTGAAAGAACCTTCTCAGGTGCAAAAGACAGAGTCCAGGAGCAGTTGCATGTTTGCGTTTTGCAATCATTCGTATCGCAACACATTTAATGTGTGATATTCTCATCCTGTCACTGGACTTCCACATTATTTTCCATAAATGATTAAAGTGCATGGGGAAGTATTTCATTGCGCAGATGCTTTTGCACTGTCTGCTTGCTGTAGTGGTAAATCTGCTTTCATTTAAATATACAGTATCTGCAATCCATTAAACATGCAGTTTGATTTTACATCACAAGTCCTCAAAACAACAAAAATGAGCTCTCGTCGACACTTTCAGAGAAAGCTTTCCAGGTGAGGCAAAGCACATAATGGTTCGAAGTAATTACTTTTCACATAAGATTAATCTGCACTGTAAGGTTATTTTTAATGGCACAATTTCAAGGGATTGTTAAAATTGTGTTTCCGTGCAAATTTATAACGTGATTGAAGAATTTATTTTGATGAGTGCCAGCCAATCCTGTTTGTGGATATGTGACATTTGATGGGGAATCGTGGATCAACAAGGGAGAACCTGTTTATTGATATAATTAGCAGAAAATGGAGCAGTTGCAGCACCTTCGTTTCAAAGATCAATGTGACGTTTAAAGCACGACTATTGTCAGACGTACTAATTGTCAGCTTTGAAAATACTCTTATTTTGAAAACAAGGAGCTGATACCCTAGGTCCCCTGCCTTTTGGGTGTTATGAGGAATAGATCTGTTTACTATGATAGCTAAATCCTGAAGGGCTTTTAAGCGGAGAAGCCACTTCAATATTGGGTATGTCCTTCCTTCCATCCGTCTGTCAAAATGAAGAAGAACCTTTCTAACGCACCATGTTTAATTCCAAAGGGTAATTCTAAAGGGTAATCCTCATGGATTTCGTTTGTTTCTCGGCTTTGCCTATTTCATATTAAAAATGCCAAACTCAACCGCTTCCTTCGGACATGGGTGTGATTTTGAAACCTGGTACAGAAGCCAAGTTTCCGAGACTGTTGCCATTGCAACAGAATTCGGCCAATCACTGCCTTGATCTAATCAGGTTGCGATAATGTCATGATGAATCGGTATCTGTAATATGAAAGCCACATGTTCAATGGTTTTTGGAAATATCGCGTACACAAAAGTACCTGGATGGATGATTGGTTGGTCTGTCGGACAGAACTCATTTCAATGTCTTCTGTCTGACCTTGTCAGAGGGGCGGGGGACAAAAAATAAAATAATTTCGTCAATTCCTTCACATTTTCTATAAACTACTTCGGTAACATTCAAGGAAACTAACTTATTGTACAACTGTGAATCTGACTGAATGTTTAACATGAGGATTCCACGGTGAGAACTTGCAAGATAATAACATGTTGTCTTGGCAGGCAAAGTCCTTGTGCTACATACGGTACACTCCACAAAAAGCATATTGTTCATTTCCTTTTGGCAGTGCACAATGGGTGGGTGGTGTGGAGGAACGTTCTATTCTCCAAACGAAAAGTGCTTTGTGTAATCTTTAGGCATTCATCATGAAAGAGGGCTTTATTTGCAAGGAAAGGGGCAGCATATTGAAGGCGCTGGAGTTAAGATAACGTGGATGGAAAATGCTGTATCCTTAGCAATAGTCGGCATACCAATGGGCTGGCAGGATAAGAGCCTAGATGTATGTGCTCTCATCTTTGAGCTGCCCAGCCTGTGTTGGAATCTCAACCCAGCTATAAATTGTCACATTGGTGTTTCAGATGTAGAGGGATGGGAAAATGTGTACGCCATCCATTAGAAGGATGCTAAGCTGGGTGTCCCGTCTGCCAGCGCCGGCCGTTCATGGATGTTGAAGATCCCACGCTCTTTCATGAAGAGTAGGTGAGTTATAACTGGCACCTGAACATATTCCAAATTCCTGCACTTTGAGTTGAACATCGCTGACGGGCCAATTGGTGAAAGACTTGGGATAAAACGTCCTTCGGCCGACCCTGAAACAAAGTAGGGATAATTAGAATTGTGAGAAAGTAGTAGTCGTAGTCACCATTCTGTGTGATTAACGGTGAACTGTCTGTGTTTATTTGCTAACACCCTCCTCCCTACCTTTTTGGCATGTCTACTCGAGGAAGCGAATACGGGGTGAAAGGGTGAAGGGGACATGTGTTACCAGGGGTGAAATGGGTGGAGGTAGGGGGAAGGGGGGATAGGTGATGGGTGCAGAAAGGTCTAAAAGTGCCGGTGTCGTGATCCCTTGGGGAGTGTTAATGACAAGGTTCAAACTGTTAGTCATTCAGGTTGTTGGTGTTTCGTATGCAGCCTATGGCTGCTGCTTGCATCATTTTTCTGGAAGCATGCAGTGCCCTTGTTACCAGTATGCTGGTACTCATTTTACCAACCTCGGAAGGATGACAGGCTGTCAACCCACCTGAAGTTATTTCAACGGCATGACAGGGGCTCAAACTAAAGACCCTAATATCTTAAGCCAGCCGCCTTACCCTGAAGGCCACCCAGTCATGAAGGTGTAATGCCCATTTGCAGAAAGTCTTTGAATAGCATGGAGATTAAATGATGTCATGGAATGTACGAAAGATGTCACTGCAATGTGGAAAATTTAAACGCATTGTAATTCCTGCCAGAGACACAATGCTGTACAAAATGCAAAGTTTTATAAGTGCTGAACAGAGGGCGCAGCACCCTCTTTAGTGAGCTTTTTTTCAGAATAATTACACCCTGATATTTATTTTAATATATGTGGGGTGTTTAAATATTCGATGAATGAGATACTTGCAATTGTCTAAGACAATGCCAACATTTATTTTTGCAGTATGTAGATTTATCATATTAGTAGGAAAACAAGCTGGAAGCCTGTGGTAAAATACCACGATAGAAAAAGAAAAAAAGGACGCTTTTTATTATTGCCCTGAGCTGATTGAAAGAGCTCAAAAAACATGACTTCAAGATGTATGTATATGTATATATAAATATCAATATACATAGACATACATGTATACATTTTATATATACAGTCACGTGAAAAAGTAAGAACATCCCATGTAAAGTTTGGACTTTTTCAACATATTTCAACATACAGTGATTTGATCTTCATTTCAACAATATTGATAGATAAAGGTGATATAATATAACAAATATCATGAAACATTTACATTTTGTAGAACATTGTATAATTTAAATGAACATAAATACAAATTTCGCATGTGGAAAAAGTAAGTACACCCCTACATTTATCACTATTCAAATACCTAAAATTAGAATCAGGTGCACCAGCTCAGGTGCAAATGATTAGAACATCGTGAGAGAGGATCTTGGAGGAACCTGTCTTATTTTAACCTCAGACATTTAGTTTGGTTTGCTCTTTGTTGTTGAAGTGTGCGGCGTCACCATGCCGAGATTAAAAGAGCTCTCTGAGGCCTTCAGAAAGAAGGTTATCGATGCCTACGAGTTTGGGAAGGGATTAAAAAAGATCTCCAAGTAATTTGAAATCAATCATTCGACTGTCCGGAAGATCATCGACAAGTGGAGAAGATTCCAAACAACTGCCAACTTGTTCAGGCCAGGCCGCCCCAGCAAGTTCAGCCCGAGAGAAGACCGCAAGATGCTGAAAGAAGTCTCTAAGAACCCCAGAATGTCATCACGGGACCTATAGGTAGCTCTTGCCACTGTTGATGTCAAAGTGCATGAGTCTACCATTAGAAAGAGGCTGCACAAATTTGATCTACATGGGAGGTGTGCCAGGAGGAAACCTTTGCTGTCCAGAAAGAACATCAGGGCAAGACTAAAGTTTGCCAATGAACACCTAGGCAAAGATCAGCACTTCTGGAACAATGTGCTCTGGACAGATGAGTCAAAGGTAGAGCTATTTGGCCACAGTACCAGAAGACATGTTTGGTGAAAACCAAAGACAGCATTTGACCACAAGAACCTGATACCAACTGTAAAGCATGGTGGTGGAAATATTATGGTTTGGGGCAGCTCACCATCATTGAATCCACGATGAATTCTTCATTGTACCAGAGGGTGCTTGAGGATAATGTGAGGCCATCTGTCGGAGAGTTGAAGCTCAACCGAAGGAGGACCTTGCGACATGACAATGACCCTAAACATACCAGTAAATCACCATGGAATGGTGATTTCCACCAAGGAATGGTTGAAAAGAAAGAAATGGAGGGTTCCGGAATGGCCAAGTCAAAGCCCGGATCTAAATCCCATCGAGATGTTGTGGGGGGATTTGAAACGAGCTGTGCATGCAAGAAACCCGTCAAACATTGCACAGCTGAAAGAATTCTGCATGGATTGGGGAAAAATTTCTCCCAGTCGATGTCAGAGACTGGTAGACAGTTATAAGAAACGCCTATTGAGTTTGTTTCTGCCAAAGGGGGCAATACCACCTATTAGAGCCAAGCATGTACTTGGAGGGAGGAGGGAGGAGTGGGAGACCTGGAGGGAGGCTTGGGATTGAAGAGTGAGGGAGTTTGTTCCAGAGGCGGGAGAAAAGAGGAATGAAGGAGTGAAGGTGAGCAGAGAGTCTTGATTTTGGCAGTTTAACCATAAGAGGGTTGCTGGCAGATCTTGTGCGACCTGTGGGAATATTTGGGGGACAGAGCCCAGAAAGAGCTGGGGGGGGGGGGCAAGGCCCGAGAGGAGTCGGTAGAAGACGGAAAGACCACCAACCTGCCTGCGGTGAGTGAGTGAAAGGGCCTTGGAGTTAGCTTCATCGCGGGAGATTCCAATGATTCTGAACGCTTTGGTTTCAACAGCGTGAAGACAAGCTTGGTGTGAGGCAGGAGCACCAGCCCAGAGGGGCGAGCAGTATTCCATTGAGCTGCGGATGAAAGCCTTGTATGTGGTGAGGAGCTCAGGTGTGCCAAGGAAGGACTTCGCACGACGGAGGATGCCCATTCGGCGACTGGCTTTGGAGGCCAGATTTGAAATGTGGTTTTCTCAGGAAAGATCATGGCAGATAGTGAGACCCAAAAGCTTGAGTGACAGAACTTCTTGGAGAGGATTATTCAGAAAGTGGATGGGAGGGTTGTCCAGTCGGTCTTTTCGGAGAGACATCGTAAGAGTGTGAGATTTGTCAGGATTGAAAGACATGTTCCACTTGTTTGCCCAGTCTGTGATTTTGTCCAGGTCTGCAGAGAGTGAGGAGGCTGCAGACTGCCGATCTGAGGGATGAGGAATGGAGCGACAGAGAGTAGAGTCATCAGCAAAGAGATAGAGAGGATTTTCAAGAGAGTCAGAGAGATCATTGATGAAGACCAGAAAAAGCACAGGGCCCAGAATACTGCCTTGGGGAACTCCAGCCTGAACAGGAAGAGGAGATGAGAGAAACCCATTCAGGGCCACACGTTGACTACGACTGGAGAGGAAGTCCGCCAGCCATGCGTGGAGATTTCCATGGATATCAAAGGAGGAGAGTTTGGTGAGCAGAGCGGGGTGCCAGACCGTATCGAAGGCACGTGATATGTCTGATCTCTCCATACAGGTTGCTTCTGACAAACCAGACGTGATCTGCTTAACAGAAACTTTCCTCCTTCATGATGTCTCTGATTCCTTGGTATCTCTCCCGGGTTACTCCCTCCTCAGGTATGATAGACCTGAGCCTCGTCCTGGAGGTGGGGTTGCTATCTTTATCAAAAACTCTCTTCCTCACTCGCCCTGCACTGCACTCTCTCCACCTCACCCCCAGGAATACCTCTGGCTACGGCTTCCCCTTCGCTCCCACCTCTTGTTCATATGTGTGTTGTACCGTCCACCAAACAGTGATGGACGGTTAAACTGCCAAAATCAAGACTTTCTGCTCACCTTCACTCCTTCATTCCTCTTTTCTCCCGCTTCTGGAACAAACTCCCTCACTCTCTTCAATCCCACTCCACCCTCCAGGTCTTTAAAACAGCTGTTCACCACCATCTCTCATCCTCCCCCATCCAAAACCTTGATCTTTTCTACCCCTGCTAATTTCGGTCCCCTTGTGTTTTATACCTCTCCCCCTCCCCCCCCCCCCCTTCCCACGCCTCCTGCCCCCAAGCCCTCTCCCTCCCACACTTCTCCTGCTCTCAAATGTTGTGGTTGTGTGCTTCCCCTTCTCTCCCCATCTCGTCTTCCGCTCCCTCTTTTTGTATATTTTGTTTGTCTGGTTGATTTGTTTGTGAAATAAATGTTAGCTCTTTCACGAGCCTCGATTCAGTATACAAAAAAAACAAAAAAAAACCAAAAAAAAACCTTGTGTCCCAAACCCATCCCTCTCTGTACCCACCGTACCAGTCGTACCCAGCTGCTCCTGGACTCCGTGTCCTTTCCTCCTGACAATGTGGAAAAGTTTCTGTCAACCCTCGAATCTGATTCTGCAACTGGACCTGACGGCATCAGCCCACGGATCCTAAAATCCTGTTCTTCCGCTCTTTCACTCCCTCTCTCTGTTCTCTTCACCCTCTCTTTTGCTCAAGGTCAACTGCCATCTGCTTGGAAATCAGCCACATCACCGCTTTGCACAAAAAAGGTGCAGAAACAGATCCTAGCAACTACAGACCAATCAGCCTTCTCCCAATTATCAGCAAAGTCATGGAATCCATCATTGCTTCGGATATGAAATCTTTCCTCTTCTCCAATGGCTTGATCTCTGATCATCAATTTGGTTTCAGACCAGGTCACTCTACTCTGGACATGCTGCTTCTGCTGTCTCAATAATGGATGGAGGGCCTCAATGCCAAACAGGAAATTAGAGCTGTCTCCCTAGACATATCACGTGCCTTCGATACGGTCTGGCACCCCGCTCTGCTCGCCAAACTCTCCTCCTTTGGTATCCATGGAAATCTCCACGCATGGCTGGCGGACTTTCTCTCTCGACGTAGTCAACGTGTGGCCCTGAATGGGTTTCTCTCATCTCCTCTTCCTGTTCAGGCTGGAGTTCCCCAAGGCAGTGTTCTGGGCCCCGTGCTTTTTCTGGTCTTCATCAATGATCTCTCTGACTCTCTTGAAAATCCTCTCTATCTCTTTGCTGATGACTGCACTCTCTGCCGCTCCATTCTCCATTCCTCATCCCTCAGATCGGCAGTCTGCAGCCTCCTCACTCTCTGCAGACCTGGACAAAATCACAGACTGGGCAAACAAGTGGAACATGTCTTTCAATCCTGACAAATCTCACACTCTTACGATGTCTCTCCGAAAAGACCGACTGGACAACCCTCCCATCTACTTTCTGAATAATCCTCTCCAAGAAGTTCTGTCACTCAAGCTTTTGGGTCTCACTATCTGCCATGATCTTTCCTGGGAAAACCACATTTCCAAGCTGGCCTCCAAAGCCAGTCGCCGACTGGGCATCCTCCGTCGTGCGAAGTCCTTCCTTGGCACACCTGAGCTCCTCACCACATACAAGGCTTTCATCTGCAGCTCAATGGAATACTGCTCTCCCCTCTGGGCTGATGCTCCTGCCTCACACCTAGCTCATCTTCACGCTGTTGAAACCAAAGCGTTCAGAATCATTGGAATCTCCCGCGATGACGCTATCTCCGAGGGCCTTTCACTTACTCACCGCAGGCAGGTTGGTGGTCTTTCCATCTTCTACCGACTCCTCTCCGGCCTTGCTCCCCCAGCTCTCTCTGGGCTCTGTCCCCCAAATGTTCCTGCAGGTCGCACAAGATGTGCCTGCAACCCTCTTATGGTTAAACTGCCAAATTCAAGACTCTCTGCTCACCTTCACTCCTTCATTCCTCTTTTCTCCCGCCTCTGGACAAACTCCCTCACTCTCTTCAATCCCACTCCTCCCTCCAGGTCTTTAAAACGGCTGTTCACCACCATCTCTTATCTTCCCCAATCCAAAGCCTTGATCTTTTCTTCCCCCGCTAATTTCACCCCAAATCCACTTTTTTGAGGTGGCTTTTGTCTTCTTTCCTGGAAGTCCTTGGTGTCCTTGCGTTTTATACCTATCCTGCCTCCCCCCAGGCCCTCTGCCTCCCACACATCTCCCGATGTCCCTGCCCTCAAATGTTGTGTTTGTGTGCTTCCTCCCCTTCTCTCCCCATCTTGTCGACCGCTCCCATTTTTATATACTTTGTTTACTTGTTTGTTTGATTTGTTTGTTTGATAAATGTTAGCTCTTTCACGAGCCTCGACTCTGTATACAAAAAAAAAAAAAAAAAAAAGAATCCTGAGCTGCAAATCTTTCAGCATCTGTATATATATATATATATATATTGTTATGGATCCGGGGGACGGCACTCCCGTTAGCAAGGGGGGTTTAATCTCCTTGTCCTGTTAAGCTAGCCTTCCGACCGGTCCTGGGGGTATGACGTCACTTCCGGTCGATGGTAAGTAGGGTTGTAAGCCCAATTTGTCTTAATACCTCAGTACTACCACCGGCCGTAAGCGAGGAAATACTCCCACCCGGGCCGAAGCGTGATTGGATTGTGCCGAGCGAAGCGAGCTGCGACTCGGGCCGTTAGCAAGAGACTAAACCCGACTATAAAGCGTTTGGCCAAAATCGCGCCACAGGTATTCAATGGGAAGAAGGGACTAAAGCGATCGGGGGAAAGAAGAAGCCAAAGTAAGGAATACCAGATATTTATTAACTATGTACAAAACCAAAGAAGAAGAGGAAACGGAAGTAATATACAGAACAAAGAAGAAGAAGATACACAGGGCAGCCTTAAGCAGTCTTATATTATTCCCCAGGACAAACAAACACTCACACGACAGGGAATGGCAGGCAGGAATGGCTGGAAGGAATGAGAAGGCCCAGGCAGACGGTAGGCGTCGAGGTCCGGCTCCAGGAGTCGACTGGCGTCGTGGCGGGAAAACCCTGGTAGGTAGCGAGCACGTATCGTTGACCGCGAGCGGACGTTGCATATAGCGATGGGACTGGGATGCTCCGTATATAATAAATGGCTCATGTCAACGCTCTCTCTCTCGAACAAGATGGGGGAGATGCCAGTTCGTCGCGCACTTCAGGTCGTTCTCTTCTCATCGGCACCTTCTCATGCGTCTCTCTTCGTACCTTCTCACCCAACTCTCGTAAGCAGTCCCTCGCAGCCGCTTTTATTGCTCGTGTCGAAATCAAGCCGCCGGCTCTGATGACACGCCTACTGGTTGGCTCACCGCGGCGCTGGTTGGCCGGCAAAGGGCTCGCTGACTCCACCTCTGCTGATACGTCGACGTGCCACACCTTGTTCTGGTGGCCCCGCCCCCTTCTTCCTCGGCTTGACCACATGGCTTATGGCGGCGTGGTGCCAGTAAACAGCCCAGTGCAACGGCGGTGAACGCTGCTGGCAAGCGAGGTACCACAATTTGGAGAGGGAGCGCAAAATGGATGGAATGGGGCCTATCTTATTTGATTAATGCAACGCAGATTCAACTATTGGGAACAGATCCTTAACTGAAACACACAATAATGAAATAACTACGGAGAGGTCCTATGGTTCGCTACGTGTTGTACATGGACTAACTAGGGTGCGATCTTTAACAAGCCAATTGATGGGGATATTTACAGGGGAACATTTATAAGGGAAACATTTCCTAAAATTTACTAGTGAAGGTTCTAAAAACCGTAACACAGCACCCGTCTTTTCCTCCAGGGCTTTCCCGGCCCGAAATAGCTTTACTTAATGTGACACTCAGGTGTAGTAGCCCTCTACTATTAACCTTACCCTTGAGTGCGACAGTTTTAAAACAACTACGTATGTCCCGCCTGCTACGTTGCATCCTACCTAACAGACTCACGCCCACAGAATAACCGAATTGCGGAATGGTCTTCAAACTATACATTTACGGTGGGGAGCATTATTTACAAAACACTAATTTGTATTTACACTGCAAACCCAGGACCTGTCATTTTGGGAGACAAAAATAATCTCTTGCAAAGAGGAAGAACATACACTGCACTGCACCGATACACCATACTCAAGTGCCCGAGGATGCACAATTGATATTGCAGTGCACCCCCGAGCACAAGAGCATTACAAAGCACCAATCAGCACCAAAGCACCATCCAGTGCTCATTTCACACATTTCAATAAAGAACACAAACTGTTGACCTGGTTGTCAGCTCCTGCTTCCCCTGCTCTGCTGGTCCGATGTTTCTTGCTGTTATTCGTGGTCTTGTGGCTTTCTGCCTATTTGAAAATAATAAAAAGGCACACAACGCGTCCATTTTTATTTAGGGGCAACAGGGGCCAACTAAGGGTGGTCCACCTGTATGGCAAAGGGGGCCACCTCACCGTGGTCCGCAAGCAAGCTTTGCCTCTGGCCATCCTGGCCGGTCCCAGCAGAGGGGTCAGGCCCCAACACGTGGGGTCCATCGGTGTGGTGCTTGGCCACAAAAACGTGTGGTCCATAAAGTGGTGCTCGGCCACAAGTCGTGCGGTCCATAAGGTGGTGTACCGGTCCAGGCAGGCTGTGCAGCGGCGGCTCGGGCACACAAGTGCGGCTACCTGTGCACTCCCCCCCGGACCCAAAAGAACAAGCCGTGAGTGGGGAAGGAAAGGACACAGCAAGCATCGGAGCAAGGTCACAAGGGTACACATCCAAACAAGGTAATGCAGAGGTGAGGTGCGCATGGGAGCGAGCGGAGAAAGCTCGTCCCTACCGTACGTCACCCCCCCTGTCACCTACCCTACCCTTGCCCTTACCCCGTATTTACAAAACTCTACACATTTACAAATTCCGTCTCTATTGTCCTGTCTTCCCCATATCTCCCCTAATACCAAATTCGTCCACAATCCCAATTTTTCATCAATTCCTCATAAGGAGGAAGAGATGGAACAAACAAGCACAATGTCGCCCCCACGTCATGATGCGTCTCACCATTCCAAAAACATTTGCAAAAATCACATGGTGTGGAGTCTTGTCACCTTGGTGAGTGGATGTAGATGGTGCGAAGAGATTTTCTCCTAACGACCTTCAAAATGACTTTAACACTTTTACTCCACCCGGGGTCTTTCCCTGCAAAACCATTGGCCATCTTACACAATGCGGTTCTAAAAACCAATTCCCACTGACCATCTGTGGTGCTCACCAATTTGGGGTCTCACTCCCCCGATTCTTCACCCTGTGCCTTCGCACAATTTCCGGGCTGGGTCGTGTGGCGCTCCCAGCAGTTCCGCTCACCTGCACACCTCCGCCACTGTAGTTGCCTCTGAGCTTACCTGCTCCTTAACCTAACCTACCTGGGGAAGGCCCTCTGGCTCCCTTACCCCACTACCACCCTCTCTGGCGTCGGGCTACCCGGGTCCGTCCTCCGGATCCTCGGGCCCCACTGAACAACTCTACTGGCTCCCAGAGCCCACCTGCGGCCTCACCTGGCCGACAGACTAACAGTGGCGGAGTGCCCATTTAACCATTTAACGCCCAGCCATTTCACTCCACTAATGCATCCATCCAAACACCATTCTACCACACGCACCACAGATGCCAATATCCACCACAATTTACCTACTCCCTCTACCTACTTTTAAGCTACCCTCCCCGGGTATTCGTGAAAGGGGTCCATCTTCCCCATCCACTCCTTTCGCACCAACCACTCCACTCCACATATGCCACACTACTCACTCCACACCATCTATTCCATACTCCATTTATTCCATGCTCCCTTCACTCCAGACCATCTATTCCATACTCCATGTATTCCATGCCATTCATTTCATCCAACCATTCTCCATACACCTGTGCTTCACCTGCAAACCTGTGCCCACACACCTGGTGTCACCTGTACACCTGGTGGCACTTGTACCCGTCTCTCCTCCAGGACCATTCACTCAATACAACGCACAATCACACCTTTCACCATACTCTGCTCAATGCACAATCATGCCAATCATCATGCTCACCACAAAGAACTTCCTGCACACACACTGCATCATCTAAGCTGACTATTCCCTTCTGAAACTCGTGCCCCCCCCCCCCCCCCGTCTTCCCTTTTACTAGGCGCTCCCACGTCATTATAATCCACTAATCTGCTACGTCCCCTCTGCAGGTACATGTCGCTACTTAACTCTAATGTTACCTATGGTCATCTTTCTAAATCCTATCATTTTATCCTAACCCTCCTGGGCTAGTTTGCACAGCCAAAACCCCATAAACTATTGCTCATGTGCCCTGATGGATGGGAGGGATGGCAGAGTTGCCATCCCTCCACATCGGGCATCTCCCATTATCAATTTTGCCCATCCAATTTTTTTGCCAATCAAATTTGCCAATCATTGCTGCCAATCACTTTTGCCCATCAAATTTGCCAATCATATGCACTATCCCCAATTTCGAATCACTAGTAATTCCAAGCCAATTCCCTATCAATTTCAAACAATAACTATCAATTTCACTGCTACCATCAATCGTCCATTGAACTACGAGCCTCTCGGTACGTCAATGCCTTTTCATAGCTCGGCTTCGCAAAGCAGCGCAATGCATTCAGGTGGTTTGGTCGCCTGCAGGTTGGGTCCGTCCGGCATTCGGTTCAGGGGAGGAGGTTTGGTTGGGCCAAGGTTTAAAGCACCATCCCGGCGCGAGGCCTTTCGCTCCCATGCGCGGTGGGCCAACCTTGCCCGGGTGGAACGCCGCCACCACAAGGAGGCGCCACTCCGACCCCTCCTACCTCCCCTCGAACCGGGCCAGTCGCCTTGCCCGGCAAAGCGCGGACTCGACTGTGTGGGGCGGGGCCCGGCCCGGCCCCAATCGTGCACAACGCTCCGAACAGGAGCGACGCGACACCGATCCCCGCCGGCTCCTGCAACCCACACACCCCGGCACGGACCGGGAGCTCGCGTCGGCTAAACGTCGGTCTGAACACTGTCCCGTTTAACGTCGATGCTCCCCGTACATGCTCACACCACGCGTTCCTTTTTACATTCACCAAACCCGGCGCTCCAACGCCTCTCGTACATCCCATGCATTTTACTCGCGCACATGCTCGCACATCCATTCCACCATTCGCACACTCTGTTACACACTTCGTAACACACCTCTCTCGCGCACCGTCTTGCGCACACTCTTGGTACGTACTCTGTATCCACCCATTCAGCGCACACCTACTCACGGGTGTGCAATCCCTCGTCACACTCTCAATCACGCGCTTCACAACCAACCCAGGTGTGCATTCTCGCACACGCTCAACCATTCCAGGTGTGCATTCTTTCTCACTCGCCACAACCAACTCACACCGTGTCACTCTCACCCTCACACATACACTCCCTTGTGCATTCTTCCTCGCACTCGGTAACACACTCGCGCTCTGGCACCATTCGCACACGCGCGCCATTTCCACTCATAACGCGCACCACGGACCTTTTACGAACGCCCGGGTTACGCCTGCATCCCAAGTGCGCGAAAAACCCTCTCGCGCCAAACACTCTCCTGCAAAATCTTTTTGCACCATATACTTTGCCGGAAAATCTCTTCGCCCCATACACTACCCGGCTCACCTTGGGGATTCTTCTTCCTCCTCGCTCCAACACCTGCAAATCTTTATAAGGATTAAGCACGGCATCATGATGCGAGCACGGACTTTGCACATTATCCATCACTTTCTCCGATTCCATTCCTATCTCTGCCGTCTCTTCAATCCCAATTTCAACTATAACCATTTCATTCTGAATTAATTCTTTTTCCGCCGCTGCACCTGAATTTGCCCTGTCCAATTCGGCGGCCGTCGGGTTTTTCACACCCCGTGTCGCGATTTCTATCCTGGTCCACCCGGCTGTGCTTTGCTCACCCCGCGCTTCTCAAACCGCACTACCTCGTCGCGTACCCGTGTGCTTTTCCCGCTCAACATGCGATCCATGCTCTCCCCACATTTTTGTATCTGGTTTCCCAATTGCTCCCCCTGAGTATCGATCCTATCATTTAGCCTTCCCAATCCACTCATGATTTGCGCCATGAGGGCTTGCATGTCGAAGCCCGCTGGTACAGCGGGCTCGGCTACCGTGGCCACGTGCGAGGCGCCGCCATCTTGTGCACCTGCAACCCCCGCTACCGCACCCTCTTTGCTTTCCTCCTGCATCTCCCCCATCTCCTCCCTGGGGTCCTGGGTCGACTCTACTCCTTCCTCTATCTCCCCCACCGGCATCCGACCGCCTTGACCATCCATGGCACGACTTTAATTTGGACTATTAAATAAAATTTCGGCCGCTCCAAATTTTGACCAAATTTTTAGATGTTTTAAAATTTGGTTCGGGTCCAAATCCCAACTCCTCGACACCAATTGTTACGGATCCGGGGGACGGCACTCCCGTTAGCAAGGGGGGGTTAATCCCCTTGTCCTGTTAAGCTGGCCGTCCAACCGGTCCTGGGGGTATGACGTCACTTCCGGTCGATAGTAAATAGGGTTGTAAGCCCAATTTGTCTTAATACCTAAGTACTACCACCGGCCGTAAGCGAGGAAATACTCCCACCCGGGCCGCAGCGTGATTGGATTGCGCCGAGCGAAGCGAGCTGCGACTCAGGCCGTTAGCAAGAGACTAAACCCGACTATAAAGCGTTTGGCCAAAATCGCGCCACAGGTATTCAATGGGAAGAAGGGACTAAAGCGATCAGGGGAAAGAAGAAGCCAAAGTAAGGAATACCAGATATTTATTAACTATGTACAAAACCAAAGAAGAAGAGGAAACGAAAGTAATATCCAGAACGAAGAAGAAGAAGGTACACAGGGCAGCCTTAAGCAGTCTTATATTATTCCCCAGGACAAACAAACAGACTCACACGACAGGGAATGGCAGGCAGGAATGGCTGGAAGGAATGAGAAGGCCCAGGCAGACGGTAGGCATCGAGGTCCGGCTCCAGGAGTCGACTCGCGTCGTGGCGGGAAAACCCTGGCAGGCAGCGAGTGCGTATCGTTGACCGCGAGCGGACGTTGCATATAGCGATGGGACTGGGATGCTCCGTATATAATATATGGCTCGTGTCAACGCTCTCTCTCTCGAACAAGATGGGGGAGATGCCAGTTCGTCGCGCACTCCAGGTCGTTCTCTTCTCATCGGCACCTTCTCACGCGTCTCTCATCGTACCTTCTCACCCAACTCTCGTAAGCAGTCCCTCACAGCCGCTTTTATTGCCCGTGTCGAAATCAAGCCGCTGGCTCTGATGACACGCCTACCCGTTGGCTCACCGCGGTGCTGGTTGGCCGGCAAAGGGCTCGCTGACTCCACCTCTGCTGATGCGTCGACGTGCCACACCTTGTTCTGGTGGCCCCGCCCCCTTCTTCCTCGGCTTGACCGCATGGCTTATGGCGGCATGGTGCCAGTAAACAGCCCAGTGCAACGGCGGCGAACGCTGCTGGCAAGCGAGGTACCACAATTTGGAGAGGGAGAGCAAAATGGACAGAATGGGGCCTATCTTATTTGATTAATGCAACGCAGATTCAACTATTGGGAACATATCCTTCACTGAAACACACAATAATGAAATAACTACGGAGAGGTCCTATGGTTCGCTATGTGTTGTACATGGACTAACGAGGGTGCAATCTTTAACAAGTCAATTGATGGGGATATTTACAGGGGAACATTTATAAGGGAAACATTTACTAAAATTTACTAGTGAAGGTTCTAAAAACCGTAACAATGTATATATATATATATATATATATATATATACAGTATACACCAACATTTATTTTTTGGCTTAATGTTGGTTAATCACACACACACACACACACACACACACACACACACACACACACACACACACACACACACACACACACACACACACACACACACACACACACACACACACACACACACACACACACACACACACACACACACACACACACACACACACACACACACACATACACACATACACACATATATATATATATATATATACATACATACATGCATACATGCATACATGCATACATGCATACATGCATACATGCATACATACATACATACATACATGCATACATGCATACATACATACATACATACACATACAATTGCTTTGGCCGCACTGACACTCTGTATCCGATAGTTTTGAGTTGTCTCCAAAGCAATCTGTCAAATTGAATTTCAGACTGATGTGGTTTTGCTTCTGTCGAACGTGTATATGACTCTGTGTTTCAAACTTTGATTAGGCCCACTGGTTACATACATTATGACGGATGTGCGACTTTACTGCTGATGCATTGCTCTTGCATTTTGCAGCAGGGAATTTGGCCAGGATAGTCACACAATGACCTGCTCTTATCGAATGACACCATGGGATCTTTGAGGTCCAGCAGCGAATGTGAGCAGAAGGTCACCCAACTTAATCGATACAATTCCCTGTCTGTGAATCACCAGAGTGATGGTCTAATTACCACTGGGACAGCAATCAAAGCCAGATGAGACGGCCTATTGACGATTATGAACGCAACCCTTGAGCTATCATGTTTGTCCCGTGTGATTTTTTAATTTGTTTAATCACAATGCCTAGATGGTTTGACCTTGCACTATGAAGTTGTCTAGGCTTTGAAAGGCCGATAATGACGTAAAACAACCAAGTGGTACAATAACACTCAAGTGTTTTGTCTTCTTGACACAATGGGATGGCCTGTTTGCATTCCCGTCGGAACCCTTGGCTCGGGATGCACAGACCCCAACTTCAAATTATATATACTACAACTACTTCTCCATTGTCTACTAATGTCCTAATTTGTGTAAATGTACACTGACGTCTACTAATGTATTTGTCTGGCATGTGATTGTGTGTGTACAAGCTGTTCCATGAGCCTCGATTCACAAGAAAAATAAATAACAATCTGCTTTTCATGGTTGAGCAATCAAATAAAACATTCATGCGAAACAAGATCCTTAAACCGAGAACAATCTTCAAAGTATTTGTATGCAATTTTGCATCCACTCTGTCGGTGTAATGACATGAATTGTCTGGTTTCACTTGACTGATTTTGGGGTATCTGTCTTTGTGTCATTTTAGATTGAGTGCTAGAGCATGAAACTCTGCGTCATCTGAGATATGCAACGGTTGCTAGAGTGAGATGTGCATGGAAGAAGTTTTGGGAACTGAGTGGCGTGCTGACGAGGGGGGAGGGGAGTGTCGTTGAAGCTGAAGGGAAAGGTGTATGCTGCATGTTTGAGAAGTGTTATGATTTATGGGAGCGAGACATGGGTAATGAACGTAGAACACCAACGAAGGCTGGAAAGGGTGGATATGCGAATGGTTCGGTGGATGTGCGGAGTATCGTTGAGAGAGAGGAAGACAATTGATGAATTGCAAAAGATGATGGGAATAGAGCCTGTGATGGATGCTGTGAAGAGGAACAGGTTGAGATGGTTTGGTCATGTTTTGAGGAAGGATGAAAGTGACTGGTTGAGAAGAGTGATGGAAATGAATGTATAAGGAAGTAGAGGATTTGGAAAATCGAGAAAGACTTGGCTAAAGATGGTGGAAGAAGAAATGCGGGCAAGAGGGTTAACAAGGGGAGATGTAGAAAATAGGGCAAAATGGAGAAGATTGTCATGGGGACCGCAAGGCTAACCCCTGCTCTCGCAGGGAAAATGGCCTTAAAATGCCTGTTGTTGTTGTTGTCTTTGTGTCATTTTCAGATTGGTGTGGTCTTTTTTTTTTTTGGTAACGTCCACCACCTAAGGTGGATGGGAGGTTATGTTGTCACCCTGTATGTCTGTAAGCAGGATGTCTCAAAAAGTTAGGGACAGATTCGAACAAAATGTGGTTGAGGTTGGGTGTACTACAAGGACTAATTGATTAGATTTTGGTGAAGATCTGATCCCGATACTTGAATTTTTATCAGTGTTCTTCACCATTGGGAGATGGGGCCGAAAATGATAAATAGTACGAATGATATTTCAAAAAGTTGTGGACAGGTTATGACAAAACTTAGTGGATGAGTTGGCTAAGTGACAAGAACAAGCCCATTAGACATTGGTTAAGGTCCGGATACAGATCTGGCCTATCGGTAGGATACAAAACGTGGACTATTCAGCCTGGCCGAGGTATTCCCTCTACTGAGTGCTGTGCTAGTTTTTGTTTGTTACTTTTCTGAATCCCATCAAATTTTTCACACCATTTGGTGATACCTTGGTAATGATTTGGTCAAAATGATTGTTTACACATGCACTCATACGCGCACTCGATCTCTTTTCAAGGCTCATGTAAGATCAAGGTGTGTGGAGGTTATGAACCGGCAGTTGTGTAATTCTTGGATTAAGACCCCTGCGAGGTGAACGTGGGCTGACCAAGAGTAAGCCTGTTTTTGTTTTTTCATAATGCGATCAGTTGATTATCTTCAAATGTGGTGTTAAAATTTACCCAAATACCTTGGAGCACCTTCAGTTTGCAGGGTAAAAGTTTTGGTTCGCTAGGTTTCTGGTTTTGGAGTTGTTGAGGCACATGCACACACAGATATTTATTATCCTTGCTTTAATTTACAGACAGGTGTGTGTGTGTGTTTGTGTTTGTTTGTCATGCTGCTCTTCCTACAGTTCTGGGCCAATTACATCCAGACTTGCTACATTGGATCAGTATGACCGCAGTTGGTGTATACGGGTGTTTTTATTTTTGCCAGTGGTCTTGGGGTAGGTGAGGGAAGTGGAGGGGGGAAGCAAGTTGTCTGCAAATGTAAATGTGTATCGTGTAGTGGCGCCTCCAGGTGGGCGAGGGTTTTACAAGTCTCCTCCCTTTACAGTACAGTATTGCTGTCCCCATGTTTTCCATTACAGTTAGGTGTTTTCAATTATGCAGTGAGAGGTATTTTGAATTACACTTCGAATAAGGATAATAACAACATAACCTCCATACGATGCGGGTCCTTCTAGTTATAGATTACACACACGGGAAGTGAAGAATCTCCATTAGGTGGTTCCAAAACATGCCGAGTTCCTTTGAGATCTGAGCAATGTGTGACCATGGAAGATGTCTGAAGTCATGTTCTGAGATCATTTGTGTACATTTTTTTCTTATTTGCTTTTTCTGTAGCCTTTCCTTTTTCATGGACGTGCTTCTTCAAGATGCCAAGGAAGCATTCCATTCTTGCACTCTCATCCGCACTCTTTGTGTCTCGCATTTCGCCATGTTGGATACGACTGATGAATAAAAAAAAAAGTCTCGTATGCTGAGAAATGGTTGCTTCATCACCAGGGCATGTTCGTTCAGTATTGTTTTGTAGATTTAACCAGCAGAGTCGTTAATCTTGCAGCAATAATTCGTTCTTAAAGATGAACTATGAATACGTACACAAAGGAAACGCCCATCATCATATAATGTCATCAGCAGCCTTGACAATGAAAGCAAATAATAACGCTCGAGTGATCGGTGAATTATTTTCTTTATTTATTTTTAGTGCATTCACCTGTTTACAAAATGGTGTGATTCTTGATTCATGAGATGACACTGAGTAATACATGGTGTCCACTCACTACCACCAGTTGTACTGCACTCTTCGTTAAACTGCTTTTCGCTTGCACCATTCTCTTCCCACAGAGATGTGGATGGCATTGCCTTTGGCAACGTGCTGGGACTCATTTTGAACATACCGTCAGGCATGCGGTGGGGCCCTCTGCAACTACCACTGAAGCGCAAGCACTGGATCAGTGTTCGGCAGATTAATGGCTGCTACTACAACCTCGATTCCAAGTTAAAGGCACCTCAGAGAATCGGATCAGAGGATGAGCTTCGGTGGGTTCAGCATATATCTGCCTATTCTTTCGTTCATTCAATTTTTATTCTGTTGTTGGTGTGGATGGAGGTTATGTTTTCACCACTGTTTGTCTGTCTGTCTGAGCAGGATATCTCAAAAATGTATGGGCAGATTCAGATGAAACTTTGTGGACAGGTTGGGTGTTTGATAAGGACGGATTGATTAGATTTTGGTGAAGATCTGGATCTGGATCCGAATACGATAATTTTTAAGTGTTCCTTCACTATCGAGAAATTGGGCCAAAAACTATATATAGCAGGATATCTCAAAATGTTGTGGACGGATTCGGATGAAATTTGGTGGACAAGGTTGGATGTGTGACGAGGAAGATTTGATTCAATTTTGGTGTGAAGATCTGGATACGAGAATTTTTAAAGTGATTCTTCACCATTGAGAGGTGGGGGCCAAAACGATATATAGCATGATATTTCAAAAAGTTGTCAACGGATTATGACAAAACATGATTGATGAGTTGGGTAGATGACAAGAACAAGTGGATTAGATTTTGGTATGTGACAAGGGCGAATGGTCCGGATGCAGATTCAGCCTATTGTGTGACCAAAAATGTAAACTGTTCAGCATGGCGAAGGTATGTGCTCTACCAAATGCCGTTCTCGTTCTGTAATATTTTCATTTTATCAGTATAGGGACGGCGTGGAAAAAATTGCCAGTCCCATCTGCTACATACAAAGCTAAAGTTGGAGTACCTTCTCTGAAAAGTCGCTTGGCTACATCTGATAAAATAGGAATAGGAATCCTTTGTAAAATAATAGGAAGGGATACGAGGGGTGGACTACGACTGTCAATTCTGTTGTTGGGGGCGGGGCCACTCGATACATTTACCTCTGTCGTTGTGTTATGCGTGATAATGTGACGTCAAATAATATCAGCAGAAATATCATGCCTCAGCAAATCCCGTTTTACAGTTACATTTATTAAAAAATATATATATATGAGCGAGGTATCAGTGCTACATATGTGACTCACGTGATCACGAACCCTCTCCAGTCACTGTGTCAAGGTAAAAATGCACCACGTGATCAAAACCCTTCTCAAATCACGGTTTCTCGGCGGCAGATTCACTACGTCAGCGCACCATGTAGGCATCTGGAATCGTATAGAACATCCTGAATGGTGGATTATCCACTCTGAATTTAATAAATATTTGAACTGACATTTAGTGTTCCTTTCGTCTTTATTTTGGCATACTGCATCGAGTGGAGTGGAGTGGTCAATTAATTTATATTTTATTATAA
This sequence comes from Myxine glutinosa, assembly GCF_964187855.1. Lineage (NCBI taxonomy): Eukaryota > Metazoa > Chordata > Myxini > Myxiniformes > Myxinidae > Myxine > Myxine glutinosa. The sequence continues at coordinate 95,794,516 of NC_136263.1, read as the reverse complement.
ATATCCTAGTTTCCCTATGTCTATGCCTTATGGTGACTGGGGGAGGGAGGTGGAAGTAGGGGGGGTGGAGTGCAAAATTGTGTTTTAAACCTTTTCAAGAAAACCTTTCAAGAGGTGATAGTTTAATCATGTTTAACCCTTTGCTATTAACATTTTGTACTGTGGCCCTGCAGGCGCTTCTTAAAAGAACAGTTTGGCGGCAAGCACTGTGAGCTTTTGCTTATCGTAAGCACCGAGGTGGAGGCTGAGCAGAGCTGGAGACATGAAGACTGACACATATCAGCATGCAGCCATCAATATCATCTTTCTGCTTCTCACTCTACCACTGCTGATTCAGATCAGCGGCATTGATGAAAAGCTTCCAACCGACTCCTTGTCTCCATTGGTGATGAGTTCAAGGCAACGTGGGACGAAGAGGATGAGCATTCTGGACTCTTCAATTTGCCAGACGTTTCCACTGACAATGTGCTTGCCGATTTGAGGCCGCTGGCTAAAGGCATGGGGAAGGTGAAAAGTGGACGTGACAAGACTGAATTGAACGAAATTGCTTTTGAAAGACACTTGTACCAATGTCTGATTTCACATGTTGGCCACTGTACAGTCTGTTGTGTGATTCTGCACTTGCTGCCACTTGGAGTTTTACAAGAATAGATGTATGTATTTACTGGTACTTTTACCTTCCTCTTTACGGGAATTATACTTTCTTGAAAATTTATTTCGTGTTGTGCAAGATAGCATTTAAAAGCTTGACGAAAAGTCATGTAATCACAGTAAGGTCGATTAAACCAACAAACCTAGGTTCTGATGGCTTGCCATTTCAGCTGTTTGATCCGTAAATGTGCAAATTATTATTATTATTTTTTTACTTTCGTTTTGGGATTGTGGTGAAGGGTCAGTGTAATGAGTGTGAGAGCATTTTCGACTTTTTTTTTTATTTTCCATCGTTTTTTCATATTTAATTAAACATCAGTTGAAATTTTGTAAGTCGAGCTGTCCAACGCTTATAAATTAATTCCATATATGGGCTTTCCCTTTTGAAATTCCAAACTATTATATTTTACTTTGTCTCAGCTGTGTACTTGTTGACAATTGAGCAACTCCAACTTAGACTGTCACCCAAATACTAATTTTCCTTTCTAGCTGCATATTGACATAAAATCGTCATTTTGTACTGGTATCAGTCCAGCTTTTGCATGCTTTTGGGAACGACTGCAATAATATGTTTGGTTACCTGTAGAAGGAATTGATCACTGCAGTTTAATCCACAGTCTCAGACTACCGCGACGATGTACCAAATGGCTCTCGAATGCATGACTTGCGCTAAGAAGTGCTCCGATTCGTAGCGGTTAAATTGATACCACATATACAAATGGTGATGCCAGCTTTGCAACTTTCACACGATCGTAGCAACACTTCAAAACCTTGTGAAATAATTTCTTTTTTCTTCGAATTGGATAATTGATTGAAGCATTTTCCATATCTATATCACGAGTCTTGTACTTCGTCTTATTGCACCTTAATTAATGCAGTTTGAGACATTTTGATCTCTTAACATTCCAGAGTAGAACGATATTTTTCACAAATGTCATACGTTTAAAACGGTATTCGAAAGAAACTTCAATGTTTGAGTGGAATATAATATGTAGACGTACGTTAAACGAGGTGTTCTGTGCACGCGTTACCATTAGGTGGTGGACGTTAAAGATCCCAAGGTGGCTATTGCAAAGAATCACCAGTACTCTGAACAGCTGACAAATTCCTGCCACCTTTAATTTCTGCCGTCATCCTGGTCAGACACTTCGTTAAATTATTGGGCCACAAACCATCCGCAGCTGCCCCCTAAGGTGCGATAATCGGGTACAATGAAATAGTGGTATCATTTGCAGATACAAACGGTGAGAGTCACATCCATTGTTGCTGTCCAAGTCTTAATTATATTTTTTGGTACTACTTGAAAGTTAAGTTCGTTTGTCCTTCATATCCATATTGTCGTGTCCCTGGGGTTAAGACCCCAAGAGGACAAATGGCCAAAACGAGCTTTAACTCTGAGGCGTATACCCAACTTGGAGGTAGTGACACGTGCGGGAAGGTTCGAGGTTTTATCTGATCGGGAAAACGCACAGGGGTTATCCGATCCCCACAGACAGAAACGAACCAGGACAAGAAAAGTCAAATTCAACAAATAATGATTTAGTGAAAATAAATGCAAATAACAATGAAAGGTGAGGTAAAAACTAAAATTCCTAAATGAGGGACCCTCTTAAACAAACACGGGGAAAATTAAAGTAAAAATAAAATCCCTTTTATAATTGGCCGAACTCAGCTTTGTGTCCCCAAATGGCTGGTAAAGCTGCTGGTCGTCGCCTCGAACCACCGCGCGGGAAACGCACAAAAGCGTGCCCGCAAGCAGGCAGGATCCCTCTTTGTTTCGCTCGCGACCCCCTCTTTTGCAGGGCACCACCATCAACCAACACCTTCTCCTTCCACATTGCAAACAGTCCCAAAGCCCCAACATGTCGCCTCACCAGCTCACCCAAAACCACAGCATCCACTCACGACGAGAGCCAGAACGAGAGAGAGAGAGAGAGAAAGATGGCGAGACGCCTCTTTTTGCCTTCTCCCGAATGTTCCACGCTCACCTCACACAATCTGTCCAATCACCGAACGCTACTCAATCACGAAGGCTGGGGCGTTGCCTCACCATTACAATACGTCGGGGGCCGTGAGCAGGTGCTTGCGTGCCGAACGGCAAACGTGCTGGGTGTTGGTTAGCCCTGGCGTCGTTTGCGAATGGAGTCCATTTACATTGCGATCGTTGTAGTTATTGTGGTGGCCCTTTGTGATGCAATAACAACGAAGGGAAAAATCACAGGGAAATTACACACTGGGGTTTATCCTTAAGCCCTACCTAATTAGCATAGCTCCACCCCTCATATGGAGACACATATACGATCATACCCGGACAATCGGCCGAACAATTTACATTGAGGTGGCTTCACGGAATACGGAGCATACTAAACCTACACGTTCTGAACTTTATTAAGGTATTTCATCCATACCCCAAAAACAACAATATTCCAAGTTTAGCATGTTGCACACCTTTTCCAAGTTCCATATTTGATGTGGAATTGTTTTTCAAACTATCCGAACCATTTCTGAATTCATATTATTTAGCTTGGAGAAAGTTTATATACCATTATTCTTTTTGTGAGTTTATCACCTGCCCGAATTGTAAAAGTAAGTACGTCTCCAACAGACATGCTCTGGGGAAATTTTCAAGCCTTTGAACAAAATATATAATAACTTCTAAAATGAGTTGCTTTATTGTCCCCCGTCGCACAGCGGAGCGAAAGGGGGACTATGGCTTTCCCCTCCGTCCGTGTGTCCGTCCGTCCGTCCGTCCGTGCGTGTGTATGTGCGTGCGTAAGCGAAGGACCGCATTCGAATTTAGTGTGTGGGTGCTACCCACGTCAAAATCCAAGATGGCCGCCGCCATGTATGTCTGATGCCATGTATGTCTGAACCTTGTAAGCTGCATATCTTGAAAAATAAGCGAAGTACCAACTTCTAATCTGGTGTGTGGGTGTATCTAGGCATAAGGAAGAACGCTATTGAAAATTGGGTCGCCACGTCCATATCCAAGATGGCCGCCACCATATATATGTCTGAACCTTGTGAGTGAAATATCTCGAAAAAGAAGCGAAGTACCAACTTCTAATCTGGTGTGTGGGTGTATCTCGGCATAAGGACGAACGCTATTGAAAATTGGGTCGCCACGTCAAAATCCAAGATGGCCGCCACCATATATATGTCTGAAACTTTTGAGCGAAATATCTCGAAAAAGAAGCGAAGTACCAACTTCTAATCTGGTGTGTGGGTGTATCTCGGCACAAGGAAGAACGCCGTTTAAAATTGGGTCGCCACGTCAATATCCAAGATGGCCGCCACCATATATATGTCTGAACCTTGTGAGGGAAATATCTTGAAAAATAAGCGAAGTACCAACTTCTAATCTGGTGTGTGGGTGTATCTAGGCACAAGGAAGAACGCTGTTTAAAATTGGGTCGCCACGTCAAAATCCAAGATGGCCGCCGCCATGTATATGTCTGATGCCATGTATGTCTGAACCTTGTAACCTGCATATCTTGAAAAATAAGCGAAGTACCAACTTCTAATCTGGTGTTTCGGTGTATCTCGGCATAAGGAAGAACGCTATTGAAAATTGGGTCGCCACGTCAAAATCCAAGATGGCCGCCACGATTTATGTCCGACACTTGTGAGATGAATATCTTGAAATAGAAAGCGAAGTACCAACTTCTAATTTGGTGTGTGGGTGTATCTCGCCATAAGGAAGAACGCTCTTGAAAATTGGGTCGCCACGTCAAAATCCAAGATGGCCGCCACCATATATATGTCTGACCCTTGTGAGCGAAATACAGTATCTTGAAAAATAAGCGAAGTACCAACTTCTAATCTGGTGTGTGGGTGTATCTCGGCATAAGGAAGAACGCTATTGAAAATTGGGTCGCCATGTCAAAATCCAAGATGGCCGCCGCCATGTATGTCCGAACCTTGTGAGATGAATATCTTGAAAAATAAGCGAAGTACCAACTTCTAATTTGGTGTGTGGGTGTATCTAGGCACACGGAAGAACGCTGTTTAAAATTGGGTCACCACGTCAAAATCCAAGATGGCCGCCACCATGTATGTCTGAATCTTGTGAGAAGAATATCTTGAAAGATAAGCAAAGTACCAACTTCTAATTTGGTGTGTGGGTGTATCTCGGCATAAGGAAGACCGCTATTGTAAAGTGGGTCGCCACGTCAAAATCCAGGACGGCCGCCACCATATATATGTCTGAACCTTGTGAGCGAAATATCTTGAAAAATAAGCGAAGTACCTTCTGGTGTGTGGGTGTATCTAGGCATAAGGAAGAACGCTATTGAAAATTGGGTCGCCACGTCAAAATCCAAGATGGCCGCCTCCATGTTTGTCTGACCCTTGTGAGCGAAATATCATATCATAGCATGTTTTCTGCGTGTTCCACTTTGTCAACTCGCATCACTTCCCCGACGGGGGACCTAGGCGTAACGCTTGTTATATTTGTTTTGCCTTTGTTTCCTGTTGGGCCTTTCTTTCATTGGAGGCTTTGCTGCTGCTGAAATTCCTCTTGTGAGATCTCCTGCTGCAGGGTCCTATAAATATAGGAATTAGAAATGGAAAAAAATATTCCACTTGTCTCATCAAATATATTACAAAAATGATTATTTTTGTGTATATTGTTGAATTAATTTTTTATTATAATATGTAAACCAATTAACAATGTGTACATTATTTTTATTTACAGGGTAAGTGTTATCTAGTTCGCAACTGGTATGACCTCTACTACCAAAGGTTTTCAAGCCTGTGTCTGTCTGTCTGTCTGTAAGCAACATTTCTCAAAAAGTTATGGATGGGTTATAGCAAAACTTGTTGGACGAGTTGGGTTGGTGACAAGAACAAGCCGATTAGATGTTGGGTCCGTCTCGATGCAGATCTGGCCTATCAGGCTACAAACCGTAAACTGTTCAGCCACGCACATACTACATGTTTGGTATTTTATTCTCAGGGTGGTGGAAACATTTGAACATATAATTCATTTTAAAAGCTAAACATGCATAACCTCTCTATCACTGGTTCAAACTTGCTGTTGCTTGGGCAGACCCACCAATTGGTGTTTGTGTTTGAACAGAAACTGTGGGTGGAGGCGGAGCATGGCATGCTACCTTCGCAGGAGAGGGTATTGCATTTGGCTCCGTTTGTCTGTATGTCTGTTTGTCCACACAGAAAAAATATGATTTTCTCGGCAACCGTTGGTCCGATTGACAGGAAATTTCCACCATAGGTGAAACTCCACCTGTAGAATTTAAAATGATAATTATGACGTCATATGTCACGTGGTGCAGGCGCCATCTTGGAAAACCCGAAAATCATTCCAACTCTATGGCTCATTGCAAAGAACTCCGGATGGGGAATAAGTGTTAACGATGACGTCATTGGTGCCTTAATTGTGATGTCATAATTAGACAAGTACAATGCTTAGTGTGATCAGTTTGAAATTTATTGAGTGTGATCTACGCAACAATTATATTGCAGAATGTAAATTTATGATGTAATTGGTCATGTGATCTGGCAGCCATATTGGCTAGCTGGATAATGTATGGCTCTTAATTATCCTATGTGGACTAATTCAAGGGAGGCGCAAAGTACCCCTCCCTTTATATGGGATCGTTTCTCTGTGTGCAACTTTAACATGGGGACTGAAAACGAGTTGTTTTTTTTTGTATACAAGATCGAGGCTTGTGTAGAGCTAACATTAATCACAAAAAAACAAGCTGACACAAAAAACATAAGATAAAGGGAAGGGGAGACAAGATGGGGAGAGAGAAGGAAGCACACATGTACAACATTTGAGGGCAGGGACATCGGGAGATCTGTGAGAGGGAGAGGGCTTGGGGTGAGGAGGCACGGGAAAAGGGGGGAGGGGGGAAGTAGAGGTATTAAACACAAGGACAGTGCTAGAACTTCCAGGAAAGAAGTCGGAATTTCAAACAAGTGGATCTGGGGTGAATTAACGGGGGTAGAAAAGATCAAGGTTTCGGATGGGGGAAGATAAGAGATGGTGGTGAACAGCTGTTTTAAAGACCTGGAGGGTGGAGTGGGATTGAAGAGAGTGAGGGAGTTTGTTCCAGAGGCGGGAGAAAAGAGGAATGAAAGAGTGAAGGTGAAGTTTATTCGCTTCTACTGGACAAAATGCATAGGGGTACAAGGCTTTTGTGAGCAAAAACCTGACAAACATTAAATGTCAACATTCCAACAACCTTTTTACACATACACACAACCTGGGACAACCCTTCCCTTTTCCTTCCACATTGCAATATTGAACGCAGCAGCGTATAGCCCAATCTTTTTCAACATGATAAATGATGTAGGCCTCCAGTCTTTGTTGAATAGTAAGTTTGTTTTGTTTGTAGATAACTGCTTTGTGGATTACAAATTTGGGTTAAAGTCAATGTCATTTATCTCAAAGCTTCCACCGAAGCTACATTCTTAGGACTTACATTGGCCAAAAGATTAACTTGGGGACCATATATTGAAGAGCTTATCTGAAAATGTGTAAAAGTATAAATTTAATTTGAAACGTAATGGATAGTACTTGTACATGAGGGCACATAAGGAAAGTTTACTTGTCTTACATAGAGTCCTTATTCTCTCATGTCTGGACTATGGCAGTCATGCTTTGAATGATATAGCAACAACTAACAGGAAAAAAAACTAGGAGTGACCCAATTTATAACACTCTGGGGCTTTAAAAACTACATCTGTTTCAGCTCTTCCGATGGAAGCTGGAGAAATGCCTGTAATGCTGAGATGGGAAACGAATAGATTGAAATATTGAACTTAGGTAAGCTCGGCAGGTGACAACCACCCAGGGAAAGACCTTTTTGTAAACTTTTGGGAATATGAAATGATCTGGAAAAAGGGGAACCCTCATTTTTTTTTTTGAAGCAGTTCAGCATGAATATCGCCAGGAGAAGCCCGGAGACTAAATAGTGTGTATATGGTGTATGCAAACAGTTGTTTCTGGTTTGCCAAACTATCATGTTATATGGTGCTGCATTCCCTTTGCCCCTCCCCTCACGCTTACCTCCTCCCAAACCCCCTCCCTCTAATCTCCCCTCTCTACCCCAGTACAACTCTGGGCATCTCAGCCAATCTCTTAACCTGGACCGAATTTCAATATTTAAACTGTGGAATTGAGCTTAACAGCAGTTCGCACTGCTAAAAACAAGTGTTCATTTGCTAAAAACGTGTCTCCGGACTTCTCCGGATGGTGTTTAGTATGACTCTATTTCCCGTGCAGCAACATCTGCTTAACATTCCCAATCACGTTAGCACAATCGTTCACTTGGCAAGGATCCTTGCTGCTGCCTGCTTATGGGATGCAATTTTTGATCAGATCTGGAAAAACTAAATCCGGTAATGGGCCAATGAGGAAACTGCATTTAAAACACTCTTAAAGAATGAACAGCACGATTGGGAAACTGCATTTAAAGCACTCTTAAAGGATGATCGGCACGATTGGGAAACTGCATTTAAAGCACTCTTAAAGGATGAACAGCACGATTGGGAAACTGCATTTAAAGCACTCTTAAAGGGTAAACAGCACAATTGGGAAAGTGCATATAAAGCACTCTTAACCCTCTGGAGTCGACAAGCCGATTCTATCAGCTTCACGCATGCGCCGACATGTCTGCAAGCCGAATTTATCGGCTCTAACCACATTAAAATTTGAGATTAGAGACATTATTAGATTAAAGACATTAGACACAAGATTAGAGACAAGATGAGAGACAAGCCGATAGAATCGGCTTGTAGACTCCAGAGGGTTAAAGGATGAACAGCAAGATTGGGAAACTGCATTTAAAGCACTCTTAAAGGGTAAACAGCACGATTGGGAAACTGCATTTAAAGCACTCTTAAAGGGTAAACAGCACGATTGGGAAACTGCATTTAAAGCACTCTTAAAGGATGAACAGCAAGATTGGGAAACTGCATATAGAGCACTCTTAAAGGATGAACAGCAAGATTGAGAAACTGCATTTAAAGCACTCTTAAAGAGTAAACAGCACGATTGGGAAACTGCATTTAAAGCACTCTTTAAGGTTAAACAGCACGATTGGGAAACTGCATTTAAAGCACTCTTAAAGGGTAAACAGCATGATTGGGAAACTGCATATAAAGCACTCTTAAAGGATGAACAGCAAGATTGTGGCATTTAAAGCACTCTTAAAGGGTAAACAGCATGATTGGGAAACTGCATATAAAGCACTCAAAGGATGAACAGCAAGATTGGGAAACTGCATTTAAAGCACTCTTAAAGGGTAAACAGCACGATTGGGAAACTGCATTTAAAGCACTCTTTAAGGGTAAACAGCACGATTGCGAAACTGCATTTAAAGCACTCTTAAAGGATGAACAGCAAGATTGGGAAACTGCATTTAAAGCACTCTTAAAGGGTAAACAGCATGATTAGGAAACTGCATTTAAAACACTTAAAGGATGAACAGCATGATTAGGAAACACATTTGAAGCGCTATTAAAAGATTAACTCAACACCTATCCATGACAGCCATTGCCACGGTTATATCAGAATGAGCTGATCCATCACACGGTCACGGATTGTTTAACCCCAAGATGGGGATGTTCAAAAATTATGTAACGCTATTTTTTTTAGTAATTTGCATTACATAATGTGTGATGACATAACGTAATGCTTGATTACCGTGTGTTCTAACGGGATTGATTAAACCTTACTATTATTCCACATATTAGATTTTTTTTGGGGTCCCTCGTCTTGAATAAAACTCAACCTAAACAAGGCCAATGGAAATCTGACGCAACATGCCCAGCCAGTGTATAATCAGCAGAGGCCTACAGGCTGAATGTTGTAGGCCCACCAGAAAACCAAGATGGTGCCAGGCCATATCATTTTGCCTTTGTGCTCTGGTTGGTGGAGTCAAACGACAGATGTGGGTGCGGTCGGGCAGCTGTCCGACCAATGGGTGCACATTTCAAAAATCGACCTCTCACAAGACCAACAACAACAACAATTCGAAGCTCTTGTAGACCTGCAACATGTCGCAGGTATAAAAAAAAAACACGATGCAAGTTCCTTGCAACCCTCTCAAGAGTTTCACTTCCTTCCCAGACTCCTCCCAGAAACCTCTCTTCTGTCCTGTTGCCCTATAGCCTCCAAATGTATGCATAAAACCACAGAAGGGTGTTTTCAATTCTTGCTTTGCATTTCCGAGCATGATCTATATTTCTTACGAACCACGATTTTGTTTGAATCTCGATAATCCCCATCGCAGAGAGCGCGAGTGGCAAATCTGATTGGTTTAAATGGAGTGAAATGGCATATTTTGTCCAAGTACTGCTAAACTGGAGGTTTTTGTAAATGCCAAGAAGGTGATTTGTGTTCTTCAGTGTTCAGGTATATCATTTCAAATTTCAATAGAAATAAAATAAAGGTTTTAAAGGTTGTCGAAAATGTTATTTTGGAAGGTGCAAAGTTCTTCGGGTTTTCCAAGATGGCGCCCATACCACGTGACCTATGATGTCATAATTATAATTAAAAATTATACAGGTGGAGTTGCACCTGTGGTGAAAATTCCCTGTCAATCGGACCAACAGTTGCAGAGAAAAATGATATTTATTCTGTGCGGACAAACAAACAAACAAATGAAAAATCGGTCAGAGACCGAGGACTTGCCAGAATGTACTTTTTTATCGGCTATTTTGGATCGAGTTTTTCGGTTTTTCCAAGATGGCGGCCGAACCACGTGACCGACGACGTCATCATTATTTGTTTCCTAAAGTCATTTATTCCTAGATTATGCTCAAGAAATTTCCTCTTGATCGGATGAAGTTTTGTACTTGTCGAATTATGACGTCATAATGGAGGCACCTATGACATCATCATTAACATATTTTATTCCCCATGGAGAGTTCTTTACAATGAGCATGTCTCAATTTTTTTCTATTCAGCACTTTCTGAGATAAAGAGGTGCAAAGTTTTTCGGTTTTTCCAAGATGGCGGCCGAACCACGTGACCGATGTCATCATTATTTGTTTTCTAAACAAATTTATTCCTAGATTATGCTCAAGAAATTTCATCTTGATCGGATGAAGTTTTGTACTTTTCGAATTATGACGTCATAATGGAGGCACCTATGACATCATCATTAACATATTTTATTACCCATGGAGAGTTCTTTACAATGAGCCATGTCTCAATTTTTTCTATTCAGCACTTTCGGAGATATAGAGGTGCAAAGTTTTTCGGTTTTTCCAAGATGGCGGCCGAACGACGTGACCCATGACGTCTTCATCGTTTTTTTTTCTCCCCCAGGTTATGCCGACATGGCGCTCAAGAAATTGCATCTTGATTGGATGAAGTTTTGTACTTGTTGAATTATCAAAATATGACGTCATAATGGAGGCCTTGGTAGTTAAAATTTAGATTGGTAGTAGAGAGTTAAAAATTGGGCGCAGTCTATTCCAGTGCAAGACAAATATGTGTGTAAAGTTTGGCGATTCTATGTGCAACGGTGTAGACGTAGTACTGCGCACAAACAGACAAGCCAACCAATCAACATACTTGCCGGAATCTTTTCCGGCAAGTAACAAACAAACTAGCCCAGCAGATATGTGAAAAAATTGTGCTTTTGGTGATACAAGCATGAAATTTTGAACACTGATAGAGCATACTACTAGGAAGATTTTTGGATATAGGGGCATTCAAATCTTTTCCTAGGGACAAAATGGCGGCCATTTTAAAAATGGCCGTTTACGGATAATAAGATACACAGTACCGATGTCTATAAAACTAGATTTACTTATTGCTCAAGCACACCTATGATGTTTTTTTCACGTAAACAGGTTGTAAGATCATAATTAAATGTCAACAAATTCACATAACATTTATTTGGTCCTTATTCTTTACAAAAATAATTACTTTTTGAGCTATTTTGAGCAAACTCCAGAAACACAATGGAAATGAAGTGAAAATGCCACATTAACGCTGTGGAAGTGACTTTCACTATAAAACAGTCTACAAAACAGTCTTCCACATGTTTGTGTATATGTAACAGGTGTGTTATTCCTCCTGTATACTATCGTGTGCACTCCCCTGCACAGTGACACAGAGCTGAGCACTGGAGTGCGGCCTTAACACACTTGCACTGTTTCCTGCAACCCTTCTTGCATCCACATCTAATCAATTGTCGGCATGCCTCAGTTGCCTCTGTGAGGGTTGTCCAATATATCCCCCAGCCGTTATTACTCTGTTTCCAACCCCATTCACTTGGCGATGGGAGCTCAGGTGCGCAAATCATCATCTGGCCCCAACAAAAGCCGGCTTGGTAGGCAGCTCTCTTGATGTGTTGTCTGAGGGCTTCTTGCGTTGGTGGGATAGCCTCTATTGATCTACCAGTCTGGGTGAAGAGATGCTTGCGGGCATCGTTAACATGTTCCTGGCTGCTTGTTCGATCGTAGAGCAGAACAACAAAACGCTCCAGTGGATCTATGTTGTCATTTGCAGTTGAAATGGTTGGTGTGGCAGCCAGTGCGCAGAAAGCTGAGGTGACCTCATCATAGGCTTTCCATGTTCCCCATGCTGTTTTCTTCCCCCTTCCGCCGAAGCAGGACACGGTGTCACACCCAGTGAAGGCGTGGAAGAATGGCAACCCTCGGCACTTGTTTGGTCCCAGTGCCACAGCCATCTCGTGAGCTGCCAAGTGCCTGAAATTCTTCCCTGTGCCAAAAGCAACCCAGAGTTCATCGATGTCAAGATATCCAGTTGCTGCCACTGCAAGGATCAAAACATCTGTGTCCACTGTGCGGATTGACACCTTGGTATAGCCCTGTCTGACTGCATCTTGGACATGGAGTAGTATCCTTGTATCTGCCTCCTCGTGACTACACGGGGAAAGACCAGTAACATCTCGTGGCTGTGTACAAAAAACTTCTTTGTGGTTTGTGGTGACGATTTGCTTGTCAGTCTCAATGTTTGCTATCCTCGTTGCTAGAAAGTCAAACAACTCCACCTTGTTCTCGTCTATGCGAAGGAAGGCCTGCCAGTTTCGAGGGATGGAACTAGATGGCTCAACTCGTCTCCTGGTGCCTTTACCCCTCGTCTTCCTGGTGTCGGCTTTCAAACTGTCTGGGAAATATTCATCCCAGATAATATCAACCCTGCTCTTATTTTGTATCTGAGATGTGATGTATGGCAAGAATACTAGTGATGCATACTCAGAGAAGGTCTTCGCATTACGAGGTGCCAGCATGTTCACGATGGCTGCTCCATCCAGGATCATGACTTCAACAGGGGGGCTTACATCATCATTTTCCCGTGAGGTGATCAGATCTTCTAAGCACCCAACCAGATCAGACTTGGTTCCAAGCCGGATTTTGCCCATTTGTGACAATGCAGGGGGACAAGCTTGGTTTTCATGTGCAAATAATTCATCAAGATCTCCATTCCGTGTCTGGGATGCAATAAACAGCCTGGAGAACAGAACGCAGTCATTCTTCAGAGATACCACCTTCAACTCTGTTCTTGACTTCTCTCTGACTGGGGGTCGGCTGAAGAGAGGGAGATTGTTTCTTTTTATTGGGTCAGTGATAGGCTTTGTCTGATGTACAAGCCTCTCGTTCACATATGTGTCATACTGTTCTTTTCCCAGCTTCTCGATCTGGTAAAGGGTGTTGATGACTGCTGGGTCTGCCAGGTCTCTGCTGTCTAGCACCAAGAGATCTTTGCTGTCGTCACAGAATGGGTTCCCCATCTCTCCTATGACACGGGTGAGTGCTCTCACATCTCGAGCAAAGGCTACCTGCGTGTGCTTTGTCTGTTCATGGTGTTTTAGTTCAGTTTTCCTAATTCTTTTTTCTGTTGTGGCCTCGAACTTATAGATCAGTTTGGCCATCTCTGGACCAGACACCATCCATCGGCGCAAAGCTGCAGCCCCTCCATCACCTTTCACCAATGCATTATTTTGCTCGTGTGCCTGGTCTAAGGCTATGGCAGAGAATGCACGTGTAGTCTTCTTCATGGTGAAGTTTCCTGCCAGAAACTGTGCGTATACAGTTGGATGCTTTGTTGCAAGTGTCACCATGTCGCGCAAGTGAACTGGGATCCACCTGGCATAGTTTGTATGTCCCAAGGCGAAGAACCATGGTACAAGCTTGGTCAGAGCATCAGTGTACAGTTGGAAGTTTCCTTCACGGACGGATCTCACATGGATCAGGACTGCCAGTTCTAGCTGCATAATTAGGAACCAGAACTGAAACTGTGGACTTGCATTGGCTTGTTCACCGCACCAGTCATCTAGTGATATCGTATCCTGTCCCTCATCTAGCCCACTGGTGTACTGGCTGTAGGCTTCCTTCAGGAGAAGATAGAGAGTACTGGCTGTGACTTGGTGTGCTCGTAGTGTGCGTGTCACATGGGTCACTTTCAGGAAGGAATCAGCAGTACCACTTGTAGCAACCCCTGCAAGCATCAGAACGCCTGTCCACCCACTGCTATCCAGAAGGTCACCGAGGGTTTTCCATGCTGCCATCTCAATATGGAGTCCACCAAAGACCATGATGAAGTGATCTTCTCCGTGTGTTTCTGGCCATCTCCATTGGATCTGTTTGGCAAGTGTGTACAGTGGCTGATCAAGTGTGATTACAGGGATCTGACCTGGATTCAGAATATCGATTGCTTTCTTGATGACATTGTCGGAGAATTTGTAGCTGAGAGACTCACAGGACTCCAATGACCGGACACAGGTTTACAAAAGGTCTGGTTTATTAACTGGTTATTCACTTCATTCCATTTACCAAATAATACCGCATAATATAATGGATCAGGTTAACTCTTTTCGCATGGTCCTTCTCGTTCGGCTGATGTTCCTCTGCCACTCCCGTTGGTCAGAGCTTCTGGTAGCAAGTTCTGTCGACTCCACGTTTGCTCTCGTTTATATGGACAAACTGGACTTAATCCCCTCTCCGCTAATGCCCCGAGGTCATGCATGTACCAAGTCCTGGTATCAGCTCGCCCCCCTCCTGTTGTGAGTTCCGTTTACCAAACGATAGGGGGGTGCTTCAGCCAGGGGCTGTGACCAGGTGGACAAGAGATTATCATGTTCGGGCGCATTCCTGACACTCATTTACAAACTCGTCTTTCACAGAGTTTGCATGTAAAATGTATCTGCTTCGTTACCAGGTTAATTAATAAGTTACCAGTGCCAATTAATAAGTTACACTGAGTTACACTTCCACAATTCCCTCATCTTTTTGTTTTTGTTTATATTAACCATTAATCTAAACATCAATATAAGTAAACAATCAATCACTACAAGTAAACATCATTACAAGTATAAGTAAATAATCAGTCACTTTGGTAATCAAATTCCCTTGGGCATACACCGTCATCCTGCAAGAATCACAAAACATTTCGTTGGTCATTGACTCCTTCCATATCGTTCAATCTATTGCATTTGCATCACAAATATATTTTCAAAACAACACTTCACCATCACCAAGATACAACAATTTCACTTCATTTTCAAGTTTTATAAAGCATCTGCACCATCTGGCAATAAACGTTTGCCTCCACACAAATGTTGACTTTGTTTGAAAGGAAGGGCTGATCACTTGTGTTTGAATCCTGGTATGAAACATTTTCTCCTAATGTCTTCATAGCTCCTGCACTACTTCGTGTAGGATTTCGCTGTTGTGGTAACATTTCGGAGTCATAGCTTGCCACTTTTTGCTGTAAACCATAGTAATTCCTGAACAAGGCCTTCACCCAGTTGTAGTCGACTTGCCTCCTCCCTCATTGTGAGTGGGCAGCAAGTATTGGTGTGACGTTGATTGGCCAGCAAGATGTGGAACAGGGATGCCGGATGCATCCACAATGATGTTGGGACCATGGTGTTCAGGTCATTCATGGTCCTTACCAGGAGCAACCAGCAGAATCGTGCACAGCTGTTGTGACAAGGGCACAGCCGTTTTTTGCAGCTCCATGCTGGTTCCCCGGACGTTGGTGAAGTAATAACATATGTCCCCGCATTTCACAGAGGTTGCAGGTAAAATGTCGTTGTCCTGCAACTTCTGATGTGGTGAATGTTCGAAGCCTTCGAACAAGAGTAAGTGATCGCCTTTCTTTCATATGTTGCAGTGTGATCCAGGCAAATGGTCACATAAATTTCCTTGGTGAAGGTAAGCATTCATCTCCAAGTTACACGGGAGAATGTCTTCATCATTCTTTGAGAAAGAGGGTGTATGCCACGATTAACTTCATTTTTTAGCCACAAATTTTCTTTCTCGAACTTCTTCCCAATTCCGTTAGCAATCCCTCCAAAATGTGATCTCGTCTTATCCTTATGCTCAGTCACATCTGAATCTGCTTTCCGCACACACTGAATCAGATAGGGTACATCTTACCATGAAATCAGCATAATCATGTATATCTTCCGACAGTTTCACATTCAACAATTTGTTGTTTTTCCTTAACACAAAAGTTATATTCATTTATATGCGTCACACAAATAATATTCAATCAGGTATGTATTTTATTACTAAACTAAGAATAGCATTGTATATGATTACAATCACAAACGGGAATACCTAATTCCCAACAACCATTTTTTCAAACCAACAAATTAAACATAATGTATTATTACCATAATTCCTCTCCACTTTTTCTTTTCCCTCTTTTTCCTAACAGTGTGTCACTCGTGGTGATATGAGTTCACTGATATTGTAATTGACACAACTCATAACATTGTCGTTATGCCATTATCTTAATTCTACTGTTTCATTTGCAACATCACTTGATTTAATCTTTTAATCTCAGTATTTATTCATATCATCATAACAATCTTTCTATTTTAGGTCCATATTTGTTTCTATTCTTATCAACCTCCTACGGTTTATCAATTTGTTCCAAAACACTGCAACCAAAGGTTTTAACCAAAGCTCTACCAAACTATTTCCAATTTGAACTCAAAATGCTAATTAAACAACAATTCAAAGAATTAACTTCAATGGGTCAACAAACTCATTTTATAAACAGATCTAATTTTCCCATCCAATAATTTTCCTTGCCAAATGTCATATTGCAACACTTTAATAAACCTTCGAAAAATGTCTCCCAAATCAATAAATTCCCTTTTTACTTCCCAAATACTCATCTGTAAATTACATATTCAATTACAGTTTTTCCCTATTTGTTCGGCCTAAATGGCCACTGAAGTGGCTGCCAACATGCAGTACCGTTTTTATCTACCAAGCAAGTATTCGTCCACATAAGATCTCTACCAAAATGTTGTTTGTAAAAACAAATCTGGGATTTCTGATTACATGGATGCACACTCTCAGGACATTTCAGGCTGCTTGTTAACAATCCACTACGATTAATTAATTCCTTTACCCACAATCAAATAATTAGTACAAATTGAGGATATTATCCCTATCACATTCATTTATAGATTCATTATGTTGGATCTAAATTTTCTCCCACTGCTGCAAGGAAGAACAATAGCTCTAATAAGTCTTTGCAATATCTCACTTCATTTACCCAGCATCGAAGAATTTATTTACTATCCATTCCCATCTGTTAACCAGTGACTTTGTTTGAACTCCAAAACTTAATTTGATGAATCCCATGTGTATGGTACCACTTATTGAAACCCCTACTTTTGTAGAAAATATCCAAGTAAGTGTTTTTTACACCCCCTTAACTGTTGCTCATCCATTTCTATGCACCCAGTGAGTACTACTGACACCAGTATGCCAATATAGGTGTGCGAGATTAACAAATATGTTGCAGGTACACGTTACAGCGCGTTCTGAGTATAAATAACGTAACAGCGCGTTCATGTCTGCCCCTTGGTTTAAGATGCACAATGCATTCCGTTTTAAAACTCACAATAGTTCCAATCAGCAAGATTTTCTTTACTATTTTCCCATATCATCTATGCCTAATACACATCCATACATGCAGCACAATTTATATGCTGATAAAATTCAAGTTTATATATATATATATAAATCCATGAGCAGAGTATTCTGGGAAGTCAGTGTAAGACCTCTCCCAAATTTGGATAATTTTGTACTCCCTCATTTCCTTTTATGAAGCTCATATCCATAAATAGCTGTTATTCTCATATAAATTCTATCAAAAATGGAATCCCCAAATTACTCACAATTTTACTATTTAATTAATGGCTGCTCATAACCCAGCACATCAAATCTTTATATTCCATCTCCCTTGACAAAAGAGATAATGTTCATAATCAAATTTTATTTCTATTTTATTTTACGGATTCTCTGCATATTCAATCCCATCCACATAAAACTATCCATTTCCAGACAGGCACACTGTCGGTGTCAACAATCTTGTAAGATTGATACACAAAACAACTAGAATCCGGGCACTCGGTAGAGCGCATACCTTCGCCGCAGCTACTGTTCTGTACTTGGCATGGGAGTGTATGCAATGTGAAACTTTATGTGAAATGCGATCGATTTTTTAAAATCAGAATTTGAGCAAATCTGTTTCATTCGTCTGTTAATATGCCTCCCCGATTGACAAATCTGCAATTTGAATTTCATTTGAGGTTGAAATGATTGCGGGAGATCGCGTTATAGTGATGACGTCTTGGATGGACATCCTCTTCTTCAGTCGCTCATAACTTTGAGTGAAATACGATCGAGTTAAAAATAGTCAGAATTTGAGCAAATCTGTTTCATTCGTTTGTTAATATGCCTCATCTCTTGACAAATCTGCAATTATAATTTTTTTTGAGGTTGAAATGATCGCGGGAGATCGCGTTATAGTGATGACGTCCTGGATGGACATCTTCTTCTTCAGTCGCTCATAACTTTGAGTGAAATACGATCGAGTTAAAAATAGTCAGAATTTGAGCAAATCTGTTTCCCAAAATCTAATCAAATGTGTCCCGTATAATAACCAATCATCCCACCAAATTTCATGCAATTCGGTTGAATACTTTTTGAGTTATGCGATTAACATACACACACACAGACATACAAATAAATACACAGCGATCAAAACATAACCTTCCGCTTTTGCGAAGGTAATAAAAAACACTAACATTGACACACAAAAAATACACACACACATGCATTATGCGTATTTGTTTGCGTTGGAACTATTATTTACAGATCAAGATGGGTGTCAATTTTATTTCAATTTCATAAAATTTGTCCTTCAATTTTTTATAAATGCTAATACACAAATGGACCAAAAAGTTTATTCTTAGAAAACCCCTATGATGTCACATTGAAATTACCCTTTCAGTTCCCACAATAATTTATCCAAATTTGACTACACACCCATTTACATGTCAGTCGACCACTGACTTATCAATCGTGTGGAACAATAGTCCGAAATTCCCACCTGATCATCATGTGACCCTTGTCCCTTGGTTTAAAATTTGCAAAGCAATTGTTCCAACTTTGTAAATTTAAAATTGTGTGCCCAACATAAAAGATCCAATTTCGGCATTTGATCAATTAATTATCAATTTGCTTACAAGCAAAAGAAAAAAATGAATAATTCTTGCTCCGAAAACTTTTCAGACCCAAGAATCATCGACAGTTATTCATGTTTGTCCAGTAATCTAATTTGTTGAGGCCAATCGTCATTTGGGACCTGCCGCAATGAAGGCCTAATCATTGTCTGAGGTATCGGTCAGCACTGGTACCCTTGATCTTGGTTTACCCTATGAACTTGTCTTCCTTTTGGTATACGGACATCCTCTTTTCCAATGTCCCATCCGTCCACACTTGAAACACCGGTTTCTGTCGTTGTCTGATCTGTGCACCTGTGCACTTGTATTGCTGGGCTGCATCTCTACATCCCTGAGTTGCCACTGCAATCTCTCGTTATCTCCTGAAACACGAAAAAATTCTCTGTACCGTCCTTTTTGGGGAGACAACTGGAAATCTGATGGGACAACTGTCACTTTCATTCCTAATTTCGAGGGCAGTTGTGCATTTGTCTCCTCCACTGTATCCTGTATCCTTTTTATTTTAAGTTCTAGATCCGTTATCCGTTCTTGCTGTTCCCGTTGTCTGGATTCACCATCCCAAAGATGGAATGCAAGCCAGTCTACCGTTAGATTCTGTCTCTTCCTGGCTTTCAATCTTTGTTCCAATCTTTCCAATCGACTTCGCTCAAATGTACCATCTCTTGGAAACTCCTCATCATGTCCCTTTGTCCACAAATACCAATTCTCGACCTGCCTTATAGCTTCTGCACCATAACGGTCGTACATATGATGTGTACAAGTACCTTTTTGTGGAATCTCTGGTTGTCCTTGTGTATTCTTGCAGGCTCCATTTCCCATTCTGCCTTTTATCAAAGTAGCGTTGGATGTGTTGTAGTTTGTTCCTCTAAAGCTTCACTCGTACCTCCAGGAAGGGTCTCTCCACCTGTTCACACGGTGATTTCCAGAGAATCTCCCTCAGCCGTGGCTTTTGCACAATCCAATCTCACAGATCAGTATTTGCAGATGAGCCGGAGGGTCAGTATGAAATGGGTGAATCCTCAGGTGTCCGCTCTGTTGACGGGGAAATCACACAATGGTAACCGCACATATATATCTGTATATAAACTCACCACCTTGCTCAATTTTCCCAGGTTGCCTCCACATTGATAATATCTCGCAAAGATATCAAAGCTTCTTTCTTGAGACCGCATTTTCATCAATCAAACAATCAATATATTCAATTCAATTTATTCAGTTCAATTTATTCAGTTAAATTTATTCAATTAAATTCAATCAATTAGATTCAATCAATTAACAATTCAATCAATTATTCAATTTCAATTAATTCATCAATATCCATCAATAAATCAAATTAATCATTTTGGATGACTCCTTGCATAAGCCCTTTCCCCAATGATGTCAGGACAGGTCCATCCATTGACTGAGATCGAATCTCATCGGTCGTCACCTCTGGTTCGTACCTCATGTTAATTGATGAATCACCGTCCTGTCCTAGGGTCATATCTGACATATTTTCCCCATTTTGCCTGGTCTCCACAAATTTTCTTTGCAACCACTAAAGGCAACTCATCCTTCATTCGTGAGACAGCCAAAATGGATGGCAGATACTAAAGTTCTTTGGGAAAAATATCTCATCATTTTTCTTTTAATAGTACCCAAAATCTCTTGGCAATATAAATTTCGTAAAACTCCTGAAATGGGACTGTCAAATTCCTTCAATCATGCTAAATTTTGAAACTCCATCGCTTGTAATACCCAATTAATCCCATGGGGCTTGAAAGTTCTTTCCCAAGTTCATGCAGCATTCTGCATTTGAACCCTATGATATCATTCATAATAATCATCATGATTTTATAGTCATGGTCCTATCATAATCATCTATTTAAAACGAACATTTCCTTTATCACCACAGCTATGTGGTATAATCAACAATAGAATAAAACTGTACATAGCAACAGGCTACCTCATGGCCACTTAGTATACCTATTGACAATAAGTCATAACAATATCGAATAATCATTGAACAATTCTAAAATCGCTTCCACTGCTCCAGCCGCAGCATTCGTCATTTTGTCTGCTCATCCACGTGACCAAAACGAAATAAAGGGAGCTCAACCATTACACAGCGCTTTTAATGGCGCATGCCATAGGACCTCAACGCAATTTCGACTCGGCCAGAAAACGAGCAAATTTTGCAGGATGTTAACTGGAATTAGTCGTGAAAATATATCCAAAATACACAAAAAATACACACCCACAAAAATAAACAACGAACCCAAACAAACCCAAGGTCGACCCTCTTACACAGTAAATTACATCATTTCAGCATCGCATTGATTGCTGAAATATTCCAGGGTTTATACACACCTTAAAAGAGGTATGCGTGGTGTTGCCCCCTCCCACGTTTATTCCTCATTAAATTCCTCATTAAATTCCTTATTAAATTACTCATTAAATTACTCATTAAATTACTTATTAAATTACTCATTAAATTACTCATTAAATTACTCATTAAATTACTCATTAAATTACTCATTAAATTACTTATTAAATTACTCATTAAATTACTTATTAAATTACTCATTAAGTTACTCATTAAATTACTCATTAACTTAACTTACATAGTTTCAGCATTGTATTGATTGCTGAAATATTCCAGGGTTTATACACACCTTAAAAGAGGTATGCGTGGTGTTGCCCCCTCCCACGTTTATTCCAGGGTTTATACACACCTTAAAAGAGGTATGCGTGGTGTTGCCCCCTCCCACGTTTATTCCAGGGTTTATACACACCTTAAAAGAGGTATGCGTGGTGTTGCCCCCTCCCACTTTTAATTACTCATTACATCGTTTCCATTTTTAAAAAAACATCGCTTTTACTGCTCCAGCCGCAGCATTTGTCACTTTGTTTGCTCATCCGCATGACCAAAACGAAATAAAGGGAGCTCAACCATTACACAGCGCTTTTAATGGCGCATGCCATAGAAACTCAACGCAATTTCGACTCGGCCAGCAAACGAGCAAATTTTGCAGGATGTTAACTGGAATTAGTCGTGAAAAATATATCCAAAATACACAAAAATACACCCCCACACAAATAAACAACATTTATTCCGTTCAACAGAACAAACATTTCCTCTATCATGACATGCATGTCTTCAAAATGATATGACCAAGAGAAAAAGTAAAATTAATTAAAAACTGCGGGCAGTGATGATCCGGGGACCATACCGCTCCATCCTGATTGGACGAGTGCGTGCTAGAGTCGTTAACAACGACAGTCCAGATCCGATTGTTCAAAATTTCAACTCAATCGATCGAAAAATGAACGCAGGGATGCATTTTAAAGGTGCAGTGGCACTAACTGAGTTGCCACGAATATGGCCACGAAATTGCCAATATGGCCATCACAAAATATTTTCCTTAATCAATTGGCTCATAGCATAACCAATCTGTAAGTATTTCATCCGAAGATATATTTCTGAGGACTTTTAATTAAATAAGTCATTTATAAATCAACGAGTTAATTTATTAAATGATTAATCAATAAATCAATATTTTCCTTGACAGCCACATCACTTGGTCAGTGTCATGTCCAAATATCAGCTTCCTTACTCAAAAGGTGCCTGAGTTAATGTAATGTAATTACTGTAATAAGATTACTGCAATTACTGTAATGATTACTGTAATTACTGTAATTACCGGAACTGTAATTACTGTAATTACCTCAGGTAATTACTGTAATGTAATTACTGTAATTTAATAAGAAATGTAATTAATTAAATAAGTACTTCTATAATCGCTCATAATT
Organism: Myxine glutinosa; assembly: GCF_964187855.1. Taxonomy (NCBI): domain Eukaryota; kingdom Metazoa; phylum Chordata; class Myxini; order Myxiniformes; family Myxinidae; genus Myxine; species Myxine glutinosa. The sequence continues at coordinate 95,771,570 of NC_136263.1, read as the reverse complement.
AAATAACTCGTGAATTCTTATCCGGTTTATTTAACATTTGAGTGTCCCCAAAACGTTGGAGCAAAACATTGCAACAACGAAAGTAAAACGTTGTAGCGACGTTGTGGAAACGTCAGCAAAACCCAACATTTGAATGTTCCCAAAACGTTGGAGCAAAACGTTGCAACAACGAAAGTGAAACGTTGTGGCGACGTTGTGGAAACGTTAGCACAACCCAACATTTGAATGTTCCCAAAACGTTGGAGCAAAACGTTGCAACAACGAAAGTAAAACGTTGTGGCGACGTTGTGGAAACGTTAGCACAACCCAACATTTGAATGTTCCCAAAACGTTGGAGCAAAACGTTGCAACAACGAAAGTAAAACGTTGTAGCGACGTTGTGGAAACGTTAGCAAAACCCAACATTTAAATGTTCACAAAACGTTGGAGCAAAACGTTGCAACAACGAAAGTGAAACGTTGTGGCGACGTTGTGGAAACGTCAGCAAAACCCAACATTTAAATGTTCACAAAACGTTGGAGCAAAACGTTGCAACAACGAAAGTGAAACGTTGTAGCGACGTTGTGGAAACGTTAGCAAAACCCAACATTTAAATGTTCACAAAACGTTGGAGCAAAACGTTGCAACAACGAAAGTGAAACGTTGTGGCGATGTTGTGGAAACGTCAGCAAAACCCAACATTTAAATGTTCACAAAACGTTGGAGCAAAACGTTGCAACAACGAAAGTGAAACGTTGTGGATTATCCCAATGGATAATCCCAATGAATCACAATGCAATCCCATTAAAATCCCATTAAAATCCCATATCTTGTCACCCTTTGCATTGTTGAAAGCAATTAATTCCATAACTCAATATTACCTCTATTTATATATACTAGGGCGTGCCCGCACGTACGTGCTTGCCCGTACGTGCTTGCAAAAAAAACAAAAAAAAAAACATGCGTGCAAGCAACAACAAAAACTTTGAAACCACGTGGCAGTAACGACCACAGAACCCCCCCTCTATTTACATGAAATGGTTTGGTCCATTCGCAGAGCCAAAGCGAACGACTTGCGAGTACGGTGACCATACCTTGGGACCCACTTGTCCGATTAATTTCAAACCTTGACAAATTTTCCATTCCTTCCCTTCCTGATCTTTCGATGTAGGGCTGGGTTCTTTTTTTAGGATCATGTTGCATCGAGCATTATTTTCCAAAACAGTGTGAACATTAAACCACACCAAAACCTCTGACATCCCACCATTAACACCTATTGTAAGCGTGCCGAATCAGTAAGCATCACCCCTTCTATGAGCCTCGACCAGAGGGTGGTTGTTACTCACAAACACTCGTCGCTAGCTGTTCCATTGTCTGCCGATTCCCACTCTGCTGTTTTTGTCTCATAATCACCAAACAAGAACAGTACACATTTCCTGTAATTATCTCTCATAATCAGGATAAATTTGGAACAGCCCTTAAACTAACACCAAGCAGATCAATTTTTATATTTAGGTTGAGGTTTCACACAAACTGGTTAACTAAATAATACAGAATTATTTTTCGTTAAAAAAAAAACAACAGCACTGGTTCCGTGTCACCCATGCTATTTATCTGGCAAATTTCGTCAAAAAAAAACAACAGCACTGGTTTTGTTTCCTGGAAGCGTCCTGCAAAACGCTTTGCTTCTCGCAAAACGTCCGCCAATGGGAAGTAAAGGGAGGGAAAAAGAGCGGGAGCAAGAGACAGGGTGCCGGAATGGACATGAGGGACAATGAGGGACAGTGAGGGAGTGTTGGTATGCAATTTTTATCCAATCGCCATCTTTCACAGTAATTCTGGACCGGCATGAGGTGGGATTGTCTGTCATGAATTTATTTGTTGATCGAACGAGTTTTAATTTGTCTAAATCCGACCAGTCGTTTCCAAAGATATAAGCCTTTTTGTCGCAATACCATAAATTGGAATGAGGTAAAAATATATATATATAAATATAATTCCCTTTCCCGGTTCCCTGTCGCTCGCCGAGCGCCGAGCAAGTCGCTCGCTCGCCGAGCAAGTCGAGTGCTTTGAACAAATGCAAAAAAAAAGGAAGTACTTTATACGTGTACGGGTGGGTAAACGAGTGTACCGGCCTTACACGTCCTGGAAGCAAATGGTCGCAAGGTGCACGCTTGCTCCGTTTGCTCCCAGGTCACAGTAAGACCCTTAATGACCAGCGCAAAAATACGTATTTACAGAAATCATTTAGAAAAAAAAACACGAATAAATAGAATCATTTAACACGTTTCATCCTTGTATTACCTATGGACAATCGCCAGTCCCACACAAATCCTCCATGTATATTAGGGTGGTGCTCAAAATAATTTAAAAAAAATATTTACTGGGACATGGCTTTATGTTGTTCCTTTTGTTCCAAAATGAAAAGACACCAAATATGAAAGCAATCTGATTTTATTTAGGGGTGCCACATCAGCCTTCAACCTAAAGGTGTCTACAAAACTTTTCTATATATGGATCGAAAGCAAAACCAGAAGTTTGTTTTATGAAAATCCACCCTCCACTCACTTTCTTTGTATTCTAGCAAACACAAGTTACAATAGCTGCACAAATAGCACTATATTGCTATGAAAACTCAAATTCAATGATAACAATCCAAATGTTCAGTTCATAAAATGAAGAGACACCATATCACATAATATTAAAAAACCCAAATATAATGAGAAATGTAACTCCTATTTCTGGGCCTGTTTCACCACTGTTGCCTTCTTGGCATCGGGGTACATCTTCCTGTGAGCAGCAACAACTTGGAGCAGAGCTTGCTTTTGCTCTTCATCCTTTGTAAGGAGCTTATTGTAGTCTTGTATCAATGCGACACCCCTTTCTGCCCTGTCGTTCACCACGACTAAGCCACTGGCGGCTTTCTTTGCTTCCTGAAAGCTGGTTTCTTGCTCCCATGAACCAGGATCCTTATCCATCCAATCAGTTGGGGTCCCTAGGATGCTGAAGAAATGCTTGGTGTGTTTTGTTATGAGGCCAGCGATTGACAGGGCGGTTCCTCGTTTGATAGCTGGTCTCTTTGGAGAGGGGTTTTCACCGTCATTTTTCAATGCTTCAATCATATTGATCTTGCTTTCTTTGTCAATTCTGGTGTCAAAGAATGCAAATGCCACTAGTACTGGGCTCATGTACCACGTGTGGCGGCCAAGTGCCTTCAAGGCTGCCTGAGCCATCTTCTGATTGATTTGTTCAAACTTTTCCAACTTCTTGAAGAGGTTAATGTCATTCAGGGGAGCCTCAATAGCTTGTGGAGCCCGAAACCAAGCCTGTACATACACAAGGCAGACAAAAATGTTGAAGGCTCGGAGTTCTCTCGCCTCTCGAAGTGTCAAGTGGAACTCTGACCGAAACATGAACACCTGTAGTGAATATAGTGCTTTTGCCATCCATCTGGCTCTGTGCATTGCTCCTGGAGCCATGATCCGGATTCCACGAGGTGGGATTCCTCCCATGTAGATGACAGTCAGTTCTAGGAGTTCACGATAATCATCTCGTGGCTGCTGATCTTTCAAACACACAAGAACGTTTTTGCTTCCAACACAGTGTCTACAGATCCCATTGAAGCCTTCCTCTCTGAGAATTGATCGTGAAGAAACTTCCTGTCCTCGGGGTTGGTGATTATGGCCTCAGAATCTGCATGCCTAAGATCAAACGTCTTCTCCAAGGAGGCCTTGAAGGATGCTTCCTTTTTCTCTTGGGTCACACCACCCCGCTTTGCACCTTATTGGAGGCTCCTCCATTCTTCATATAGCCTCTCCAAACGATGGATGCAGTGCTGCTTCGTCGTTGTAGGTAGGTGAGCTTTTTCCCAGAACTTCACAACCTCTTCAATGGTGAGGGTTGCACTCTCCCGGGCAGTGCGATTCTCCTTCTTCAGGTGATGGAAAAACAGGACAAGAGATTGATGCACAGTCGGGAGCTTGGCACCTTTGATGGCATCTCCAGAAGTGGACCCAATGAGATACACATTATCCTGAGCCCGAGTTTTCAATGAAACACTGGTACTAGCACATGCCATATCTGCAAAATAAGCAAGAATGTGGGTAAAATCCTGTTAATTCTTACTCCACAGGGTCACTCTCTACAAAAGAGCCACAGTCAATAAGTTAGGCCTACATATTACACACTAAAAAAGCGTACCCCTGACCCCGGGAACCTGTACAAAACATGCATGAAAATTGCCCAGATAGTGATCATAGGAAGTCTCAAAACTGTATGTATAATATATTGTATATATATAATGTATAATGTGTATTTATGTATATTTATTATTTAATGTATATTTACTATATATTTATTTTTAATATTATATTTAATGTATATATATAATTATGTATTTATTTTGTGTATATACAGCCCAAAAAATGGGAATTCCTATTTTGCATGGGGGAAAATTCATCACTGATGTGGCACCCCTAAATATTATTGGATTCCATTCACATTTGGTGTGGTTTCCTTTGACACCAAAAGGAACAAAAATAGACCATGTCCCGGAGAAAATCTGCATTTTGATTTTTTGAAGCCCACCCTAATGTATATACAACATAACTATTCCCAAGTTCGTAAATCATACTGGACAAAACAAGACATACTCACCTTTCAAAGACTTGTTTGTGTCCAGTTGATGTCAGCGGTGCCTCCAAATTGTCGGAGAATTTGTAGCTGAGAGACTCACAGGACTCCAATGACCGGACACAGGTTTACAAAAGGTCTGGTTTATTAACTGGTTATTCACTTCATTCCATTTACCAAATAATACCGCATAATATAATGGATCAGGTTAACTCTTTTCGCATGGTCCTTCTCGTTCGGCTGATGTTCCTCTGCCACTCCCGTTGGTCAGAGCTTCTGGTAGCAAGTTCTGTCGACTCCACGTTTGCTCTCGTTTATATGGACAAACTGGACTTAATCCCCTCTCCGCTAATGCCCCGAGGTCATGCATGTACCAAGTCCTGGTATCAGCTCGCTCCCCTCCTGTTGTGAGTTCCGTTTACCAAACGATAGGGGGGTGCTTCAGCCAGGGGCTGTGACCAGGTGGACAAGAGATTATCATGTTCGGGCGCATTCCTGACACTCATTTACAAACTCGTCTTTCACAGAGTTTGCATGTAAAATGTATCTGCTTCGTTACCAGGTTAATTAATAAGTTACCAGTGCCAATTAATAAGTTACACTGAGTTACACTTCCACAACATCCATGGAGTGACGAATCATTGCCACAGATTTTGCCTGGTCATAGAAGAGAGGCAGCAATGAAGTTAAGGCCACACTACACTCTGGTTCTTCTGGAATAGACTGCTTGCTGGCATGGTATCCAGCCCATGATACTGTCTCGTCTCCCTTAAGTGGTGTGTCAGATAGCACTGTCTTCTCCATCTGCTCCAGCCACCTGTCAAAATGCAAGATAATGAACACAATTAAGAACAAACAAGTCCACACAAGTTAACAAGTCTTGGTTATTTAGGTACACATATAACTGTCCACAGTTCAAACACAATAATCAGTTACCTGTACTCAATCTGCATTGCTTCAGGGATGAGTTGGCAGTTGCTTTTGTTGGGACCCGCTAGCTTGGGTACAGGTGGGTCACATTTACCCAGAACAACAGGAGGTACGATGGTGTATGACTGTGGCAGGTGTGCATCTGTTGTTGATGTGTCATCTGGGTTTACCTGTTGAACTCCACGGCTATCGCTATTTGGGTGCTGGAAAAGTGAAATGCCAGTGCCATGGAAGGAGTCGTGGGCACTTGTTGAACTGGGGTTATGATCAATGTTATCCACTGCCCCAGTTGTGAAGAGGTCACTTTTTAGCTCAGGGGGGCAAACTGTACCCTCATTTTGGAAGAAACGGCAGATTCTGTTCCCCAAGTCCGTGGAGATGCTAAGCACCCTGTCATAGGAGATCGAGAGACCCAGGTTGAACATAGTATCAACCAGGTCTCTTTTTCGAGTCTTTGTGTGGATAAGGGTGCCCAGGTACACAGGCAGGGGAGTCTCCCGATTGTGACTGTGCCTCGTGGACGTGGTAGTACTGCTACTCTCTCTGCGGCGTGAGTAACTGTTGAACATAAGGAGTTGTGAGATTGTGAGAGTAGGTGTTGATACCGACGAGTGGCTTGACTGCTCTTGGATGTTAGGACCATTCAAGATCATAGAAACTAGTGATACAAGCGAATTAGGTACCGAATGTTCTTGGCAGTGGGCTTCAAATGAACCACTAAATGTTGAGTTCATTTTCAACATGTCTCTACGAACTATATTTGCGGCTCTAGCAAGACAAACTCCATCACTGTCAGTGTCGTGATCACATGCCTTCTGAAGGGCTGAGCCAACATCCTGGTTGAAAGCAAGCAGAATATCTCGACCGGACATGTGCTCCTCTAGGTCTGGAAAATATGTCATGATTCGATCTTTGAGTTTGGTGGAGTGGACACGCCTGGTCAAGACTGTTCCAAGCTGTTCCAGCCTGGTGGTGTATAGTCTTGCTAGGTCTACCAGCTTGAACACTGGTGTCACAAGAGCATCTGTGCGGGCATCATCGATGTAGGACACTAGCTCTCCAAGTGCTATACCGTGATTGATATCATCTTGTTCATTCAGTGTTGTGCTTGTGGCCCTTGCTTTGTTATAAAGTGACACCAGACACTTCACGTGGTACTGTGCATCTTGTGCTATAAGGTCACCTGCACTCAGTTTAGCAAGAAGTGCCTGATCTCCTAGTTTCAGGGCAGCTGTCCTGACATGTTTATCGAGGTCGAAGGTGGAAGCTTTTCGCAGAGAATTAGTACCCGCTGGTTTGTCACAAAAGAAACACTTTTCAGGCTGTGGCTGTGTGTGGTCTACATGTACTCTGTGACGGGTGTACTTTCTTGAGACACTTGCAGTTTCTTCACTAGACGTTTCTCTTTTTTGTGCCCGATGCAGTTCAGTTTTGTTGTATTTCAGTCTGCATGAATCATGCCACTTAGCCTTGTGGCTCTGGAAGGTTGACTGGATACCTTCACCATCGTCCAGGCGGGACAGTTCTAGAGATTTTGGCAGGCAGCCCATCTGGCTGAAGGTGAGGAGATAATCTGCAAGAGTTTGGTATCCGGACCCTGTGGTTCGCTTGGAATCAGCTGGACAGGCAAGGGCCTCATCGGTGACCTCCTGACATAACACACACTTCTCCCAATCTGTCAGATAAGGCATGTTTGTTCCAGATGTACTAGGGCTTTGGGGGTCTAATAGCTTGAAATTTTTGTTGGCCATTGTCAATTAAGCATTATCCACCACCACCATCCAATCAATATACAAATTGGGAACCAAATCTAGGTAGCTACTACAGTCAATGAGCGAAGGTGCAGTGCAGTCGAGTTATCATCTGAAAAAGAAATACATACATTATTATCATAAATATAGTAATTCGCTTTCGTAACTTTTCACTAGCCTTGCATTGTTCCTTATAGTCACCTAGTCTATGATAGGAAAGTTCATAAAGCTACATCAAAGTTGTTCATATAAAGGTATTGAACCAAAATTACACCCAGGAGAAATCAGATAGTCATGCAAAGTTAAATAATTAAACAGCTAGACCAGTCCTGTCTATTGCAATGGTAAACCATTTGTTCTGCCCCTTATAGGCCACCGTAGATTCCAATTTTGAACCCAGTATGAAGGTATTGCATAGCATGTACATGACAATTTATAATATTGAAGGAGCCGGGGCTCCCACGTCGATCGGAAGAATGGACGCGACAAAAAGCTAGAATTCATCTGAGTTGCTTTAATGAAATCAAACACTCAGGCACTCTGAAAAACCGTTTATCAGTCAGCAATATATATCTATTCCGCCAGGGGGTTTGCCCAGGCCCGGCGCCAGGGGGCGTGGCCCAGCGTCCTGGCTGCGGCCTGGCAAGTTGAGCGCGGGCCTGGGCGTCCTGGACGAGCCCGGCATGGTGATCGCTCCGCGTCCTTGATAGGTGCAAGGCGATTGTGAAAACTCAGCGGCAGCCGCTACACACGTCCCCCCAGAATCGACTTGCACCGGCAGGGTCAATTTGAGGGGGGTCCTGATGACCCGGCCGAAGCGACCCCTGGCGGGTCGTGGGAGGGGGTCCGGTGAGGTGGTGGGCGGTCGAGTGGGGGGCACCGTGGACGGGGGACGGCCTCGCCGCGGCGGAAGGGCCACCCGTGGTGGGTGGTCGACGTCCACGTGCGCCGGCTTGAGGCGGTCCACAGCAATCCGGTCCGACCTGCCGCCGATGTCGATGACGAACGACTTGTCGTCCCGTCGCAGCACCCGGAAGGGCCCGTCGTACGGCGGCTGGAGTGGCCACCGATGTGCGTCGTGACGCACAAAAACATACTCCGCTGTGCGGAGTGCTGGGGGGACGTAGGACTGGGGGTCACCGTGGTGGGATGTTGGCACGGGGGCAAACCGTCGGGCGGCCTCCTGGAGGTCCGAGCGCTGGTGAGCTGCGGACCAGGGACTGGTAGCGTCGGGCACAAATTCGCCCGGGACGCGTAGCACCTGGCCATAGACAAGCTCGGCGGTGGATGCCTGGAGGTCCTCCTTGGGGGCCGTGCGAAGGCCCAAAAGGACCCACGGCAGCCGGTCGGCCCACCCGACGTCTTGAAGGCCGGCCATGAGCGCGGCCTTCATGGAGCGGTGGAATCGCTCGCACAACCCGTTTGCTTGGGGGTGGTAGGCCGTAGTACGGTGGAGCTTGATCCCCAGGTTGCGGGCGACCGCGCCCCACAGCTCGGAGGTGAACTGTGGACCGCGGTCTGACGAGATGTCCGCCGGTGCGCCGAAGCGGGCGACCCAGGTGGCGATGAAAGCCTGCGCCACGTCGGCGGTGGTGGTGGAGACGAGGGGAACGGCCTCCGGCCACCTGGTGGTCCTGTCCACCATGGTGAGCAGGTGTGTGAACCCCCGTGACGGGGGGAGGGGGCCCACCAGATCCACGTTGACGTGGTCGAAACGTCGTTCGGGCACGGTGAAAGGTGCCAGCGGGGCCTGGGTGTGTCGGTGGACCTTGGCCCGTTGGCAGGCCGTGCAGGCGCTGGTCCAATCGCGGACGTCCCGACGAAGGCCGTGCCAGACGAAACGCGCCGACACCAGCTTCTGGGAAGCTTTCCGGCCCGGGTGGGAAAGGCCGTGGAGGGAGGCGAAGATGCGGCGTTGCCAGGCGACGGGCACGATGGGGCGAGGCTGGCCTTGGGAGACGTCGCAGAGCAGGACAGTGTCCGCGCAGGGGATGTCGGCCAGGCGGAGGCCCGTGTCCGCTGCCCGGAGGGCTTGCACCGTGGTGTCGGTGGTTTGGTCCGCCGCCATAAGCGCAAAATCCACGCCCAGGTGGACCGCGTTCGCGCTGGCCCGGGAAAGACAGTCGGCCACGGCGTTGTTTTTGCCGGCGACGTGCCGGATGTCCGTGGTAAACTCCGACACGGCGGAGAGGTGGCGCTGTTGGCGGGCCGACCATGGCTCCGTGACCTTGGCCATGGCGTAAACCAACGGCTTGTGGTCGACGAACGCCGTGAAAGGTCGGCCCTCCAGGAGGTGGCGGAAATGGCGGACGGCCAGGTGTAGACCGAGGAGCTCCCGGTCAAACGTGCTGTATTTGAGCTCGTTCGGCCGGAGCTGCCGGCTGAAAAAAGCGAGTGGCTGCCAAACCCCGTTCACCCATTGCTCATGTACGGCGCCCACCGCGTAGTCGGAGGCATCCGTGGTGAGGGCGATGGGAGCGTTGAGCACCGGGTGAGCGAGCAGTGTTGCGTCGGCGAGGGCCCGCTTTGAGCCTTGGAAGGCCGCATCCATTGCTGCGGACCAGGCGATGTCGTGCTTGGCCGGCATGCCCCGGAGGGCTTCGTAGAGGGGCCGCATGAGCTGAGCAGCGCGGGGCACGAAGCGGTGATAAAAATTCACCATTCCCAGGAATTCCTGCAGGGCCTTTATGGTGCGGGGACGCGGGAACGTGGTGATGGCCTCGACCTTGGTTGGCAGTGGCACGGCCCCGTTCTTGGTGATGTGATGGCCCAAAAAATCAACGGCCGTCGTGCCGAAGTGGCATTTGGCCGGGTTGACGATGAGGCCGTGCTCGCTGAGGCGCTCGAACAGCGTCCGGAGGTGGAGGAGGTGCTCGGCCCGGGACGTGCTGGCGACGAGGATGTCGTCCAGGTAAACGAAAAGGAACGGCAGGTCACGCAGCACGCCGTCCATCAAGCGCTGGAACGCCTGAGCCGCGTTCTTGAGACCAAACGGCATCCGCAAGAATTCGAATAAGCCGAACGGCGTGATGACTGCCGTTTTAGGGACGTCGGCCGCCCTGACAGGTACCTGGTGATATCCCCGTATGAGGTCAATTTTCGAAAAAATGACCCGTCCCGCCAGACGGGCGGAGAAGTCTTGGATATGCGGGATCGGGTACCTGTCGGGGGTGGTAGCGTCATTGAGACGGCGGTAGTCGCCACACGGGCGCCATCCACCCCCCGGCTTTGGCACGATGTGCAGTGGCGAGGCCCACGCGCTATCGGAGCGCCGCACGATGCCGAGGTGCTCCAACGCGTCGAATTCGGCCTTCGCTACGGCGAGCTTGGCTGGGTCGAGGCGGCGGGCCCTGGCGTAGACCGGCGGGCCCGTGGTTGGTATGTGGTGCTCGATCCCATGCCGTACTGCGACGGCCGAAAACGTCGGCCGCGTGAGGGCCGGGAACTCCGTGAGCAGGCGAGCAAACTCGTTCGCCGCCGGGACGGCGCATGCCAGCTCGGTCGGCGCGGAGCTGCTCAATGTGCATACCAGGGAGCTGAAGGTTTCAGCGTTGATTAAACGACGCCGTTGGACGTCCACCAGCAGTCCGTGTGCGCAGAGGAAGTCGGCGCCTAGCAGAGCCACGGGCACGTTGGCGGTTACAAACGTCCAAGCAAAGCGTTGGCCGCCGAAGCAGAGGGTGACGTTGCGCAGGCCGAAGGTGCGGATAGTCGATCCGTTGGCCGCAACTAAGGAGGGGCCGCAAACCGCGGATTGCCTGTCCTGGTCAGAGGCGGGTATGACGCTCAGTTGGGCGCCGGTGTCGCACAGGAAGCGCCGTCCGGACGCTTTATCCGTGATGAACAGTAAGTTGCCCGTGTGGCCGGCGCTCATGGCTGGTAATGAACGCCGGCCCGGCCGTTTCCCGGCCTGCCGAAGGTGCACGGGGGTCGGCATGTCCGGGCCTTCTGTCCGAACCTGGCATGATAGTAACACCACGCTTGGTCAGGTGGAGGCCTCGGTCGTCGTGCCGGAGGTGGTCGGCTCGGTAGAGCGGCCGCCAATGGCGTCGGCAGTTCGGCCGTCAACCGTGCCGGGTGCTCGGGCACCCTGGGTGTTGCGTCGGACGGCGGTGGGTCCCATGTCGCCGCTACGATGCGCTGTCCTGCGGCGGAGATCTTGTCGGCTTCTCTGGCAAGGGCCCGGGGATCTGTGATCGTCGTGCTCGCCAGGGCGAGGCGTACCGGGCTAGGCAGCTGACGGAGGAAGAGCTCCTGGAACAGGAATGCCGGAGAGTGCTCGCCGAGCAGCGAAAGCATGTAGTCCATTCGCTCGGACGGGCGCGTGTCGCCGAGCTCGGGCAGGTCGAGCAGGCGCCGTGCGCGTTCCGCCGATGGGAGGGCGAAAGCGTCGAGGAGGAGCTTTTTAATCGTGCCGTATTTGTCAGCGGCTGGCGGGCTCTCGAGGAGGCTCAGGGCGCGGGCCGCGGTAACCGACCCGAGCGCAGCTACCACATGGTGGAAGCGGGTGTCGTCGGCCGTGATGCCTCGCAGGGCGAACAGGGACTCCGCCTGTGCGAACCAAACCGCCGCGTGAGCCTCCCAGAAGGTAGGCAGTTTAAGGGCGACTGCCGTGTCCATGTCGATAGGTCACCAATGAAGGAGCCGGGGCTCCCACGTCGATCGGAAGAATGGACGCGACAAAAAGCTAGAATTCATCTGAGTTGCTTTAATGAAATCAAACACTCAGGCACTCTGAAAAACCGTTTATCAGTCAGCAATATATATCTATTCCGCCAGGGGGTTTGCCCAGGCCCGGCGCCAGGGGGCGTGGCCCAGCGTCCTGGCTGCGGCCTGGCAAGTTGAGCGCGGGCCTGGGCGTCCTGGACGAGCCCGGCATGGTGATCGCTCCGCGTCCTTGATAGGTGCAAGGCGATTGTGAAAACTCAGCGGCAGCCGCTACAATATGCTCATTACATTGTGTTTCAATAGCAGCACAAATGACAAGTCTGAAATAATAGGTAAATATGTCCTTCTTAGCCGCCATTTTGGGCCAAGGAGAAATCTGGAATGCCCCTACATCCAAATTTCACTGTAAGGGTATGCCCTAACTGTGTGCCAAGTTTCATGCTTGTATCATCAAAGGCACAATTCTACCACAATTCTTCACATATCTGCCGGACTAAACAGACAGACAGACAAACCAACCAACCAACATACTTGCCGGAATTTTTTCCGGCAAGTAACTAGAAATCGGTCAGAGACAGAGGACTTGCCAGAATGTACTTTTTTATTATTAGTAAAAAAAACAATTTTTGACCTTGAGTTTGACCTTTCAGTGTCACTCAAGGTCAAAGGTCATGGTGCCAAATGAAATGTCGTATGTGACTTCCTATATGCAGTAACAGTAAGTGTATGCATATCTCTTGTACTTTTAGAGTTATAGTAGTTTGAAATATATTTTAAATGAAAACTCGACCCTCCTGATTTCCATAAGGGCGGTGCATCAATTGGGGAGCGGGGCTTCATTTGGGAGGCGCAAATGATTGGGTGACCATCGTTTTGGGTGACCTTGAGCTTGACCTTGTTCTGAGTTAAAAATTGGGCACAGTCTATTCCAGGGCAAGGCAAATATGTGTGTAAAGTATGGTGGTGATATGTGCAATGATGTAGACGTAGTACTGCGCACAAACAGACAGACGGACAGACAAACCAACCAACCAACATACTTGCCGGAATCTATTCCGGCAAGTAACAAATGGAGTCAAATGCAATACGCTCTTCTCCGGCGATGGTAATAAGGCAGCAGTGCCACGTGTATTGAAACATCAAACAAGGGATCAGGGATCAAACAGATTCTCATTTAGACTCTCTCATTAAGACGAAAGACTGTTTTGTCTTTCGGTGGTGGTTTTGGGTTCACGAGTTATCAAGTGACCACTATATTCGTCATGTCTGTGCGTCTGTCTGTGTGTCTGTGTGTCCGCAGCATAACTACCCGATGATATCATCCGGTCTTGATGAAACTTGGGTGGGAGGTTGATATCATGATCTAGTTGTGTCCTGCCTGGAGTGGGCGTTTTGCGCCCATTGTGGGCGGAGCCACGCCCGAAAAAGATGTCTTTTTAGGGGGTAATCGAGTTCAAGCCACATCTTCTCCGAGGGGTTTGGTGGAATCTGACAGGGGTTTCGGTATTTGGTTAGGCCAATGTCATGTGTCTAGCTCTAGCCCCACGGAGCTCGATTTTTCATTTTTTCATTTTTTCCCCATTTATTTATTTATTTATTTTTATTTATTTATTTTTTTCATTTCATTTTTCACCGAATTTTTGGTATTGTGCAGCTAACTAACCTCATAACTGATTATACATTATTTTATATCTCATTTCAAGGTCAGTAACCTTCATTTTGACATTTCCGGGCCTGTTTCGGTTATAGTCCGTCCTTTGTCATTGAATACCGCTCGCTCGTGAACCATCGTCGTCTCCTGACTTGTGTATCCTATAATCACATTATATTGCATTTGCAAGCGCAATGGAAGCAAGTGTCTCAACCATAGTGGTGCCAATATGGCTCTTCGAAAATGACGTAAAACCGCTCCTAAATACTTAGTGCGCATGCGCAGAAAATGGCAAGTTTGTGGCGAAATTAAATGTATTATGTGTCCGGGATAAGGATTGTTGCTTGGAATGGTTCGCCAAACTTCTGAAAGATACATGGTAAAGTACCTGAGAGAAAGCCATCTGCCCATCCGATAACGAAATACTTGGAGAACTTTCTCAGCTTGCCGAATGGGCACCTGCTCGAACTGCAAACTCCCAACCATATGGACCAGTGCAAGGCCTGAGTGGAAGGATGTGTGTTACACAAGACCCCCAATGGATCACTACCAGTGAATGGACTGTGTATTTGGATTTGGTTCTTCTGAACATTGATGGGAAGGACATATCTGGGGCTTGTACATGCACAGGGTAAGTTTGGAATGATGATCTTTACTATTAATCATGTTTGGAGGTGGGAGGGGGAGAGAGGTAGGGAGTAAGAGCTTTGGAAGCTGAGAGGGCTGTTAGAAATATAATTATTGAAATTATACTAGATAAGAGAGGAAACAAAGGTTGCAGACACTACCCAGGACTTGTTCTGTGTGGTGTATTTTGTGTGGAAAATTAATGAAAGGAAGTACTAAATTGAAGGTTGTTGATTGCAAATGAAAGGTCTAAGTAGTGTAGTTGTAAATGTGTAAAGGTCAAATATCTGAACAATTATAAAGGACAAATGGTCTAAAGGTGGAAAGGTCTGAAAAGGTCTAAATGGGTCCAAAGGGACAAAATGGTCTTTTTGTATATTAAGTCGAGGCTCGTGCAAGAGCTAGCACAAAGAACACATAATAAAGGGAGCGGGAGAGAGAGGGAAACACAAAAACAGTAGAGAACAGGGACATCGGGAGATCTGTGGAAGGGAGAGGGCTGGGGCGGGGTACACGGAATAAAACATGGACACGACTAGGACTTTCAGGAAAGAAAACGGAATTTGAAAATGGTGGAATGGGTGTATGAACGAGGGTAGAAAAGGTCAAGGTTTTGGAAGATAACAGATGGTGGTGAACAGCTGTTTTAAGGACCTGGAGGGAGGAGTGGAATTGAAGAGAGTGAAGAAGTTTGTTCCAGAGGTGGGAAAAAAGAGGCATGAAAAAGTGAAGGTGAGCAGAGAGTCTTGATTTTGGCAGTTTCACCAGAAGAGGGTTTCTGACAGATCTTGTGCCTCCTGAAAGAATAGTTGGGGGACAGCACAGGGGGAGGTAGGCCGGAGAGGAGTCGGTAGAAGACAGAAAGACCACCAACCTGCCTGCGGTGAGTGAGTGAAAGGCGCTCGGAGTTTGCTTCATCGCGGGAGATTCCAATGAATCTAAAAGCTTTGGCCCCAACAGCGTGAAGCCGAGCTAGGTGTGAGGCAGGAGCACCGGCCCAGAATGGGAGAACAGTATTCCATTGAGCTGCGGATGAAAGCCTTGTATGTGGTGAGGAGCTCAGGTGTGCCAAGGAAGGACTTCGCATGACGGATGATGACTATTCGGGGACTGGCTTTGGAGGCCAGCTTGGAAATATGGTTTTCCCAGGAAAGATCATGGCAAATAGTGAGACCAAAATCTTGAGTGATAGAACTTCTTGGAGAGGATTGTTGAGAAAGTAGATGAGAGGGCTGTCGAGAAGGTCTTTTCAGAGAGACTTAGTAAGAGTGAGATTTGTTGAAAGACATGTTCCACTTGTTTGACCAGTCTGTGATTTTATCCAGGTCTGCAGAGAGTGAAGAGGTTGCTGCCTCTTCACTTAAAAGGTTGAAGGGTTCGAAAGGGTGTAATTTAATGTCGAAAGGGCTGGAATTGTCTGAAGGGGTCTAAAGGGTCTTAAAATGTATTAAAAGGGTCTAAAGGTCAAAGGCGGCCACAAGTTATTAAAATGTCTGAAAGGTGTGAAGGTCTAAAGGGTAGAAAGGAGTCTAAGGGTTTTTGTGGTTCTAAAGAGTTTAAGAGGATCTAAAGGGTCTTAGAGGTCTAAGGATTTGATAGAGTGTACTGGGGTCTGTATAGAGTCTTCGGGGTTTAAGGTCTCAATGG